>NC_052534.1:1376163-1676163 GCF_016699485.2 Gallus gallus | reverse complement strand
GACATTTATGAATATCAGGAGGTACTATTAGGGTGATAATGGGGCAAGATTAAGGAGGTGTTCGCTAGTTCAAAGTGCCTGTTAAAGAGACAGGGAATTGAGAAGTACTGGCATGTATCTATAAGGCCTGTTGGTGTAAGTGAACTTTACATTTTCAGAGTTTCTTAGATTTTGGGAGACAGCATAGTGACTTCTATCTGCCGAGAGAGCGTCTTTCTACAGGGGGGCTAGGAGGAGCAGCTATCAACATTTTTATTCTCTTTCCAAAAATCTATTCTTGTTTAGCAAGGAACGGGTTGGAAATCATAGGTAGCCAACACAGAGCCAAATAAGCATGGATGCTCTCATAGACAGTGGAGTGCTGGGCTCCTCTGGCCTTTCTCCGAAGAAGATCGGAGCCTTAGTTGCGGTCACTTTGCATATGAGTGCCTCTCAGTGAGAACTGGCAAGTAGGATATCACATCCTGCATATCACAGCTAAGAAAAGTAATTGGCCTCTCATGAAGAGCTAGAACTAATGCAGACAAAATGATACTGCAAGACTTGAGCCACAAATAAAGAGAGAAGTTTGTGTTTTACAAAAATGTATAATTTAGCAGGCATTTCATTATGCTGTATAAAAAGGCAAAAAATGATAATTGAAAATAAATGCTGCTGCCTAGCTACAGTATATGCTGCCAGCATTACTGGAAATAGAAGCGCTTTATTGGTGAATATAGTTAAAATTTTGATACAAGTGCAGATTTGTATATTGTATCTTGTTAAATTTGTTTCAGTTTGGGTATTTGGTACAGAGAAACTGGCAAAATGTGAGGATCAGTGTATTTATATACCTAGGGGTTTATACAATTATATTAATTATTAACAGCATGTTCTGCAGATGCAAGCATCTGCAGAGTCTGAGTGAGGGTACATGTTGCTGAGTTTATTCAGAGTGCCCAAACTACAGCAGATATCTTCAAGGTTGTCTAAGATATTCTACTGCAAACGCCTGTCTTCCAGGAAATACAGTTACATATACAAATATACCCAGAAAATGTTTTTGTTTTGGTTTGTTTTCCCTTCAGCAAAGAGATCTCTGAGTTCCAATTTTCCTTTAGCAAAGTACAAAGAGGGGCAGCTCAGGGGAGCTGAAATGTACCAGAGGAGAAGCAGAAAACACGTCCACAAATTGTCACTGCTTCTGTTCCAGCAGTTTCTTCCCAGTTTCCCTCACCCTGGGTCGAGAACAAGTTGCTGCAAACAGTGTCCATCCATGTCCTAATGCAGGGGCCTACCTGCAGCGATCCTGGTGCTCTCCACACCCACAATGGAAAAGATCTTCCTTAAGAGGCCTTTTGGGGGGGAAGAAATCAAACTCCCCTCCTGAGAGAGAGTTGTCTTCCAAAACCTTTAATTTCACGGCAGAGAGATGCTAATGTCTCTAGGCGCGTTTCATCATTGTGTCCAGTTGTGCCTTGCAGAACAAGGTGGTGCAGATAACCCAAGTTATGAGTGAAACCACTGAGTGTCCATTATCTCTGGAATTAAAAAGGAAAGGGAAGAAGCACTACTGTGATTTCTTGGGGTCCAAAGGCTTGACATGGCTAAGCTGGCTTTAGGGGCTGGAGAGGCAGAAGCAGAGAAAAAGCAAGATAAAGGAGAGAGGCTTTTTGGGGCTCCTGTACTGTAAATACCCCAGGGAACACGGTGGACCAAGTACTGAGAAATTAATTGATTAGAATGAGAATTATACTTTTATGAATGTGTTTAGATTCATGGTTTAAAATTATATTTCTTTTTTTTTCTTTTTTTCCCCATTTCAACTCTTAGTTATCTACAGACTCAGCCAGGCTGAGACTGTTCAGTCATGGTTGTGTTTGGATTGGTCAGGGCCTATGAATTCACTTGGCCTTGAAGCACAAAACTCATCATGAATAATGAAAGAAAAGGAAAATAATACCTGAGACAGAATGACTTTAAAAATGATTAATATCTATTCTTTCTCTCATAATTTGCCTCCAGACTTTTCCCTTTTCAAAATAGCTTGCCATTAGCAGTTGAACTTTCAATAGTTGGTACTTTGATAGAACTGGTGCTCTGAAGCCAAAGGGAGCATTGTTATTATTATTATTTTATGAAATCAAGGTTCATTTTGATAAATTCAAAGCCCTAGATGAATATAGACAGGACCAGAGTCTGCCCTTGACCACATCTAGTTTGCTTAAGTTGGCCACTTGAAACGTTTCAATATTTGCCACTGAAATTTCTTGAGACAGTGGAGCTAAACACCACCACCACATTCCCACCCAATAACTGCTTACAGAAAAGCAGCACCCCTGCAGAGCATCACAGAGGAGATTTGCAGTCAAGAATGAATAGTCCAATACTGGAGCTGAAATCAACTGTCACTGAGTACTCAGCAATTCTCAGGGGCTCCAACTTGGGCTCCTGATGCCTCATCTCTAGGCAGGAAGTCTCCTTTCTTTGAGGCTTTTATTAAAAACTGGTTCAGGTAAATGCTGACAATAAGCAAGCAAACCTGTTGAGCCAAAAGTCCACAACTTCACAGGCAATAGGATGGCTCTCTGTGACATTTAGGAGAGCTAACAGCTGAAAGAAATATTGCATTTTTTTACCCTATCTACTTAAAATAACAAAACAGTGCAGCTCTTGCAATTGCATTTAGATTCATTTTCAACAGACTGATAGCACACGACATCTCCAATTTCTGAAGGCACCCTGATGAAGGAACTTCAAGCTGTTAAAGGAGGCCCTTTTGCCATTATGGTCTGTCCAGCCTGCACTCCAATCCACGTCTAGGGCTTTGAAATAGCCCTAAACAGCTCTGCCTATCCCAGAAGGACATGTTCAGCAGAATTTGAGGTGTGCTTAGGTCGGGTTTGGAGAGCTGAGTTGGTATGAATGCAAAGCAGCTGCAAGCAATGATGCTGAGGGAAGAAAAACTGAAATTCTGTATTTTTAATGGAAGCTCGGCCCTTTGAGTCAGCAGGAGTCAAGCAGTGGCTCCCAGCCATCTGTGAAGCTGTTTCCACCATTGTTGGAGTTTGCTCCTGGTGCATGCAGCTCTCAAACATGACCGCCCTCGGCTGCTTTGCTGTCCCCCTGAGTGTTTCTGTTGGATATCCACCCACAGGGGACTCCTCACCTTGAGCTACCCTGAACTTCAGGTGAGTCTGTTATTCCTGAAGTCTGAAGGCTCTATAGTGTGACAGTGCTTCACGGGGTTTTTTTGGGGTGATAAGCATGAGTTGGATGACTGCAGGACATGCTTCTTTTCACGACAGTTCAAGCATGATGTGAAAGACAGTGATATTGTCTGTGTGTGCTCAGAAACTATTATTATTTTTTTAATCCCTCTGCCCACTTCTATTGAGCTCTCATTATGTGACTGTGCTTTGTTGGCATGTTTAACGTTCAGATGCCAGTATGTAAGAGGTGTCTTTACCCAGATGACAATCTATAGATGGCAGCAAGATTTTATAGGAATTGGTACTTTTAAGGAAAGTCAGACTTCTTTTGATTTTCTGTCAAAATAGCGGATGATGATTTTGTTAGCAGTGGTTGGACCTGTCACTTCTGAGAGCGTTATGATCTTGCAGGACACAAAGTCAAAATTGTTATGGTCTTAAGCAGTGCTCCTATTGATGATGTGGGCAGCATTTTCTGTGGTAAAAATCTCTACTCCTGCAGACATCTCTCTAGCTTTACTTGCACCAGTCAATGTAAGTACTGGTGTTTTAAAGTAAAATGTCTTGAGGTGCTCTGACTAACACTGGTTGCTTTATCCCTGGTTAAAACAAGGACTGCCCCATGTTTCCCTTTTGTCCTTTTCCTGAGGCCCCCGATTGCAGCTGTTTTTTTGCTGGGGCACTGAGGGCATAAAGGGCAGTTCCAAAGCCCTGAAAAGCCACCAGGACCTCCTGTGCTTCTCTAGTCAGGCTCTGACTTGTATCTGCCTGAGCCGGCAGGTAGAACAAGGTCTCCTCATTTGTGTGACAGACCTAGCTATTTTTGTTGTCCATTGAAAGCCTGGCAACCTCTGCTTAGAAGTCGGAATGTGTGTCAGGTGCCCCATTATGGGGACTTTAAGGCTTTGGGGAGGAAGGCTCATAGTGCAAATTTTCACTGTCCTCTCATCCCAACTTTAGGGGTTTCACCCTCAGCATATAGTGGTCTGGTTTTTGAGAAGTACAATGCATATGTGTCTTACCTGCAAATATAACTGAATGTATGCACAAATCCATGGTACGTACACCTGTGCTGCCTCCTCAGCACGTGGAAGTATTCCCTGCATGTGCGTGTGTTCTCTGCAAGCTACACCACACATTAATAAAGACAATCTGTATATTGCATTAAGACATGCTGTATGCAGACACTGCTCCAGGTACTGAAACTTTTTTTTTCCTTAAATCCTGAAATATGACTGCTATGGTCCACTGCAAAATGAACCTATTTTGGAAATGGCAAAATTGTAATGTAAAATATACTGGGGTCAGTGGGGTGTGATGTTTTTTGCATACATTTTTTCTCCCTTGACCCATGCCATTCTCCCGCATATAGGGGGAAAAGGCTTCATCTCACACAGAAATATGATGTCCTTTACTGCCAGAGGCTGTTGCTGTTTTAAATGAGGAAAAAGCACAATGCATGAAGAAGGAAAATTAAAGCATATTCATTTTGGAAATTAGATACAGTGTCAGGAGACTTTCTGGAAATAGCACGGTTTGAATGGAGCAAAAGGCTACAAGACAGTTCACTGAACTTTTGACCACTATTTATACTACAGGAGCTCTTGAAATGGGAAGATGGCAAAGTATTTTATAGCTGTTTAATAGTGGATTGTGTTTTTTTACGAGATATTTATCTTCTCTTTGAGTGTATATAAAATAAGCAAGCATTATGTAGCATAATTGTGTTGTGTTGGGAGCACTTTAATTTAGGGCTGGTTGATTTTCCCTGTTTGAGATACATCCTACAAGCAGCAAAGCCCTGCTTGATGCCACCTCAGTGCTTGGCCTCACCCCTGAAATGTTTCTGGGGTTGTTTGTGGGAGCCTGAGGGATGTTCAGCTGCTTGTTACATGGGGAAGAATGTCTAAAACGGGTGGCCGTGGCCCTGGACCACCTGAAAAGCTCAAGTAACTCCTAGCTCCAGGCTGACTTAATCTTTCTCTCATTTCTGTATACTGAAACTCGTTTTAATCTTGTATAATAGTTGTAGATCCTCTTTAGCATTCCGGGTACGCTAAACAATGTACCCTTCCAGGGTTAGCAGCTATCTCATTACAATGGTAACGATGCATCACCAGGCAGACGTGCATGAATGCAATAGTGTTTGCAAAAATCAAAAATGCGTTTGGGGTATTTTTAGGTCCTATTAAAGTGGGCAGTTTTTCTTGGAAATAATGTGGAAAGATCAGAATTTTGGCATAACCCAAAAGATCCCGGTCTTGGAGCAGATTAGTTTGAGATGCTGCTTTTCCTTCTCTCTTCCATTTCTGTGAGTGTAGCTCAGGTTGGCAGGAGGAAGGCTGTGCTACAGGGTCAGGGACAGCTGCCCTCAGACAGGCCACCTCCTGTGGCTGCAGGTTCAAATGCAGTTATGCAGCACTGTGGTAGCTGCGCACAGTGCTGTTTTCTTCCCACCCTCCCCTGGAGGTGATCATAAAATGGACCTACTGTTTCTTAAAACTGTGAAGCAATACAATAAAGTTGTTTTTATTCTTTTTTCTTTTTTCTGTGTGATGTCAGGAAAAGTTGAAGCTGAAGGACGTCCACTGTGTAATGATCCCTTTGTCTTTTGTCACTTAGCCTATGTGGAGAGGGAAAAAAAGAGTATCCTTCTGCCATGGAAGATGATTTTCTTCCTTGGACCAGAAGCTCGTCTCTTATCACTAGCCAGTAACAAGCCTTCTGTTCATCCTTATGTCAAAGCCATACTACTGAGCTAATAGAGATCACTGACAATTAGAGATGTGCTGAAATGATTTGGCAATCTCTGATTGCCTGTGAACCTGAGGGTATTCTCAGATCCCTCTGTGCCTGCCAGGTGCGCTGCCAGCCATAGTGCTTCCCGCGTCCCCCAGCTGAATGGGAGAGCAGTTGGGATGCTGAGTCCAGCTGGGCCCGGAGGATGAGAGGGGGAGTTTCAATAGACGTGGCTCTTCCTTCAGAGGCTGCTGCTCTTTGTTGCTTTTCCTTGCCAAGATGTCCCAGGCACTCTCAGGTCTCTTCCCTGTGCATGAGATGGATGTGACAGTATCCTCGGATGACTGTCTCCTGCTTGAGACTAGCTCAGTAAGGTGTATCTGGAGGAACCATGTCACTTGAACAGGCAAGATGGACAACATGTAAGATTATATTTTAGAACGATTACGATTCCCTATCAGCTGGTGTCTCAATTGGTTTTTTGTTTGTTTTGTTTCCTTGTTCTTGGAGTGGCTATTCCTTTTTTTAACCCTTAAATGCCAAAGCGTTTTTGTCTCGTGTTTCCTGGTTGTCCAAGACAATATAATGCAGCATCTAGGCACCTTAATTATGCAAAAAATTGTATGAATTATGTGGTTATCTTAGATGTTTTCCTTACTGCTTATTCCATTTGAGATTGCTTAAAGATAACTACTTAAAACAATAACCCAAGTAACCAGTGTTGAAATCGCAACTTACCTTAACATGCCCCTGAGAGATGCCTCACAGTTAAGGCTGTATAAGGTGGTGGTCCATCACTAAAAAAGCAGTTGACTGGTGGCTAAGATGTGGTCAGCAGCTGAATGTCAATGGCTTGGTCTACACCCTGAAGCCTGACTTACACGTTCAGCTCATCACAGCCCTGCGCCAGCCCCGACTGGCAGGCTGTGGTGGTGCCGGGGGGAGGTTGGCTCCTCAGCTTCATTAGGAGCTCTGCTGCAGGAAAATTGCATAGGGAATTTCTGTAGATCATTTGATTCCCGTGGAAGTGAAATGAAGAGATGTATTTTCATAATTTTATTTTATTGTCTTTAAGGCTCCAGGGCCTCTTTTTCATTCATCGTGGCACAGAAATCTGTATTTCCGTATCCCCATCTGCCTGACGTTAGGGGAGGACTTGGGAATTGTCTGAGCCTAAAGTCCAGTAGAACTCTTAGCCCGCACCATGTACAGAATCACATCTTTGAAAACAGCAGTGGTGAAGAACAACAGGTGTCTGAAAACAAGAAATTAGAAAACTTCAATTTGCATTTTGCTGACGTATGAAATACTTCTCTGCCCCACATGACTGTACATATTTTGCTGTGGAAAACCACACAAAACCCCAGACCAGAGCTGAGGTTTGGAGGTAATCAGACTAAAAAACCCAAATTACTTGGCCCCATCTTTCACACTGTAGATCATGGGAACGTATGTTCTACATGAGTGTGAATGGATCCACCGTAATTTTAGAATTGATTATTGCTCTTTATTAATAGAAATGCATCACATAATGTAATATCAATGCCAAGTCCCACCAGCTTTTTCTTTTGTCACTCTGCAAACATAAGGTGTTGAAGGCCTGATCCAAGTCTCCCTCAGCCTCTACTTACTTAAGATGTGCTTGCTCAGCCGGAGCACCGTGTTGTGGTAGAGCTGATGCTCACATCAGCAAATGCTGTAAATATCACTCAGAAAATCTTTTTAGGCTGCAAGTAGTTTCTGTGAAATACAAAGTTAATATAGATTCATAAATTGAAAGGAATCAGATGAATTTTAGTAGGTTTGTGAATAATTTGCAGGTAGAAGCAGTGATAAAATTGGTCAGATAACACATTCTCTATCAGTAGTATGCAGTGCTCTAGGTAGCTACCAAATGATCTCGGCTCTTCATTAGGCTTTCAGAAAAAAAAGTTGGGTTCTATTATTATTTTTTTAGCTCTATTCTTTTTCTATTCCAATGGCCATTGTTTACTTTTGAAGTGGATGAAAGATGAATTTGGGTTGCATTCTGACATTACAATGAAACTGTCGATAGAAATCAATGACTTGTCACATGATGAGTTAGGGCCTATAAGCCAGCCTAACAATCCTTCTATCTTCAGCCTCCTATCTGGTGCTTCCCTCCTCCTTCCGGTGCTCCTCTCCACAGGAGCTGTGTGACTGTACTGTTATCAGATGGTGTTGTCGTAGTTAAGGGGGTTGTAATGGAGTTGGCACGGTGCCCCAGTATTAGCACTGAAGTTGCTCACCTTCAGCTGCCATGGACAGAGCACCTTGCACAGAAGTACCAACCTCACCTTTCTTGGCCATGGCTGCACTGTATCATTTGCATGGAACTGCAGAAGGGTTATTGAGCCTTGGGGAACATCTCTTGTACGTGCATGGCATTGCCACCCATGAAGGCAGTGCCACGGTGTCACTACGCTTGCAGTGGGGTTTGCCACGCAAGCTGGGTGCCAATGGACCACTGGTTGCTCTCAGGACACTGTGCAACACTTTCTTCCCAAAGCTGCAAGCTGCCATCCTGCTCTTGCTGCTCGTGGCCCTTTACCCCCTGATTTGGCTAGACAGTAAATTACAGTCAGGCTTCAGGTCTTTCCCGAACAAAAGCCCCTTCAGCTTAAGCTTAAGCCTCCAGAATAGATGACCCTAAACAGAAATCATTATTATTATTATTTTTTAATTAAAAAAAAAAGAGAGAAAACCCAAAAGAACATGATTTATAACAAGATACAGGAACAATTTATTCTGTCTCTCCATGGATTAGAGAGGTGGTACTTGGAGCAGCTTGTTAAACAGAAGTGCTTGGCCCCTGGCCTTGTACTGCTGTTTAATGATCCACTCTTCGTGTGCCACCTCTCTAATCCATGGAGAGATGGGTACAAATTGTATCTATAATGCTATATTACTTAACAGTATAATGTGTTATAAATCATAGAATTGCATCCCTGCCTTGTAATTGGTGAGTTGTGTTGCATGAGAAATTCAATATAAAATGGTTACTCTTATGCATAACTACCTCTCTGGATCAGTCCAGAAGTGGTGAGGGGAAAGTTAAAGCTTTTTTAATTAAAAAAAGCAAAAATATGACTTGGAATGGCTTTATGGGCCCCTCACTGGCAGTATAGACCCCTGCTCTGGAGCTGGTGTTTAATGGTCCCCTGCCTGAGAGTGCTGCCCTGAGACAGGCCTGCAGTTGGTGCTCTTGGAAATGGAGGTGCCTGCAGTGTGTAGGGAGCTCCCTCTAAATGTGAGGTGCTCACACATGCCTTATTTCTGGGGTCCCTGCACAGTGGGACTTGCCCTTTTGTGCTGGGCAGCCCCCGTGCTGAGGGCAGGAGGGATGTGAGCGTGTCCCTGCTCTGCTCCTGTGCCTGGCATGATGACGTTGCAGTGCTCCCACACCTGAGGTGCCAAATGGGAATCCCTAGAACAAAGCAAGCATCTTATCCTTGAATGGTGTCCAGAAACAACCACTGCTGCCAGGAAGGCTTAAACTGCCCCAGATATCATCATGCAACACTATCAGTAAAAGAAATACTTTTCCTGACCCTGTTGATAACCTGCCCATGTCCTATAGCAAGGCAGTGTGATTTACTCCATGAAGCTGTAGGTGTCCACTCCCACCCTGGAAAATAACCCACCTTTCTTTAATAAATAATAAATAGACTCAGGAGCTGTTTCAATTAGAAAATACACTTGTGGCAGGAAAAGAAAACTAAGGAGTAAAAGTTTATCTCTGTGCATGATGGAGATAGGATATGGGGAGCGCCATGAAAGCAGAGGGAAAGGGGCTGAGCTGTGCATGCAGCACTTGCTTTGCTTGGTACATAGTGCACCACAAGCACCTCACAGACCATGCTTGTATTGCAAGCAACACACTTGTGTTCTCTTCTGATGTTATGCTCCCATAAAGGTGGGTAATGCACAAATGGCAAGGAGCCCACAATTTGGTATGCTGCTTCCTTGTGCTTTTGCCTTTTGCTTTGGAATGTATTTATCTGAAGCAAGAAGAGCCCACCAAAAGTCAATGAACTTTCCAGCACTTTTGACTCAGAAAAGCCAGCAGAACAATGACAGTACTTCCCCAGGCAACAAGATGATGGTTTGATACCTCCCTTTTCTTTTTTGTTAATAAAATATATTTAGCTCTGCGGTACCCAGAGTTCCTTCCTTGTCGGCTTGTTTTGCTGTTACTGGGTGTGAATCATCTACTCACTGGTGCGCTGCTACATGTTTCCTTCTTATCTCCTCTTTCTAGCTAGTTGTGCCTTCTCCTGTTAGTGACAGCCTGGGGTGGGGGAGCAAGGAAATAAACGTGTGTTGCTGGTTCCTTGCTGAAAGCCCCAAAGGATTATGCGACGTGGGGCAAAGCATTTCTCTCCACGGTGGCAGCAGCCCTGTCCCTCCTGACAGCCCAGGAGGGGCTGTGCCTGGGGAGCGAGGGATGAGCAGAAGCAGTACAAAGAGCCCAGACATCCACCCCAACATACTCCACTCTCTGAGTGCTAATAATCAACGCTCACATCATATATTTGTAAAAAGGACTGCCTAACAGGTGAAAAAAATACATTTCTCTGGCACCATACACTTAGAGTTAAGTCAATCCAGTGCAGGAGGGCGGGCTTTTTTTCCAACCCCTTTTGACTTCTTTATTTGTTTGCTTTGTTGAACACAAACTTGCTGTTTCCTGGACAGTGCGCTTTGCCTCCCTCCTCCCTCCCTGTGCCATGGGATCGCTGTGAGCAGGATGCGACACAGCTCCGTCTGCGTGCAGTGTTTGTATGTGCTTCTGCATAATGATGTAATGATTCTGAGGATTACAGGTATGGTCAGAAACTTTTTAATGTAGTATGAAATAGTTGCACTGAGCGCAGCCCTTTTCTGACCCTCCAAGACCTCCATACCCAGCATACAACAGCAGTAAATCCTGGGGCGGATTAAGCAGTATCCTCATAGTAATGTGTCTGTTGGAGTTTCACTTAACCCAGCGTAGCTTGAAACATTTGGATATTCCAGTCTGTTTCCCTTCTGTATGTGGAAAGTTGATGGCAGGGCAGCATCCTGAACTCTGACTCCCTGTAAAAGTTTAAATTGCTGCCCTGCTGGGCTGGGTGAATGCTAATTGCTTTGCTGCTCACAATGCGTCCAGACTGCTTATTTAACAGAAATCCCTGAAGACACTTCTTTTGCATGCCAAATATACTGCACTCAACAAAACACACAAAATAGCGGGCCTGTTTGCATACAGCAAGTGCAATCACAAATCTGATATTTAGCAACCTTTAGGATGATCTCAGTTCTCCATTCAGTGCAGCAGTGCTCACTGCACACTGCCTGCAGTGGCAGCTGCAGCACAAATACCAGGCACGCTGCTCCTGGGAGAGCAGAGCATGTCCCCAAATGATTGTCTTTGGTCTAGGATTGGGGTGTTTAAAGAAAGCAGAACTTCTTTCAATCAGTTAGGAGGGATTTCTGGGCTCTGACCAGGACAGGCATTAGTGGAGGCGTGTTTGCAGTAAAGACATTGCTGCAAAGCACAACACAAGAGCCACGTGGGCTGCATCTTCTTGAGAATCTCAACACTTCTGCTGCTCCTCAGACTGGAGTCTAAGAATTATTAACAATTTTGTGATAGCAATATTAACCAGCAGGAAAGCCAAAACTCGCTTGTGATTGTTCAATTCCTGTCGGCAGTCATTAAGTAAAATTAGAACCTCACGGTGGACAGGCTCTGGGCAGCAGTGCCCTTCGCAGGCTGTTTGCTTCTCCATGGGGTATTCTCTGGGGTCTGTGCTGCGCACCCTGTACCTGACCCGTGTTCCTCCCACATCATGACATGAGGTCATCGGAGCGCGGAGCTGAGCAGCCACAAGAACTGCTTCCTGGCTGTTGGGGCTTTATACTGGGCCACAATATGAGCACCAATTTTTTCTCATCTTTGGTGGGAAGTACAGGGTTCGTGGTCACAACTAGTTGGTTGTGACCCCTGAATCTTCTGGGTGTTATGTCACTAGCTTTTTTCCTGATGTATATGGAACAAACCTGTTTATTTTCAGCCAGGATGAGTATGCACTGCATGATGATGACATTCTGGATTTGGTTTTTGTCCAGGAGCACTCAGAATGCTGAGCTCTGGGAGAACCCATGATAAACACCTGCAATAGAAATGGTCACAGCAGTTCCTGACCTTCCTGAGGAGGAAGATCCAACTCCTACAGACCCCCGTAGTCTGCAGGCACGTTGTCTCTATTATGCATCCTGCTCACCATGCTGAACTAAAATGCTTTGCAGAGGAGCCCCACGGCCTAGTGTTGGTTCTTGGGAAGGTGCTGTTGCTGCACCTTCAAAAGCAGCGCCCACGGAGAACATGGAGCACACGCAGGTGATGGCAATGGTGAGGTGAGAGCATGGCTGGGATGTGCCACTTCACTGCTGCTCATGTGACTTGGTGAGTGCATGGTGTGGCCACTTCTGTCCTGAAGCAGGGGGCTGATAACATGTTTGGAAACCGGTTAAAGCAAAGGTGTTTTAACTGTTATTAAGTAGAGTACATTTCTGGGGAGGGAAACAGCCTGAGTACAGCTGATGAGAACAGGAAAAAAACTGGGAATCTCATGATGTCTCAGACTCATAAAAAGTGTCACTAAATCAACAAACAGAGTATTCATTAGGAAAAATGCACTTAATTTCAGACCAGGGATGTGAAAGTGCCATGAGAGTTTTCTTGGAGAATTTTTATCCCAATCAGAAAAAAGAAAAGACTCCAATTATTAGGGGAGCCTGTTCTTCAGAGAGCACCAACCCAGTTTTCTGTACCCAGGAGGTCTAAGCAATCTCAAATAAGTTTTGGCTGAGCAGCTCTTTCTCCCACTGTTGTCTACTCTGGATGAGACGTGAGACGTCTCATTGCTGTTTTCCAAATCAGCCGCAACGCTGAACCTCTGAGACCTTACTGAATAGGAAGATGAGGGAGTAAGTATGATCACTAGGGCCATCTGTGTGGATGAAAAGCTTTACAGCCTCACCTGTAGGTAAGGGTTGACTTCAGCAAGCTGCCTGAGCTAGCCGAGCAGCAACACAAGATTTGGGAACATCGCATGTGGAGACGTTCAGCGCTGCTCAGGAACAGGATGCTGAGAGCCATAGAGGAAACCATCAGAGAAGGATTCCTCCTCTTCAGAGCCACCCATAGCTTCTCCCTGTACCAAACACAACGCTGGAAAACCCCTCGCCTGCCTCACCCTCACCCAGCAGATGTGCAAAAGTGTGTCTGCATCATACATGTGTGGGCACTGCCCAGCAGCCAGCTCCTTCCTGCATCCTGCACACTGTGGCATGGGGGTGCTGGAACAGCAGCTCAACACTTCGGGTTACACCTTGGGTTTGTTACTTTTGTGAGAAGATATTTCTGGACCCTCTGCCAGCCCTCAGCTTGTAGTAAATGAGAATGTACCAGTGCTGGGGCTTAGGATACTTTATGAAAGGAGGGAAAAAAAAAGATGATGAAGGAAAAATGATTTTGATCTGAGACAGAAATTCAGACAAAGGATTACCCGTGTTGTTTGAACAGACAGTGCATAAACATTACTTTATATTAGAAGGAACTGAGACTTGCAACATTCAGGAAACTACTTTATTCATGAAATAAAACTAGGCCCATTCTGCTTATTCAAATACCACCCACAACTTTCTGGGGAAAGATCATATGCAGAGCATATTTGGAAACATTATTAGGAATGCATAAAGTACAGTATTAGTCAATTTTATATGCTCAGTTGCATGAAATCTGTGTGTTTAAAAAATATAATAATTTGCATTTCATGGCTTTTGATAACCTCAGGAGTGCACTTGAAATTCAGCACAT
Source organism: Gallus gallus (assembly GCF_016699485.2). Taxonomy (NCBI): domain Eukaryota; kingdom Metazoa; phylum Chordata; class Aves; order Galliformes; family Phasianidae; genus Gallus; species Gallus gallus. The sequence continues at coordinate 1,662,345 of NC_052534.1, read as the reverse complement.
GCCCACAGCACCTCCCAGCTCACCCCATTTTTAACTGAAGACCAATGGTTTCTATTAAGGGATCAGGCAGGGACTCTGACAAGCCAGTCAATAACTATGTGAGGTTACTTCATTAATGCTATAATGGCTGATAGAGTGAGAGGCAAAAAACAGGTTCCTGACAGCAGCAAATGAAAATGATAGAGATTCCTGAAGCAACGCGCCTTTCCTTTGTCATTGTCTTTTGCTTGGCTTATTCAAAATGTGGCATTTATGTATTCAGCCTTGATGAATGTTGCAGGCTTTAAGTACTTTTTCCATCTCTAATGCAGTGCCGATTGCACATTGTTCTTTCTTTCTCTCCCTCTCTCCTTTTTTTTTTTTCCCTATAACCTCTGCTGTCAAGGCACTGTGAGCTGAAGGGTTGCAGGCACCGGCTAAATAGCTTTTTTGCTGTAAACGGCAAGGGTGACGGGACAATGCATCACCAGCGCCGCGAGGTCAGGCAGCCGGCGGGCGGTGGAGGTGGGGGCCGCCGCAAACTGCTGCCGGAGCCCCCGGGCAGGGCAGCAGGAGGCACCCCGTGCTGCGGGCAGGCTGCCCAGCCATGGGGCTCTATAGGAGCCCTGCTCCACAAGTCTCCTCTGGAGCGGTTCCTAGTCCATAAGAGCATTGCTGCTGCCCGACAGCAGGGCCTCGCGGGGAACGTGTGTGTCTGGTGGTGGGGCTGGGGAACAGAGCTCCTTAGAATGCTTCTGAGTATCGCACAGAAAGGCCTGCGTTACGGTTGGAAATGCGATATTCTTCCGGTTTGCTTCCACTCTTGTTTTGTGTCACTGAGGTACCTGGGTCTGTTCAGCCTGGGGAAAAGAAGCCTGAGGAGGGAACTGATGAATGTATATAAATATCTAAAGGGAGATGGGAGGCAAATGGATGAGGGCAGGCTCTTCTCAGGGGTGCATAGCGAGAGGACAAGGAGCAGCGGTCTCAAACTTGAACGTAGGTGTAGCAGAAATGCTATGTCAGAGCTTGGAACAGTGATTGAGCACCGGGCGGGAAGGCAGGGCCAACCCAGGAGAGCTCAGGTGCATGCAACGTACCTGAGTGACTGGAAGGGCTGGAGCCAAGATGCAACCCTTCCCAGACCTCATGTAAGGGTTGGCAGTGGAGGCAAGGATACCTCATCTGGAGATCCCTGCACACCTGAGGCCTTCTGAAGGTAAGCAGCTTCTTTCCTTTATTTCTGTGCCTGTTACATTTGAGCAAATCCTCACATGCTGCAGCCTAGGACCTTGCTGCTCTGTTGTCATTGCTGTGCTTTCTATTACATTACAGTAGGAAGTTCCATACAAATGTGTGGAAGCAGAGCAGGCTGCCCAGAAGTGCTGCAGAGTCTCCTTCTATGGAGATATTCAAGACCTATCTGGATGCCTACCTGTGCAACCTAATGTAGGGTGTCTGCTTTAGCAGGGGGTTGGACTCGGGGATCTCTTGAGGTCCCTTCCAACCCCTGTAATTCTGTGATTCAGCTCTTTGTGGGATGGCATGCCTTGTGCCACTATGTTTGGCTGCTGGTTCCTCCTGCAAATGGCTTTCCTGTAGGGCAGCATGCTGGAGAAGCCATGCTAGGCCTGTGCCTGTATCTTGCAGCACTTGGCACCCTGTGCTTATGCTATGGAAGGAGGCAGTGATGTGCCAGTGGCCAGCTTTCTGAAGGGCAGTGCCAGAGGTGAAACTAAGATTCAAACTGAGTTTCATCAAACTAAGTTACAAAAATACTTCTTGTTTATTGTTCCATTGTTATTCCAGGTATCTCAGCCAAATGTTGAGTATTTTTGTTAAAAACAATATATTCCTTTCGCAGGGTGTTTAAGCAACTTGGTAAATACCTGCCTGTTCTCTGCTTTCCTATCCAAAGGCAATTCTGCACTTGCATAAAAGCAGCTTGTTTAAGGACAGCTTCTGCAGGTAATTCAGCACAGTGCATAGGAACATGCTTATCTTTACATGGTCCCCAGCAGCCACACTACATGTGCAATATTAGGCAGAGACTTAATTGTCTGCTGACTTGAGCACAAATATCCAAATAATTAACAAGTGGGTTTATAGTGAAAGACTTCTGGCTGAGAAATGAGGACGCAAAAAGTATGTAAAGCAGCTGCAGAGGTGCGATTTCCAGCAAACTTGGAAATGGTGAAGAAAAATGTTGGTCCTAGGCATGTCAGTGTGTCTGGATATTGAAGGACCTAAGGAGGAGCTTATGTATGAATCAAAGCTCAGTTTTAAATTGCTTCTGCGGCAGAAGCAGAGAGGCTTGGAACTTGTGTTATTATTATTCTGCTTTTAATTGAGGCACTTGGCAACTTCAGGGATTTTCCCCATGTTTATGATTTAACAAGAGCAAGCCTAAAGCAGAGGAATAGAATCATTAAGGTTGGAAAAGTACTATCATCAAGTCTAATCATAAGCTTGTCCTCACCGTGCCCACTAAACTGTGTCCCTCAGTGCCACATCTTCATGGTTCTTGAACAGCTCCAGGGACAGTGATGTGGGAGGCCTGGACTCACAGAGCTCTGTGGGGCCTTGGGGTGGCCAAACGATGCCCTGAGCACCTGAGAGTATTTGCAGCCCATTTCTACACAGAGCTGTGTAGAAACCACCGGCTCCCCTGGGAAGGCAAAATGCTCCCTGGTGCAGCCAGAATGGGGCTGGCACATCCTCATGGCTGCAGATACAGACCCAGGCGATGCAGCACATCCCACTATCCCTTTCCCTGGAGGCAGCTGTCTGGGGGTGATGCCCAGGTATGGAGAGGCTGCCAACAGTGCTTGCCCTGCCTGGAGAGAGGTCTATGTTTGGAGCATAAAATGCTGAGAAGTGATATTCTGGGTGTGAGGGAGAGCTGGGGGCCGCAGGTGGTAATCCATGTGTCTCTGCCTTTATTCTTTTTGAAATTTCAGGTGTTTAGGTTCAAAATCATGGCATTTCAAATGGAAGCAAAGATGTGAAACTGTAATATTGCATGCCTTTATATGCAGGTCTGGTTGTTGGTGGAGTCCTGTTTTCTTTTTCTTGCTCAGGGATAACTGGAAAATATTTTCCTATGAATTTCACAGGAGACATCGCACCTATTTTACCTTCCCACATTTACAGAATACTCTGAGCACAAAGGAGGGCATTTAATGAACTTAATGAATCAATCAATTAAAGAAAATTTCATATGCTTTTCATGATCTCCTTGTTAATTCAAGGCCAAATTCTATTCACCCCAGCCCAGTACTCCCCAGGAAATATAAGATTGAAATAGGTCAATTGTTATATGTGGTATATTTATAAAAGGATATATTAATCAGAGGGCATGTATTACACAAAGAAAGGGACGTGTAGATACTTTTACAGCAGTGATATAATACAAGCATTTTAAGAATCTTCTGCATATTAGTCCGCATCACTCATTTCCTCTTTCAAACAGAAGTTAGAGAAATTATTGCTAGCAAACAAAAATCTATTTTAGACAAACACAATATGTTCAGAAAGATCCAGTTTGTCATGCCAATAGTCTCATTGGCTGTGATTTGTATATTAAAAAGATTTTAATTGCCCAGGTAAGTGCCTGCACCTGCTAAGACATTGAATATTAGAGCACTTTATTCTAATCTCTTATAATATAGGGCACACTTCACCCATAAAATTATTCTCTACACAATTATAGCTCGGTTTTGCTGAAGCAGAAAGTGCAACTTAACAGTTTGGTTTTACTCATAATTATTAAAATCATGCAAATTAGGATCATTAGGTAGCAGTTGTGTAGTTAACCACTCGATAGCCCGGTCATGTTTTCCCTTTCAGTACAAACAATGAGAGGGATGGAAATGCATCACCTCCCCAACTCTGTGCTGTGCAGTGAGAATGGGTTCTGGAAGCATAGGGAGGAACCCAGAAAGCCCTGGAATAACTCCTCTGTTTCTGCAGCAGAACCAAGGCTTGAATTCTGGCTCACGAGGTGGAAGTTGGCCATGGGTTCACCTCCTGTAGCTCAGGTTCACCCACACAGCCCATGAATTTGCATGGTTGGCTCAGCATGGCTAGGGATGCTAGCATGGCTAGTGTTCCAATTAGTGTTTGCTCTTCAGAGGTCCGCAGCAGAGCCCTATGGCATGGCTGGCAGTAACCATCTGAGTTTGGCTGCAGGACCTCTGCTTTGAGATCTCTGTAGCACAGCTGTGCCTCAATCTAGTGGTAGGATCAATGAGGATGCCTTGTCAATGATCTTTGACAGCCACATTAAATGAAGTTTGAGTCTCACCCAGTCTCCTCAAGTGTTGCTATGCATCCCTATACACACAGTTGATGATGTATCTATACTGAGGAAGAGAACCATATTTCCTCTCTGTCTTCTGCATATTCACGAATATCCTGCTTCTTCCTGCATCCAGTGCTTTGTTTTGTCAATTCAGAGGTCCTAAACCTACTCAGAAGTTGCTAGAGGGGGGAGTTGAGCGTAATATCACCACCAGTGTTGTGCGAGCTTCTTGCTTTTCTCATACATCATCTTTCTGTTTAACTGGGAAATCTGTGATTTCACATCATAGAGATTTGTTCTGAATTGGAACAAAAGCACCAAGTTGAAATTGCCTGTGAAAAACACATTTCTAGGACATGCTATTTTGAATTAGTCAAAATGTTCTGGTTCAATAAATCAAAAGGGTTTCATTCCAATTATGTGTTTCCTTCCTCTTATAATTAGGAATATAATGTAAAGTAACAGTTCAGAACAACTTTTTCCTTTGCAGTGAATAATTGACTCGCTCTGTTCCAATGAAATTTAACTTCAGAATTTATTCTCGTTGCATCACCCTGGTTCAGTTTTGCTCTAAATGAAATTCTGTCCATATGGGATTGTTCCCTGCACCAGGTTCCTTCTCTCCTGCAAGTCCTGAAGCATAGTACTGTAGTCATCAGGGTGATGTGTTTTGTTTTGTCTGATCTGAAGGAGGGGACACAAAGTTCTCTTTAGGTTTGTGCCTTCTAAATGTTTTCTTCTGTGGATTTCCTGTAACCTTAGTGAAAGAAGTGAGAGGATATTTCTCTAGCAAGTACTTCCATGAGCCTGCAGACGAAGCAAGATACTCAAACTGTAGAACTGTGAATGCTGGTGGACAGCACTCTTTCTGATGTCCTTTCTGTCCTGAAATGTGGACACGCTGGTGCTTCAGGCCTGTAGGTGCTGGAGAATGTGTGGTGTTCTGGGCACCTTCCCACCTGGAGCTGGGCTGAGTTGTGCCAGGGTGAAGGTTCACAGGTCAGCTGAAAGCAGTGCCTTGTCTTACCTGGCCCTGAGTATGCAAAGGGTGAGGGACAGCATGGCTACAGCAGCACGTCACTGCAGAAATACATGCCCTATACATATCTATAAGATGATTTACCTTGGGGTGTTTTAAGTGGAAGGAGTAATGAGATGAAACTGAGCGAAGCAAAACTTAAGGTGATGCAATGGACTCCCGAGAGATGGAGGGAAGCCATGCCAGATTGACTAGTGAATGCCAAGGTGGGAGCAGGCTGAGAGGAAATACTTCAGTTGTCGGCAGAAGGAACGAGGTATCCTATGGGATTGTTAGAGTGATTCAAAGAGTGTCTGTTCTCATGTTTTGTTTTGTAATTGACCAAAACATACACAGTGGACTCTCACAGGGCTGCGCTGAGCCAACGCTCTCGCTGAAGTCAAATGAAGAGGAACTTCGGAGTTTGCCCTGATGGAAAATGTCCATGGATGAAACTGTAGGAAACAAGGAATTCCCTCCAAAATGCTCATTTTGCTGTACATCCTCCCTACAGGGGACGTGTGTAATTAGCAATTGCTTCCAGTAAATGACTCTCTGATCATGACGACAATCCAATTTGAAGGAAATTACTGTTAAAAAAAACACCCCACACAATTTATGGCGGGGCTCTTACACTAACAGGCACCTTGCCTGTGCAATGCCCCACTAGCAGCTGAACATTTGCCAGCACTCATACGGAGCTCGTGGTTTATGACTTGCCTGCCATGGGCATTCTGCAGCACAGGGAAGGGGAAATAATCCCCTCCTGAAAATGCCTGGTCTTTCCCACCATGGTTCTTCATGCTCAATGGACACCACAGCAATTTGCATGGCCTCTGTGTGCGTTGGTTTTGAAGTATACAATCTGTAAAGAAACCTCTTAATAGGACTCTTTTTCTTTTTTTTCCTTCATTTTTTTAATGCACTTAGAGTAATGTTGTTTCTTGATGTGCTGCTGATGTAAAGTCCTTATTGTTAGATGTCTCATGGGGGAAACCCCTTTTTCTTCTCACCAGCTGGAGCATCTGGGCTCCATTCATCACCAAGGAATTAAATCCTTCCCCCATTTACTCCACTCTTCATCAGACTTTGGTGTATTTTTAAGTCTCCACAGTCTCTCCTGTATCCTTGTGCTTCAGAGGATGAGCGAGAGGTCCTTGACCTGGTTGTTCCCTCTTGTCCCTTATGTCACCAGGATACCTGCCTTTGTCCACCCCACAGGACCTCTGGGTCCTGCTCTTCCCAAGGCTCTCCCTGCTGACACCAACATCACACTCATTATGTGCGGAAGCGGACTGATGCTCTTCAAATGTTGGTAAGGTGGGGTTTCAAGCAGCTTGGCATTGCATTTTAGCCTACATCAGGGCTAAATTTGCCCTGCTTCTGAGGACCCAAAGGGAGGAGACATTGAAAATTTATGCTTTGTTATTGTTCTTTTTACTTACTTTAAACAGGTTTATTATCCTTTGACCACTTCCATACCTCATGAATCAAATCTGCAAGCACTAGAGCTCCACACCACACAGAATCATAGAATCATAGAACAGTTTGGGTTAGAAGGGACCTTCAGGATCACCTAGCTCCAACCCCCTGCTATAGGCGTGGACACCTTCCTCTAGAACAGGTTGCTCAGTCCCATCCAGCCTGGCCTTGAATGCTTCCAGGGAGAGGGCATCCACAACCTCACTGGGCAACCTGTTCCAGTGTCTCAACACCCTCACAGTAAAAATTTCTTCCTGGTATCTAGTCTAAAAGATTAAAGATGGTTTCATTTTTGATTCATTTTCTAAATCACAAATCTTACAAATTCTGGAGAAATTCTGTAAACAAATGGATTCATCTCTGAAGTCATCAGGACAATGCTATGCTTATATAATCTGCTACTTGTGGCAATGGGGTATATGGCATTTTTTATGGCAAGCAGAGGACATATTATTCAAATAAATGTGGGGAAAATAAAATGAGCTCAATAAAATTGGGATGCCCCTAGCAATCAGAGTTTCACTTTAAAATAGCAATAATAATTGATGCTCCATTCTGATCCCCTGCAAGTGCCGTTAGAAGATGCATTTGCAGACTCGGGCTCTCTGCTGCATTGAGATGCTTCCTGACCACAGCAGGATTGGCTCCAGCCCCTGCAGTTGTCCTTCACTTCTAGGGTCCTGGCAAGCCCTGTTCCCAAACAAGTGCCAAAACTGCCCCTGGTCCCCTTTTTGCAACAGGATTAAGCATGCAAGAGATGCATGCAGGAGGCAGTCGCATTGTGCTCAGAGTCAGAGGCAAACAGCAAATGTCAGAATTCCCTTGTTTTGAGCAAGCAGTGCATCTGCAGTGGATGAGAAGTTACCCAGTACTACATGGGTGGGCTGGAGCATCTCCCCAGGGCCGTCGCCTCCCCTCTTTGCCTTCCGACCCTGGTGTTCTTATCCGGAGCAACAGCACGCGCATTTATCACACGACTTTATGAACAGTGAAGGTTTATTACATTGCACTTAAACCTCATTTAACCTTTTCTCTGCAAGCAATACTTTAAAGTGGTACTGGAGAGTTTGCAAAATCCTGGTGAGCTGCTTTCCTCATTCTCATCCCTAAAATACTCAGTTGCAAACCCTACATTTGCTGCACTCATTTTTCTGCTATGAGGCAAAATACTGCAGCATGGTGATGATTTATGAGAAGAGGTAACTTTATATATGTATATTAAATTTTAAATAATATCTGGCTTGAAGATGCATGCATCTTCGTCTAACATGATGGCAGCCACAGCCATGACAGCCCACACATGGGTCTGCGGGGGACTCCTCAGGCCCAGAGACCTCCTGTGTGCTATCATGCTGCTTGCAGAACTCTTGCAGGGAAGGCTGAGGAGTAGCAACCTGGGAGTGGACAGCATAGAAGGGTTCCAGGAAGAAGCAAGTTCCCTTAGGAACCAACACAAATCCCATCACTTGGGATACTGAAAGTGAGCAAAGTTCCAACCTAACGACAGCAGTAGCATCCTTCACAGATGCAGACTCCAAAGCTAAATTGTCCGCTTCTGGATGTGATTTCAGAGATTTCCCTCTGTGTCTTGTGTTGGCCCCAACTGTACACAATATTTGTGTTGCTTGGGAATTGAAGAACATGAGATCTAGAACACTTCCTGAAGTCAAAGAAATCTGAATTCTGACAGAGCAGAAGTCTTCATTTTTGATTTCTGCAGAGTCAAAAAAAATCAGAGTTGCACTGCTGAGTTCACATGGCTGCTGACTAAGTATTGGTGCCACCGCATTGCTGTGTAACGCAGGTAAGGAAAACAAGATTTTAGTTAGGTTTTGTTTTGATTACATTGACTTTTTTTTTCTTTTTTAATTCTCTGTATTTTAATTAGGTTCTGTTTGGGTTACAGATTTAGATTAAATTATGTCATTTCACAGACCTAATATCTTAAACTGATACATTTCCTTCCAAAGCACCTTGAGTGCTTTGCAAACTTTGCGTTAAATACTGCACTTAGTGAAGGCCACACAAATGATGAGGAAAAGATCTGTTTGCGGGGTCTGCCAGTGCAGCTTCCCATCAACTTGTGGCTCTCCTTGGAAGGGAAGATCTTGGTATCCAAGTTGGATCTGAGCTTTTGATGTCTCACACCTGATGTCCTTTCCACTTTCTTGAAAATCTTCTCACATGAAAGCTCAGAAACACAAAGCATTCTCAACAGATGGCAATTAAGATCCCTGTCCTTGGAAAGTCTGAGCCTCTGCTGGATGCAACCATAAATAAGTACTTTTATGAAAGTCTTCCAGCGTGGTGTCAAATATTAGTGGAGCTTGATGTTAATGCTTTTTGTAGCTTGAAGATGGAGTGGAGGAGTTGTAGAAATGGCTGTATTTAAGGGAGCTGGGCCAGGGTGCTGCTTGCTAGGCAACCTGACAATTAAATCAATAATTTCCCCAGTGGTACTGCTGCACTGGGATGAGTCTTCCAAAGTCAACTTGGAGGTAAGCAAGAATGTGCCATAACAGTGTGTTTTTGAACTGCAGCACAGAGACTTAATTGATTTACTCTTTATTCTTTTCAAAAGACAGCTGAATGTCAAAGGTCTTTCTTTTGTGAAGTACTGGAAAACCCGTTGTCAAACAACCTCTACTCATTTAATAATTTATCCCATTTCGTAAAAGAAAGGCAGCTGACATGCAGTAAATCTAGTCCATGTTTAAATTACTGCATTGAACAATAATAAGAGGAATGAATAATCTAGTACATCTATTTAAAATTAAACATATATGAAACTGTATTTCCAAATGATCACCAAAGGCTATAGTTTAAAGGCAGGACAGAAGCCATGAGCAGAATGAAAATACAGAACAGTAGTTTGCAAGTGGCAGTGGAATTATTTATTCTATTTTTTCTATACATAAGGAATAGAGCTAAATGAACAATGTTTAAGCATGTCAGAATTTCATCAATTTTGCATGAGTATTCACAAATATCCTGGTGGGGGTAATTGCTTGCAAATACATTTAAACTAATGATATGTTATATCCTTCCTTGATATAAAACTATTAAAAGATACATTATTGCATTTGACAATGCCATGAAGCTGGGTCAAAGCTTAATGACAGATTTCTGCATTTGTAAATTAAGATACACTCTGCTGGAAGCAAATATTTTGTAAAAATAAAAGCCATCTACTATGAAAGTTTGATCATTGATCTAAGGTTGCTTTTTGGTTTCTCCAAGCACTGAGCCTGAAAAACTGGGAAGAATGGAGATCTCTTTCCAAAGGGAACTCTGAAAACACAGTGTGATTTTTCCCTATGCAACAGGACTATATGAGGCTTGTAAAATAAATTATGTGGCTTTGATGGTACAGTTGGAGACCTGAGGAGTGCAGCCTCTGCCTCATCTGGAGATTGCTTGGCTTCTCCTGCAGTAAAAGTTGGGTGTCTTGCCTTAGCTGAAGTTGAATGTGCTAGGGAGTCTTGCTGGCCTGGGAGGAAATTCATGAACTGGTGCATCAAAACACGGCAAAGAAGCCATCTGAAAGAAGGCTAATGTAGGTTTGTTAAGGTCTGGCCACGTCCTCCCTTCCTCTGCACGCATAAGCTGTTATTTTGGCTTTCTGCTTAGGCAAGTTTGCAATCAACACGGCTCTGTGCTGGTGAGCAATTTCAGTTGTTCACTGAAGAGGAGAATAAATCCAAAATGCTCTAGGAACTAAGACATCTGCAAGATGCAGCCAGGCAGTCTGCAGTGGGCAGCGGCTCTGGGGAATAGTGGTGGTTGCAGCCCATGGCTCTGTGTGGTTTGTGCTGGTGAGCACCCGTTTGGGAAGCTTCACATCCACCCTTGCTGCCATCACTGCGGCTCTCTGTCCTCTGCCATGCAGCAGTCCTGAAACATCCCTTCCCACCACCTCTTGTGCTCCCTTTCATTCTTTGTACTGCTCCAATTTCCAACATCACTGAGGATTATTATAACCTCCCTTCGTAACGTACTATAAATTTTATTATAAAGCACAAATTCTTTGGCTCCCCATCCCCATCTCGCAGGGAGACAGCATGCCGTAGTTCTTACGCTGGCAGTAATGTGAGCAGAGAGCTAATGAAGGTCTTTATGTAAATTTTCCAGTTATCAGGTAAAATCTTCACATTGAAATCTGTCACATGTTATAAAAATTCTTTATGTTATCAAATGCTAATGATAACTCAGAACACAGAGCCCATGGAGGATCTTTGAAATCCTTCATAAAAACTGCATTCGGCCCCGGTAACCAGAGCCTTGAATTTCTACGCTGACTACTCCAGTTTGTAATTAGCATAGTGCAAGCTTCTCTGCCCTCTGAAACCATAATGTTAATTAAAAAAATTACACTGTGTTTAAAAGTGCAATTAAGGGACCGCATAGCACAAAAGGAGCTGGGGAACCTCTTCTTGCACTTTGAAGCCAGGTCACAATGCAGCCCATGAAAGGGAGCTCAAGGCTTACTCCCCGCTAAAGGCTTGGGGAGATCACAGGGAGAGCTCCATAGAACAAGCTCCACTGGGCTCAGAGGTGTCTTTCATGGTAGTGCTCCTCCCTGGGAGGGAAAACAGCCAAAAGGAGGGGGGAAATAAAATTGAACTAATTAGGGACCCATTCCTTCAGTGGCGGTTGCATCTGTCTGGGGCAACTGCTGCCGTGGTGCTTAGAGGCAGAATCTGAGAGTGATGGGACAAGGGGGAAAGATTTTAAACTAAAAGAGGGGAGACTGAGGTTGGATGTGAGAGGGAAATTCTTAACTCAGAGTGCGGTGCACTCTGCGGCCACCCTGGCGCAGGCTGACCAAAGAAGCTATGGATGTCCGATCTCTGGAGATGCTCAAGGACAGGTTGGATGAGGCCTAGGCAGCCTGATCTGGTGGGGGCCCACCAGCCCACTGCTGGTTCCTTCCAACCCAAGCCATTCTGGGAGTTTGTGATCAGGCCATCAAAGGCAGCTGTGAAATTGTGGCTACGACCAGCCTGTTCCTTATATTTGTGTGGCAGCTGGAAAAAAAAAATAAACAAAAATCATGTTCCTCTATGTCATTCCTTTACTGAGGAACTTGGAAAAAGTAGATAACTCTGCTGCTCCATGTCCTTTGGCAATGGCTTGCTGATCCTCTGTGGGCTGCACTAAGTGCTCCCTTGGTTTGGGTGCCCAAGCACGGCCCTGGTGCAGGTGCCCCTGCGCCATGCATGGCGATATCACCTTGGGGAAAATGCAACTCATGGAGTGGTGGAGAGGCAGAGGGAGGGTCGAGCAATGGAAGGCTGTGTGTTGCATGGGAGGCCTGGGGAAACAATCACAGAAAGTATGTTCAGATATACATTTAATGCTATATATATTTAACACTGTTTAATATAATGAACTATGTGGTTTCCCTCCACCAAAGTCCTTCCAGGCGACCTGCACAAGGTGTTAATTGATTAATTAAAGCCCAGAGCACCCCTCAGTGGTGGATGCCCACACACCAGCTGCCCATCCTTCCCTGCAGGCCCCCAGCACTGCTTCTGTCCCCATGCCTGTGGTGTTCTGGGGGAGATAATGCAAGCTGTGCTCTATCACATCTCTTTGGTCTTCCCTTGAGGTTTTTTTTTTTATTTTTTTTTCCTGGTAGCTTTTCCATATTGCCCTATGTGAAAACTTCAATAACTGCTTGATAAATCATTGCCCTGACCTTTTCTAGGAAAAACACATGCTGCTGCGGGCGAGGCCAGGAGCGTGCGTGGTGGGGGCGTAGGGGGAGCCGTGAGATGTGCTGAGAAACTCTGGAGCAGCCTTGGGTTTGTGTTATATACGTGCTTGGGAAAAAATCCGCTTTCCTTCTCTCTGCCTTCTACCTGCCCAACTGGTTATAGACCCAGACAGTTTACATATGTGATCCTTCCTATTTAGAAAATTAATGGTGCTTTCTGGCTCCAAATCACAGCTTGTGGTACTCTGCGGGTGATGAAAAACTTGGCCAGCTTCAGCAGCAAATCAGCCATTAGAAAATTAACCCTTAGTGGCAAAAGAGCAAAGGTACCCTGGTGAGGTCCCATGCCAAGTGGCAGACGGTAGCTTTCTAGTGTACCTACATATGTCAGCCATGTACAACCGGTGCAGGTGGTCCCCCAAGAGAGGGACCAACAGCGCATTTGGAGCTGGATGCTGTGGAAAGGGCACGGCCGCAGTGCTTGGCAGCGAGACCCACCAATATGCCATGGTTCTCACTGAGGTGTGAGGGAAGTGCTGAGTGGGGAGGGTGGGTCGGAACCATCTCCTGAACCTGTGCTGGCTGTGCCTCCACCTGCCCAGCAGTGGGACCCGTACAGCTGTATCATCTGCAGATATCAGTGGTGCAGGGAGTGAAAGCAGGGGTTGCACCAAACCCCCATAGAAAAGGAACCGGGTTTCACCGTGGGCTTTTGGGGGGTTGAGGGATAGTGTTCAAGGTCACAGAGGGCTTGACCCCAAGCAATGAATTCTGTGAGTGCTCATTACTGCAACATCTCCTTGGAGTAGCCCTGGCATGGGGCAAGCAGAGGCAGTACCGCAGTGCTGCAGGTGCTGCTTGTCCTCTGGAGTTGCTGGGGGTTCTGGCAGGGGTTCTGCAGCTCACTGACTTAAGATAATACATTTCCCCCCCACTCTTAAAACAGATCAGTGCTAGGAGAGCCTGTGGCTGCAACTGCCTCACCAGTAGCAGACCGTGAGTTGGCGGGACAGACAGCTTGCTGCGGGCAGAGGCACTGACTCATGCTGGGCACGCTCCTGCTGCAGCACTGGGACAGGGCTATCTGCAGGCTCTTGGCTCCAGAACCCACAGACCCATCTCTTTCACAGCTTCATTCAATCCTACATGTTCCTTCATCCCTCCAGCCTGCACAGAACATGGGAGGGGGACAGCAGAGAGTCAGTCACTCCTTGCCAGTTTACTTTGACAAAAATATGCTAAAATAAAGGCTAACTCAATAGCGGAGGATGCATTTCCAGTTAGTGTCTGTTAACGCTACGAATCAGATCAATAACTTATAGCAGAGAAGTCAGTGAGCTCATCTAGGTAACTCTGGATCAGCCTCCCAGCAGGCAGCCCACGTCTCGCGCTCAGCCCACGCTGGGTGTCCGCGCATCGCAATGTCCCAGCGCCTCAGGCAGAGCCCCACTTTTCCTCTCTTTTCCATGCAAAACCATGTGCCATGGCAGCAGCTGGTGCTAATGTACAAAATTAATTGCCCCGCTGAGATGTTCCTTCCAAAAAAAAAAAAAAAAAAAAAAAAAGTAATAATAGTCAGGATTCAGCCTCCCGAACGTAAAACCCTCTGGTGCACTAATAAAATGAAAAGGTTTCACAAAATAATATCCCAAATAATTGGGTTCTCTCTACCAAAGGACCTCATGTTGTTTCTCTTAAGCAATGTGGAAAAAAAAAAAAAAAAAGAAAGAAAGAAAGAAAGAAAAAGAAAAGTGATTATTCCTTTGGACATAATAAAGCATAATTGGGAAAAAATCTTTAAAGAAAGCAGAAGGTGATCACTTTCACTTTCCCAAAGAAATGGACGTCGTTCTGCTGTCCTCCTCCAGAAAGGAAGAAGTCTTAATGCCTTTGCATCATTCTAGAGGAGGAAAACGAGGAGAGCATTTGCTCTCCATCTCTTTACAACTGAGGCGCGCCGTTTGTTGGCGGTGCTGACAGCCCCCCTTGCAGCGCGGCTGGGTCCGAAGGACCGCCTGGCTTGGCGTGGGGGAATTCATATTTTTGCTCCGTTAAATGATGATTTGGGTTTTCTTCCTGGTCCCGACGGTGCTTTTCGGTTCCTCTGCCCACTCGAAGTTCGGAGCAGCGCTGCCCGCGCATCCCGCGCTCCCGCCTCCGCTCTCCGAATCTGCGCGCTCCTACGGCGTCGCATTCATAATCAAATGAGCGCACTGTGAATAGGTGAAAAAAGCCGATACCCCATCGCTGCCACCGGGGCTGTCCTACCCCCTCCGCAAAGCCCCTCCGCCCCTGCTTTTCTCTCCCACGTGAGACGCGAAGACGCGCGGACGGCGATCTCCACCTCGCTTCGCAGCAGCCCCAGCCTATCCATTTGTTTTTTTCTCTCCCTGCCACCCCCCCCCCCCCTCCGGCAACAGCCCAGAAGTAAATTCCCCCGAAAGGAGCCGGGGAAAGGGGCGCTGGGGGGGATGTGTGTGTGTGTATGTGCGGAGGGGGGGGGGGGGGGGAGGGGTGCTGAAGGCGAGCAGCGCGGGAGATAGTTGTCCCAGCTACGAGATAAAAGCTGCATTACATGAAATTAATGGAGGCTGTCTGAGACGTACATGAATCACTGTTTCAACACTGAGAAACCAGCACAAAAGAATAAAGAAATCTGAGTACTAACTATATCTTCAAAGGTCTCCTATTTACCCAGCCATACCGGGTACTGACACAAGTGGGAGAAATATAAGAAAAAAGCACTGCTGTGATCGAATGAATGAGACCATATGAGCTATATTGGTGCCGTATGCATTCTATTTAGCTGATATCAAACACAGTTTAATGAAAGTTAAATAGTTTCTGAGGAGTGCATGAGCTGGAACAGATTAGATTCCACCGAGGGGTCTGTCAGCATATTGTTGCTCACATGTATTCCCCGCGCAGAGCTGCCACGATTCCAGCATTCCATTAGCAATACACAAAAGACTTATGCAGATAGTGGGCATAAGAACGCACCGCCATGTTGGGAAATAGAAAAAAAAAAGGAGAAAAAAAGCCCAACAAAACAGAGGAAGATTTTGTTCGATGCACTCCTCTGAAAATAGATATCTGTAATTTGGGAGTGATAAGAAGAGATGGATGGAAGGAGAGGCGGGGACTGCCAGAAAAATAACAAAATAAAATACAGGGGAGAAAGACGTGAACTACCCTAAAGGAGCAGATATGGCACCAAGTGCACTGAGAGGTTCTTGCCTCCCGGGGAAAGTGACATGGGGTGCTGTGCCCTTTTGGTCACCGAGTCACATCTAGCCTTGAAGGAATGGGGTTCAGGGGCATGGGGTTCCTGCAGCCCCCATCCCTCGGACATGGGCTCATCCCAGGAGCAGCACCGGGCAGCAGGGAACGGTCACTGACACTGAAATCCTTGGGGACGGGCATCGATTGCTATCACTTCTGGGGATTTTTACTCTTCTCCCCGGTGAAAAAATTCCCCTTCTCAGAGGTGTCTGTTTTTAGAACTAGCACTGTGACAAGGCTGGTGGGGGTATTTAGATATCAGATGGCAATTGCTCACTGATTACTGCATTCTGATTTAGTCTGACAGAGCTGTCTTGCACCATGAAATCTGTGCTTTCACAGGAAATAGGAGCTGCCATGCTGGAACGGACCATGTGCACCTGCCCTGTGCTGCACTGGACAGCCCCCTGTGTCTCTGCTGTGACTCAGGGCTGCTCGTTGCTTAGGGTTCTGCTTGCCCCCAGCTGGCAGCTTGCTGGTCTCCATGGCACGAATGTGGCTTCCCCTCAAACTTTGATGTAATACCCAACTATTTCTGCTGCAGATGCTTCTGGAGTGGGGACTTCTTGGTGTGTGCATGGTGATGGACAGCCCAGGGCAGTCTGGGACTGCTTATTGATGTTATCTGGGCTGGGAGGGCGGTGCTTCCTCACGCATCCGCTGTGAGTTGTTTGGTCGTTACTCATAAGGATAAAATAGCCCAAACAAAGACCACTGAGATCCACTCAGGGTGGCCTGTCAGGCCCACTGAGGTAATTGACTCAATTTCTTCGTTCTCCTTCTAAATTGAAATAACTTTGTGTTGTTGTTGTTGTTATTTTTTAATTAAAATAGAAGTGGTGCAGTAGGTGCTTCACCTGTGTCACTGGCTACCTGTTAGAGCCAGAAAGGGCTTTTCCATGTTATTTCTGTGTGTCCTTACAACACTGTAATCACACGCCATTCCCTACTTGTGGCAGCTGCTGCTGGCAGTGATTCCAGCCATTAACACTAATGCTAAGCAATGAGTATGTGACTGGCTAAGGATAGGTAGCGTTGGGTTTTTGTCTTCAGAGCTGGTAGAACTCTAGCTGGAGCAAGCAGCTGCACTTTAAAGAAGTGGAAACTGAGCTCTGAAGTGCCTTCAGAATCAAGAACATGGGGCTCCCACTTTCACTAATGGAGAATGTAGAGATGGGTTCTGTGCTCTCATTGGTGACGTTTGCATGTGGTGCTCAGACACAGCTCCATGTGCCTCCAGTTAGCATCAGGGCAGGACTTAGCCAGTGGGAATGCATTGCACTGAGCACCAACCTGGTTTAGACATCTTCTTGGGGCTGAACACACTTGATTCCTCCATCTTGCTGGGGCAGTTATGGACATGAGGAACACCTGTGAGAACTGCTAATGAATGTTAAACCACCAGTTAACAGTAATGTGGAAGTTTCCATGAATGCAAAACATACACCATGCAATGAAAAAAGCTAACTTTTCCAATTCCCAGGATCATTTCTGTTGACATCAAAGTGTGGATGTACCTTAACATTAGACAGGGAAGGAAAAAAAAACAAAACATGTTTGTTCAGTTTTCAGAGATCTTGCAACTGTTTTTCTTCAGCCTGTAGGTGGCAATAGCACTAAAAATGGATTTTCTTTCTTTCTTGAAAAGTGTTTAGCAATGAAATGAGGAAAGCTGCAAGGGGATCTGTAGTAGGACTGCGTGCATGGAGTTAGTCATCCTAACTGCAGATGGCATTTTTGCATGTTTTATAAGGCAGGGATATACAAATGTTTTTCACCCTGAAATATAAAGCATGGAGCTTCCGGAAGCAGGCGGGTTGGTAGGACCAGAGGATGCTGAGCTTACGCTAAACCCAAGCAGCTGTGAAAAAGTGCTCCTTGGCAATGCACTGCCAACTCGTCCCCAGCCAGGACAGCTTCTGATACCCACAGAGGCC
Source organism: Gallus gallus (assembly GCF_016699485.2). Classification (NCBI taxonomy): domain Eukaryota; kingdom Metazoa; phylum Chordata; class Aves; order Galliformes; family Phasianidae; genus Gallus; species Gallus gallus. The sequence goes on along the minus strand of NC_052534.1, from coordinate 1,644,625 downwards.
AGCTCACTGTGGGTCCCAGATGGATCCCTTTAGATTAAATGGGAGAACCCCATAAGGCTGGGTGGAACAGGACCAGAGCCTCCTGCCTTGTGGGGAGGCAGGGGATGTACTGCAGCCTTTGGCTGTTGGGTGTCTCGAGCTCACCAGCTGTGCAGTGGAAATAACATCTTCCTTGCCTGGTCAGGAGGCTGGAAACTTTAGTTACTGCTGAAAAGAGGCTACAGTATGTATGGATTTCCCTCCTTCCACTTTTTTGCTGTGTTTCAAGAGCAGGTAAGTCTTAACATTTTAAACTGTTCAATGTATCCCACACCTTGACATAAGAGCCACACCTCTGCCTTCCCAAAACACCAGGCCTGCTGAAAACAAGCTACTGGTGACTGTATTTGTCAGATTTGAGTTCACAGCCAGGAAAAGTCCATTTGGGCAGTCCAAGCATAGCGGATTTGGAAGAAAGAAGCCCAGCAAATGTAGAGCTGAGTCACTCTTTATTCCACTGTCCAACTTCTTTGCCCAAGAGCCCTGTGGGAACCCAAATAATGATTAAAAAAAAAAAAAAAAAAAAAAAAAAAAGAGCCAAGGTGAAAATCTCTTGTGACACCATGTGGTTTGAGACATGGCTGACCCAGTGCAAAGCACCTGTAGGCTTCTCCTGCAGAAATTCAGAATTTTGGGGGGGGGCTGGGGAGTACTGACTGATGCTGAAATCTTAAGTATGACACAAGCAAAGCTCCAGTCCTTGGGACCCTCTCCCAGTGGACACAATGACCATGCCAGAAGGTCTGCCCAGGGTAGTTTAGGTGCAGTTGGATGCAAACAGCTTAGATTGCCAAATCTCCTCCATTCCCCAAACTGAAACAATTAAGCAAGAGTTGTAAAAAAGTTGGGGGCTCCTGCTCTCACTGGTGTTGAAGCTCCCAAAAGAAAGCCAGGAGCACTGGAAGGGAGAAGAGCTGCAGCTACCGAAGATGGAAGCCATCCGCTCAGGGAGGACTGAGGCCACAGAGCTCTCACCACAGACTGTGTGGGGATTTTATTTTTTTTCCCTTTTTTTTAAGGCAACTATTTTGTCACTGGGAAGCACTAATTTGTGGAAGCAAAACAACTCCAGGCAAAGGATGTGCTTTGACAAATTTCCCATATTGAGGACGACTGGGAGAAGCATGGAAAGAAGAGGAAATAAATGTAGCACGATTGCAATGTCATGGGGGGTAAGTGGTGCGATGGAGACAGGGGCTAAATCACTACTAAATCACTGCAGGCAGAATTGATGTGAGACTGGAGCACACTGAGAACTGGGCAGGGGCATAAACCTAATTGATTTGAGGCTGGAGCAAGGAGTTAATTGGGGGCCAGGGTGGAACAGTAAGTAACATAGTGCTGTGATAGCCATGAGCATATCTCACTCTGTGCATCCTGTGTCGTGCCTGTGTGGAGCGTGAGCACCTGGAGTCTGGGGAGTGCCAAGTGCCTTAAACAGTGGCTGAGGCCTCCCCCTGGGCTGAAGGTTGGCCTCGTGCCTCTGGAGATGGGCTGGTGAACAATCTTGAGTGTTTGCACTGTTCTGCTGCAATAGGCCTCAGGAAAGAGATGTCTCAGCAGCACTTGTCACCCGTGGCCTTATTTTGGCTGGGGAAGAGGAGGTGCAATTGTCTGCCAGAACAATTATTTCCATGATCGTGGAAAAACGAGAACTTCTGCAGAGAACTTCATTCCTCTCAGAGAAGCAATGTACATCCCCAAGGAAACCACCCAGATCAGGCCCACAGTTATTCCTTACAAATGCTCCTCCCCACCCCCTTTAAAAAAAAAAAAAAAAAAAAAAAAAAGACTGTTGAATTGAGCACTCAAAATTTGAAAATGCAAAGATGAAGGTTGCCTGGGCAACTACTTTGCACCGAATGAGGAAATGATCTTGTGAAACAAACATTAAGTGATCACGTAATTAATGACTGAATCAAAATTCCATTGTACAAGGAAGGAGTCCAAATTAAAGTTGACCAGGAAACTTTCAGTTTGACATTTCCTAAATTGTAAGAAATTGACATAAATTTAACTTTTTATCATTTCTCATTTTGTGGGCAATCTCAGCTTTTTTCTATGCAAGAAAATTTAGGGAATATTGATGCTTTATGGCCATGCTCACCTCCAGCCAAAGGCCTTCTGGTTCCAAGCACATCTACCACTGAGACAAAAAGTGCAACTTCTGTCTGCTGTGCACTAAGGAATGTTGTTAAGTGGAAGGGACATTGTGGCTTTTTCAGTTTATTGGTAAGTACAGTTTGCATCGGATTGACAGCGAATTTAGTCTGCATCGGATGCACCAGAGACAAGAAATGAGTATAAAGGTGTAGAACACCTTGTCCATGAGAAGACCTCACCTGCACCAACAGTACTTAGAGGTTGTTTTATACCCTCAAGAATAATTCTTATATCCCTCCCAATCCCTATTTTCTATTTGCTCCTTGGCAGTAGTGCTGGTTTTAGGTTTCACCCTTTCACCATTTCCATTATCCAATATGTCAGAGGAATGTATTCATGACTCCTGGGGTCTGCTTCAAGCTCGGGGACAAGAGGTTGGTCCAAAACAATTGTTAGCAACCAGAGATGAGCAGCACAAGCAATTGCCTTAAAACTGGGACGTTAAATGCCACTTGGTTAAGAAAAACACTGAACCGAAGTCCACATGTATATAATGCCTGAAGCCTCCTAAATGATACTTTCCATTTTGTTCAGTGGTATCTTCTGATGCATTTCAGTGTGCCCACCCTTTCAAACCCATATTTGAGAATTAGCATCAGCAAACTCCTCTCTAATTCACCTGGAAACAAACGTGTTTTTAGCTTATGCTGTTTTTAGCTTACTAAGTCATAGTTAACATGGACCTCTACCATTCTCTTGCTGTCTTCAAGGGCAAGAAATGTCCATATGCAGCATGTGCTAGAGTGTGGTTTTTATTATTATAATTATTATTGTACTTAGCTTTCTGTAAATGCAAAGCTTGAATTTGACACGAATGATCTCTGTGGTGGTGTATTTCTGCCATAAGATGCTGCAAGTGCGAAGAAAAAAGACTAGTTCCCACCACCTCCTTTTGGCATCCAGTTCAATTTTTCCTAAAGATCTGTTTTTTTTTGTTTTTGTTTCTTGAAAATTCCAGACCATCCAAACAGTTACTAAGAGTTATATCTAGAAACAGAATGATAAAGTATGTAACCTTTAGATTGCATTTACAGGAGTGGCTATAGATTTAGGGCACCTCAGTTCTCATGTACCATTTTAGGTATACTGGGACACTCGGTGCAAGCATTTGCCCATGACCAGAACAAGTAGATTAGGCTGGCTTCTCTACTAGCTCTCTTTCTTCCAACAGAAATACGATTTTCCCCAAATTACATTAATTGATACAGACTCTTGTTTCTTGTAGCATAGGTCAACTGTATGACTGTTGATAAGAAAAAATGCAGTATGTAGGTGCCAGTGCATTTTCTCAGTTTGTTTTGAGTAACGCCAACTGTATATGTATATATTTAACCTCAATGATAATTGCTTGAAATGAATGATTTCCATACTTGGCAGAAGCTGATGCAAGGACGACGGGCATAGAAGACCTTGTGAGACTTCTTCCATCTCCGTTACCACATATGTTGATGACCCCAAACACTACCTGTTTCTAAGCGAAGGAGACTCCATGACTGTTGAATTCAGCTTTTTAATGATTTCATTTTTCAGGGATAGACTGGGAAGTTCATTCAAATTTCTTCCTTTATTTGGGGACGTATCTGCTATTTTCCCATTGACAGAGGACAACTGGTGCTATTTTGTGACTTTCTGCACCCATACTTCTGCTGGATCCCATTCCTGCTTCCTCACCCAGCCCGCTCCAGTCTGACCATCATGTCCTCACCCAGCTCCACTGTTTCACCTATTGCCAGCTGACTCCTGGTCTCTTTGCTTGGCCAAGCACAGCAGCTCATTTTTTAAATCACACAAGTGTTTTCATTTCATGGCTTTCCCCAACCATAGTATCTCACTTTTCAGCACGAGCTCTTCATTGTGGACTCTCCATCCACCCAGCCAGGCTAGCTGTAGGTCATCTTTGCCATCCCATATTCAATTTTCACTTGTCACTTTATTCCACGAGCTTCTTTCCATCCTCACTGTCTTCCTCATGTGTCCCTTTGCTCCTTTTAAGTTTCCTCTTCTGCAGTGCTCAGACTGGGAGATACCCAGGGAAAACTGATTTCTGCTTTTCACTCCAAGATCCCTCTCTGAGCAGCTGGAAGCCACAATTACAGAAAAAGTCTGGTTTGAGTTTGGCAAAGTTATAAGCTAATGAAACAGTCTCTTATAATGGGAAGTGTCATACAACCTTAATAATAGACAGTGCCATCAGCCTCGCCTATAGTATGTATGTGCGTGTGTATAAAAATGAAACCTGAAAACTGAATGAACATGAAAAGGCCTCGACCTACTTTCAAACCAAAACGCAGGCTCCCCATCTCTAATGGAAGGAGACAGGACAGGTCTTGTATGTCTCTGTCTTCTTTTTACAGAAGTGGGTTACAAGTTTGAATTACTGTGAAAGGAGACTTGCCAATAATAAGACTGGGGAGAGCTTCTGCAGGTTCTTATTCATACACAGATGAAGTGCGTGCACTCTGTGGAATCCAGTGCAGGGCAACTCACACAGATATTGGAACATGCCATAGCCAAGGCTGGGCCCTCAGGTAGACAGAGGTCTCACCTAATAGTCTCAGACAGCATGGTTTTGGGGTCTGCTCTCCAGCTGCAACTCAGAGGAAATTTGGAGGGAGAGAGGGATTCGTAGTGTTCTCTTCAAGCTCTCCATTTGCATATCAGGAAAGGGAGAGCTCTTATTCCTGGAAGCAACGTTTTGTGAACTGTCATACTCACTTCCTTCACGCTCTGGCACAGATTGCCTGCTTGACCTGAGGGCTGAAGTCATTTACATTTCTGATCTCCTCGTCTCTCAGAAACTTCCACAAATTAGAAATACCATAAACTATGTTTGTTGTGGTGAGGGCAAGGAAGTCTGAAGCGAGGTCTGGGTGTCATGTTTGACCTCACATGAAATACTGGTTCAAAACAGGCCTCCTTTGAAGAATCTCAGAGCCTCGAAATTTAAGGCACTGGCTAATGTCTAATTGACTTCAGCTAAGTATTTCTTTACAAGAGAGCCCTTCTGAGCCACAGCTCTCCAATCAAGCTTCCCAAGGTCTTATGGGTGAATGAGAGAACAGGAAAACCAACATGATCTCCAGAAAGATTTTGAGTTAAAGATGCATAATTGCAAGATGTTTCCTTCTACGATTTCTAATAAGCCTTTATAGGAGACTGCCAGCATCTTAGCTGAAAGATGCCACAGGATGGCAAGCAGTGGAGACATTATTCTCGTGTTCTTTGTTATCCCTTCCAGTTTTGGTGGTGCTTCCCGTGGGTGTGCTGTGTTGTGCTTTGGCAGTGAGGACACATCCACCCCCCCTCCTTCTCAAGGCCCCAGCCCCCGGCTGGCATCAGGGCACCAAGATGACTGGTGGGGCTCGCAGCTGCCCACGCGCCATGGCTCTAGAGGGGGTAGAACTGAGGGAAGACTTTAGACATGAGTTGGTAATGCTGCAGGCTTGAGTGGTTAAAACTCAGTATCTTTCCATGATGAGACAGTTTATAACTTACCCCATTCCCTCCTGCTTGAAAAATTCCTGTACTTTTTCCCATGTGAACAGAGAACATGAAAAGAGCACCCAAAGTCTCTCCTTTTCCTTGCCCATTCATTCTCTAAGGCTGAAGACCTGTGGATGGAGCCCATTCCAGGTGCAGGAGAGCTGTTTCTGTAATTTACCTGTGGCATTCTTCTCAAAAGTGTTACCTCCAAAACTATTTCCTTTTAGCATCAATTATCCTTAGAGCCAGCTCACTCAGAACATACAAAATGATACAGAGGCTTTGTGGGATTTAAGCACCACATGTGCCGCTCTTTGCATACATGGAGTGGTTCCCTACCACCTTGAAGACATCACCACATGTGCTGTAGGAACCAAAGCTAGCAGGTATGAAATGGGTGGTTATTGTTTACTTATGTGCTGTAATGCTTCCCATATGACCTGGTGATGAGGATGGTGGTGCTGGAGATGCAAGGGCTACATAAGAATAAAGGGACACGAGCTGATAGCTGCTGGGATTGTATCTTCCAAGGCTGGGTCTCCCCATAGAGGTCCATGGTGCCCATCTTATGCAGATAAGGGAGATGGGGATGGGTGGGACCTGTGGGCATGGAGACTGTGGCTGAAGGTGGCCTGACACTAGGTGGGAGGAGAGGGGGCCAATGTATTGTCTGCCCTGCTGGGATGTTTATCACCTCACAGGAAAGTCTCCTTCCCACAGTGAGTTAAGCTGGCCTTTGCTCTGCTTGATGCTGCCCATGTGAGGAAAGATTCTCCCTGACCTTCTGCCAGAGAGACTGATGACAAGGACAGTATGAACTAACCTTGACATTCACTGGGGTAAATGGCTTTTTCCACAAGTAGTCAGCAGGCAAAAAGAGCTAGTCAAGAGCTAATGAATCTGCACCTGAGGGAAACCAAACAACAATTGTACTTTTAAGGAAGGAGAGCCTCCCTGGCTCCATCTGTGCTTCAGAGCTGGGTGATTAACTCTTCCAGCTCGTGCCTGGGGCTGCAGCTGGAGTAGGAAAGCAGAGAGGTGCACGGCTCTTTGGGAGCTGCTCTGCTCCTCCATGAGCAGTGATAACACTACCCGCAGGCACCCCAACCCCGCTGCTCCTTCAGAGGGCTTTGAGGCTGGGTTGGAGCCCTGGACTTTGGCTGTAGGCAGACAGTGAGCGGTGAGACCGCCCCAGCACCAGCACAGGTCTTGGTGGTGGAGCTTTCCTGCCCAGGCTGGGCTATGGCACGGGGAAGGAGCTGAGCATGCCTCAGCCAGGGCTCTGCACTGTGGTGTTCTCAGGATATCGGAGCTTTTCCCCCATCCTGCAGGAGGAAGGAGCTTTACTGGCTGCTCATACGATATCTAAAGGCAACAGGAGCACTGCCAATTGTGACATATTTCACTTTGCTCAGCACTGTCTGGATGATATATTCTCAGCCCTAATTAGGTTGTTCAAAGCCTAGTTTTTGCAAATAAGCCATCACTGTGTGAAGACTGGCCTGGCAGTCCTCTGGCCTGCTCATTCACAAATCTCGCCTGCTGCTTTGCCTACTGTTAACTTGTTGCCTCCTGCAGCCAGAGGGAAGGACCAGCAGCACTGCGTGGGTGTGTGAAAAGCAAACAGGCTCTGGCTGGCTTCAGCCCGCTACAGTGAGCCTCAGCATTCTGTAGGGGCCCACAAGCTCAAGGACAAAACCCGGTTTTGGTGCAGGGAAGCTATTGCAGCCAGTGCTTGTCTGGCAATGCTCAGACTGCGAGAGCATGGTTCGCTTCTTCAAGTCTGCTGCTAATTCGCGAGTGCAGAACTCCCACTGGCCGGACTAAATCAAGCTCTGTAAAATGTATTTATTAATACTTACTTCCTAGGGCTGTTTATTTAAATATTTGTAAAAGGCTTTGGAACTTGAAGCAAGGGAAGAGCACAGGTTCTGGCACTGAATCCAAAGGTTGAGCAGCAGGGATGACTGCAGTGAGCAGCACAGTGCTGTCCTGGGGAAGCAAAGAGCAGTGCCCAGGCTGCCTGCATCACGTGGCATCTTCCAGAGGGAGATCCTCAAAACCCACTGCGCTGTAAGGACAGAAGAAAGCGGCACTGGGCAGTGGGCAAGCAGCACTCAGTGCAGCCACCACGCGAGTCGCATGTGCTCGTTGCTGAGCTCTACTCTGAGCGGTGCTGAGTAACCTGGGCAAAAGAGCTCTGCAGCGGGGATGGCACTGGGTGACCACGCAGAAGGGCCCTGCAGCAGAGACATGGGCAAGGGGTCTGAGGGTTGGGGGAAGGCACAGTGCCGGGGGCCCCAGGGATGCGCTGCACAGGGACGAGGAGAAAATATTTCATCTCCTGCGGGTCAGGCAGCTCTCGGCTGCTGCTTCAGGTTTGAGGATTTGCAGACAGACAAACTCCACAACCCTGCAAAGGTCACTCTAAATATCAGGCAGATAAACAGCACCTTCACTGAGAGCACGACTCCGATTTATGGAGCTCGGCTCACTCTTTCCTTCACATGATAAAGCAAAGCGCGTGCTTCTTTGGGAGCGGCAGCTGAGACATTTAAAGTCACATCACTTCCTGGGGTGGTTGTAAGAAATATGCCTTCCTGTGGCTGTAGCTTGCTTCCTCTTTAAGGTCTTTTTCTCTCCAATTATTTTGCTTTGGGGAATTGCTGCTCCTTTATCCCAGCCCTGCAGAAGAACGTGGCACCTGCCTGGCTCCCGCTTTCCTGAAGGAATCTCACCTCCACCCAAGGCTGTGTGCTGTGTTTGCATCCAGTGATCACTGCCAGTAGGATCAGGTTGATAAGGAGAAAAAGGGCATAGGATTGCAGTGCCTTCATTTCTGCTAGCTCTGCTTAGGTATGGCAGAAAATAGGTGCCTTAATTTTGAACAGAAAACACTGAAGTTCGTCAGTTCTTGGGGTCTTTCTTTTATTGTGGCTCCGATTTCCATCAGTAACACTGCTCCCTTGCGCCATGAAACCCTCACCACCAGAACTCACCTGCTCCACCTTCAGCACAACCCATACTTCCCATGGCCCATGGAGTAACTCTGAAGTGAGTATGAATCATGCTACCATGCTGTCCCTACCTGGGATACTAGGACTTCATCAGATTGAGCTGATCTGCTCTTAAGCCAGCTCACATAGTAACTATATAGTCAGTCTGTGGAAAATGATTAGGCTACGTTTGATGTAATTTGGAGAAAAAAATTAAAAGCTCCTTCTGAGCTAAGCTGTCACAAACGTACATGGCCACAGGCTGTAGTTACAGCCATTCGTGCCAGCAAAGCAAACCCCACTTCAGTCGCCAGGTCCCATTGGTAACTGCAGCCTGGGAATCATGCAAGTTATCCACCTGGTCTGTCACCGTAGTGCAGAACAAAAATCTTTAAAATAATTTGTAAAGTTTCGTTACAGGACAAAATAATTGTAAAGTTATGAAAAGTGCCGATGTGAGCTTAATTGCTTTGAAGTCCATTCTGGAAATTTGACATTTCAGAAGGATGTCCTGCACAGATCTTCCAGTCAGAAGAACACATATGGGTGCAGAGAGGGAGGAAATAGGCCAAAGGGTATGATTTTACTTTTTAAGCAAAAACATTCTCACCTTTCAAACATGAAGCCAAGTGTTAGGACCTTAAGTTTGACCCTTTAGTCACTGTTTCCCATTTCATTTTTGAAGAAACACTGTTTTCCTTGGCTAGCAGTGCTCTGGAAGCTGTGGGGCTGGAGTGGCAGACACGGGCAGAGAGGCAAGGAGCAGGGTGCCTGCGGAGCCCATGGTGCTGACACCAACCATGTGCAGAGCTCCTGGGTGCCAGCACGGGCATGGCCCCCACTGCATTGCTGCAGCCCATTCCCTCCTACTTATGAGACAGGAGAGTGACACTCTATTAAAATTGGTTATTCTAGATGGCTCACCTCAAAAGGCGCTGGGGATTTGATATAATTATGGAAGTATTCCCCCGCTACCCATAGTTGGGGCAGTAGAGATGCAATGCCATATTGTGCTACTGACAGAGCCCAGCATATCTTTAAGTTGTAATTGAAATATCATCCCAAAATGATTTTTTCTCATAATTTTTGATCCAGTCTTCCATGACCTAAGCAGACAGCCTGACAATTAGGGCTGAGTGAGCATCCAATGAACAAGGAAGTAAATGAATCTGTCAATACATAGATATGTTTGCATCCTAACATGAATCTGAGTATCTTGGTAGAAATGACTTCCTCCTTTCTCGTGGGCTGTGACAACAATTAATGCTTAGCATCCTTCGGATAGTTAGATTTTAAGCTTTTTAACGTGTTTACTGAGACCTGCGGGCTGTTTGCAAGGCAGCAGCTCTAAAATCACACTGTTCATGAGTTTCAGCCAGCGCAGCTGAAGCAAAGTTTTATGGCACCAATACATGTTTTCATGACACACCACATTTTCTTTTGTCTTCTTGGGTTTTATTTGGGAAACATTGGGGTTGCACAAGGGGAAGGACAAAGTGTGTAGTGCTTCTGCATCTCTACTGCACTACTGGCTTGGCATTTGCTGGTTGTCTTGGGGTCATGGTCGTGTTCCTGCCTCACACCATCAGCAGGGGACAGCCATCTCACCACCCCCCCAGTGCTTGAGCATTGCCAACCTGAGCACTGCTGGGTGTTTCCATGGTGACTGTATCTGGGCCGGTCACCATGGTTACAGTGGTCCTCTGGCCATGAGATGGGCAGCTGGGGGTCCCTGGCCATCCTGGGACAAGCGGGTTGAGGACATCGAACCGTGAGCAAGAGCTGGAGGACAGTTGTCACTGCTGCCAGCCTCCGGGCATAGGGCATTGCCTCCTCTGTGGACCTGTTATGGAGTGAGACTCCCTCAAGGATCACAGGGCTATGAGACTCTGGGGCAAAGCACAGGCTGGTGCTGTGTCTCAGCTGTCAGTGAAGGAACAGCAATTTGTTTTTTCAAACAATCTAATCTTGGTAAGGGAAAATGGTGACATAAGGATAATGGTAAACAGCATTAAGTGTCACCAAGGACTCTGGGAAGTGTTGGGTTGTCTTCATCAGTGGTATCTGAAGGTTCTTCCTTTGCACAAACTATTGGTGATCCAAGCTCCATCACTTATGACTGTTCATCTTGGTGTCTCTTGGGGCGCTGGGAGGTGGAGCATGGCTGCTGTGCCATGGAGCAGAGAGAAGGGACAGAGTGGAAGATCTACCTGCACATGGTTAATATGTGCTAGAACTGACCGTGCCAAGTCAAAGCCAAAAAGATGGAGACAGCTCTTTGGAGAGGCTGATTTCAGACCAAGCATGTGTATGTCAAGAAGAAAATCTGTCTGCTTTCAGCCACTTCCATTTAAAGACCCTCACAAGTAGCACATCCTTCCTTTCTACCTAAATTAGTTACTTCTGAAAATGACCTCACGCTTCTTTCTGAATGTATAACTTACTTTGGATGCTGGTGTCAAAACAGAAACAAAGCAGTGTTTCTCCTGCTTTGCCTGGATGTCCTGTCCTGTACAGTGGTCAGCTAGCTCTTCCCATAGCACAAGGGAGAGAATCACCTAGGAAAAAAGAAATTGAAAATGTGTAGAAACTGGCAATCAATCTGACAGGCAAAGAAACTCCACAGCAAACAATCGCTGAGGTTTCTTGTTCCTCCATTTTGCTGGATTTCAGATCAGTCCTTTGGTTGGTCCCACTGGGTTACAGGAACATCCATGGATCCTGATGGCACTGAGTGACTTTTGGGATTGGCCCTCTCAGGACTGGCAACTTTCGGGACTGGGAGAAATCAAAAGAACAATGAAGATGGTGCAGGATCTGGAGCACAGGTCTTGCGGAGAGTGGCTGAGGGACCTGGGGTTGTTCACTGTGGAGAAGAAGAGGCTCAGGGAAGACCTTATCACTCTCTACGATGACCTGAAAGGAGACTGTAATGAGGTCAGGGATCAGCCTCTTCTCCCAGGTAGCAGAGACAGGATGAGAAGTAATGACTGTAAGTTGTATCAGGGGATGTTCAGGTTGGGGATTAGGAAACATTTTTTCACCAAAACAGTGATGAGGAGCTAGCTGCCCATGGAAGTGGTGGAATCATCATCCCTGAAGGTGTTTGAGAAATGCACAGATGTGGCACTTAGGGACATGGCTTAGTGGCATGCTGGGGATGGGATAATGGTTGGCCTTGGTGATCTTAGAGGTCTTTTCCAACCTTAATGATTCTAAGATTCCATAACTCTATGATTCTAACAAACGGAGCCAGGACTCCCTGACTCGAGCACAGAGGCAGACGCTCCCCTGCTGCATGGCTCTCCTGGACCTGGCAGTGGGAACCAGCGGGAAGACAGGGCCCTTATCTGCCACATTCCTGTGCGGGCGGTGAGGGAGGCGCAGGCGCCCCAAGGCACTGGGCTGCAGGAAGGTCAGCGCCAGGGCAGCGCTGCTGGGTGCTCCATGCCCGCCCCATCGCCCCGCGGCCGCCGCCGGGCTCACTTCGTGCAGTGCCGGGAGGCCTGGAGATTGTTAAGCGGCGAGTTTTGTTTACTCCCTCTTTTATACGAGCATATTTCACAGGGCTGGGAGCAGGGGAGCGCTCGTCCGCTGGCATCCCCTCTGCATCCATTTTAGGGCTGTGCCTCTCACCAGCGGTCCCAGCAGGGAAGGGGCCGGGGATGCAGAATACAGCTGGAATACAGCTCGCCCCCGTCGGGGGTTTGTCTTCCTCTTATGAAAACAGAGAGGCCTCTGAATGTCAGCCCAGCCCGCCTGTCAGTTCTCAGCTGCACCATGGGATAAAGCCGCTGATCCCTTTTATCCCCTTCTGGGAGCAGTATTAATAGTATATTCATTTTTGTTCCATTTATAATTCATTACTGCACAGTTATTTGGATTTACTCGCGTTAAAAGGCGTAACGAGACAAAAACTTAGCTGGTTGTGAGCCAGGAGGAGGGGACTGTGTGTCCGCTGCGTTCCCCACGGGCAAGCAGGAGGGGCCTCACCCCATCCCCACAGCATGGAGCTCAGAGAGGTGCTGGGGTGGTGCCTGTAAGGACCACGACATTACTTTGTGGGGGCAGCACCCTGAGCCTGCTGAATTCAATGGACATCTGCCCCTGCTGGGTGTGTGAGATCCCTCCTCACAATGGGGATGTTTGTTCTCAGCAGAGAGAGGCTTGCATTTTAAATTAAAAAATTCTGATTGCTTCGACCTCTCCCCCGTGCCTTCATCTCTTCCCAGTGGCATCGGCACTGGTTCTACTCTGGTCACTGCAGCTCCAGGGCCACTGGAGTTGCTCTGCCAGTGGCACATGCACCACAGGAGGCCCAGATGTTCACAGTGGAAAAAGAAACACCACGAAAACCCCAGACCAAAGCAAGATGTGATTCTCAGATTCCTTTTACACTCCTGTGCTTCCAGGGCAGCCCTTGCCTTTGAGCAGCCAACCCATTGCCCCATCACTGGCTGCCCCATGCTTTGCTAGCATCACATGGAGAAGCTGGGCAGCACTGCGCTCTGCATTCTGAGGTGCTTTTTTTTTTTTTTCCTTGAAAAAAAAAATCTTTTTTTTTTTTTTTTTTTTTTTTTTTTTTTATGTTCGTCTCCCCCAGAAGCTTTCCCCCAGCAGATCCCATCTCTGCTCTGAGTGTCTCTGGGAACAAACTCGCTCCTTGCTCTCACAGAGGCTGCTGATGCCCTGCGCCGACCCCCTGGTGTGTTTTAGCTGCCCTAAGTTAGCTGCTGATGGAGGTCTGGCATGGCCCATCTGCACAGTCACACCCCAAATGTGCTTTTGGGAGGTTTCCAAATGTGCACGGGACGCTGTGTGTTGTTGGTAGGCTGCGCAGGTCTGTGCAGCAGGAGCAGAGCTGGGGTGAGATGCTGACCGTGCAATGTGACTCCATCCCCGACCGCAGCAGCGAAACTGGGATTGGCTGAAGGTAGCTCAGGTGGGAGCTCAGCTCTGTCCCCACACTTCTTGGCCTGTCCTACTAAGCTCGGTCCCATTGCACAGTTGGGGAAGTCACTGCCTTTCCCATTCATTACACGGGAGAACCACATGGCATGCGTAGATACAGTTTCTCGTATTCTTTTGCTTTCTAAATCCTCCTAAACCATAGCTTGACAAACGAGAAGAAGAAAAACACTCGTAGTGCCGCGCTCACTCCGCTCTTCCGCGCAGGGACCACTTTTCCCTCAGCCAAATGCAGGAGCACCGCCTGCACCCGGCTTTCCGCCTGGCTTTGTGCCTGCAGTCACCGTGAATGGCTCACGGGTGGGGGCACGGCGGGCACACGGGTGCTGCGTGGGCCCTCCCGTCCGAAGCCCGGCTCCGGCACTGCTGCGGCGGGGGCTGGGGTCGGCCACGTCTGCGGGTGGGGAACGCAGACCCAGGAACGAAGGGAGAAAGGGGGGCAGGGAGGCTGCGGCAGCCCCGCTCCAGGGGCACGGTTTGCAGCCCCATTCACGTGCATTGTCTGGCATTGTCGCGGCAGACACGCTCCATTCAAGACCCTTCTCTCGCCTCCTTTCAGCAAAGTGCCCGCTGGTCCTGCTCTGTTTGTCGGCAAGAATGCGCTGCCGGGAGGAGGAATGTTTCCCAGACGGGGGTGAGGAGGTCAGTCTGGACCGCCGGACACGTGCTCACGGCAGTGCGTGTGAAAGCAGCACCGTGCTTTGAGCCGCGGCGGCCGCCTGCTCGGCGTTGTGCTGCGGCCGGCGGGTCACGGGCTGTGCAACCCCCTATGGAAAACACCCACACGCTGATGAGTCGTTGGCTAAAATTACCTTCGGGAGGTTCTGCCGGATGCGTGTATGTGTTGTGTATTTATTTATACACGTGTGCACACGCGCATCTATGAAATAACATTTGCGGTGACGCCTCGTGCGAAATGCCAGCTGAATAAATCTGCCACCAAAACTTCAGTTCCGGGCTGCTGCTCTCCAAGATCTGCTATCAGAAATGAAAACGCATCCTTAGAAAGTTCACCAAAATCTGAGTTAGATGAGCTACTGAAATGCAATAGAAAATGTACCTCTTACGGATTAGCCGAACAATGAACGCAGCCCTGCACGTAAACATTGTCTAAGTTTATTGGCAGGGTGAATGTGCCTGATTTACTGCTGCAGGAATCAGCGGCATTTCCCCAGACTGCGAATACAAATATAAATTATCTGGAGGAAAAGTGCATTTCTAATCTGGAAGTGTGGTCAAGCAACTCAAATACCAGTAGCAAATCAGTCAATTACCAAATTGTTACACATTTCCAATATTTTTATTAGTCTCTGGTAGCAACGACATAACAGTCTGCCAGAAAATAAATCCTTGGTGGATCCTGAAGTACTTTTAGAAGCAGTTTTAATCTACAGATGTCCTGAAAAGCTACAGCCTGAGCCATGGAGATCAAAGAGGAGCAGAGTGCCTGGGTTTAGGAGCTCGGAGATGTCTTTTCTTGTTTGTTGTTACCTCTCTTTGTGTTTTCCAACTGCGTGCTGTCATATGTGCATTATGGATGTATGCAGTAACAGACGTATTTACCTTTGCAGCCATTTAAATGTAGCAGCAAGGCACGAACTCCTGAAAGAGAGAAAGAGAGAAGAAGAGATCTCACTCTGTTTGCTGAGGAAGAGTGGTTTCTGTTTCGTGCAAAATATTTCCTTCTCTTCCACTCTGTCTTCTCAAAGAGCACTCTGCCTGGTACCCTTCAATAGACATAGCTGAGGTATAAAGACACTGAGAGAGGAAGAACTTAAATTTGAGGTAGATAGAAAGTTTGGATCATTTGAGACAAAACTGTTGAAATCTTTGCCAAACTGTTTTTAAAATGTAATACCCTCCCCAAACGGTACCAAATCCAGTATACTTGCATGCTTGTGCCATGATGCTGAGTGTGGAGGGAACTTCTATTCACCCTTCCAAAAATGACTAACTCAGATTGGAAAGTGCTTTTGGCAGGTTTACTTCCATTCTCTGAAATTCCACCCATGCATACAGACACAGAGCAGACCTGTAGTGACTTCAACAGCATCTGCACCAACCCATACCAGCTGACCAAAGTAAACTGGCATCCAAAAAGGCTATCCAACAAATGTGTCCGTGGCTGGGGATGCACCAGCAAACACTTGTGTGGAGTGGAATTGGTCCCACCCTGCACACACTGACTGTGCCAGTTATGTACGAGCATGTCACCAATGTACTTTTTTGTTTGCATAAAACAATTACCCCGTGGACAGTAGCTTCAGAGTTGTCTAGACAACATGCTTTCGATGGTATCGCTGACCTCAGACACACTGGGCTAGCTCTAAATTAGCAATGAGCAGGGCTGGAGGGATGTATTATAGTAGTTATAAACCATAAGAAGGTATTTAAATAGATAGATAAGACACATGCAAATCTTTTCATTGCCATGACAACCATCTTGATATAGGTTTTCCATATGTAGCAGGAAGGGCAGAGCAAAAGGCACTGGAAAAGTAGCAAGAACGTGTAATGATAATGAACCCTGACAGTGTATTAGTCTAGATTTTGGTCACTTATTAACTCTTAATAGAATACAAACTCCTATAGTAATACAGTGTTCAGTGGGTCAGGGAGCAATTACTTATAAAACTTTGCTATAAGGATCTCTGGTATATGGTTACACCTAATGTACCAATTCTTTGCAAATTGATCTGACTGATTAAAAAACACTTCGCTATTAGATGTGAATTGCTTAGCTGCTTAAAAGTGCTTTGCAGGGATGGGTTGCACAAAGCATGAAAATATGTCATTTATGGACAGCTTATATTTCCCTCCTGGTTTTATTGGCTGGGCGAGGAATCTTGTAAATCAGAATTCTGCAGTCAATTGTCAAGGGATTGCCAGGACCACCGATTCCAAAAGGGAAATGTGCTTCAGCCCCCTGACACATGTGTAAGCCCTCAGCACGTTATGTCTGAGCAGACCAGCACTGGTATTTATCCTTTTTTACCCATCCATCTTTCAGTGCAGTTCTTCATTCCTTCTGAATGCAAACCCAATGGTCTGAAGGCCAGCTCATGGCTCCGGTAGTGTCTCCTGTGCCAGCAAGTTCAGTTTGGAGGTGCTGGGCTGTGGACAGCAGAGGTAGGAAGGGCTTGGGCTTACTGCCGCACTTCAAACGGTTTACTCTGCAGATCAGCTGTGTTGATTCAGGCTGGGGTGTTTGGAAGTGAGTTGTGGTTAACCCTGCAGGTTTTTATGTTCCTTGATGGCAGTGCTGGATGGATCAGGAGCCATTGTTTCTGCCCCTTGCCGTACCTACAACAGATGGTTTTGCTTTGTATTGGCCTGTTTCCTCCCTGCCTGGCAGCAGTGAGGTGCCACATCCCCAGCCCAGATCCAAGTCTGCTGCAGCCTTTGTGCCCTTTCCCTCTGACCATCTCCTTCCTCTCACACTCCACCTAAAAGCCTTGTCCTCTACAAATGCCATCCTTTTAAGGCGGTAATTTTGACTTGCAGCATCAGACTGCATGGCTCCCGTAACACCCATGCCAGGTTTCCTCCTCCAAGATCCTTTTTGACAGTGGCACCTCCAGCACATGGAGATGTCGAGGTAGGTAAGGTTATTATTGTTTTGCTATTGCTTTGTGTTTCCTCTCTCTGCCCAACTTGTGAGTCAGGCAGGTAGCGATTTGGGCCAGCACCGTCCCATCCTTCTGCCATGTGCAGCACTGAGCACGGCTACTTCAGTTGAAACCCTGTAGGTGATACCATGGTGCAGAGAATAACTAAAAGTCTCTGCCCGTTTCCTAGATGAGAGACACTCCTCTAGTGTGTAAATCAGTCACAGTCCTGGAGGAGTAATCCAGGTGGGATAATTGTGAAGGGGAATGGCCCCAGGTGTGATAGGAGTTTGCATTAGCAGTGCCTTTTCATCCATCTGTCTTCTGACCAGAACTGGAAAGGGCCATAATTTGACTTATACGGGTGTTTTGGTCAACTAGTTATTTCAGTGACAGACCTCCTGAAGTACATACATGCACACAAAATATCTTTTGTGCGTGCAGGAGCAGCCAGGAGCCAGAGACCTCAAGAAGGACCTCAAGCTTTCCTTCTTGAAAGATCAATCTGGTTAGGACCTACTAGTTCCTGAATAATCCCGGAGAATTTGGCCATAGGCTCAGCTGGGGGAAATATTTCACAGTGAGTGATTATCCGCTGACTACAGTGGAAGCAGAAGGAGGACAGAGAGGAATCTGGCTCAGGGCAGACATGAGAAGATGTGGTTTATTGGTACGTTATCATTAGTTACTGCTTAGGCTGAAGATCTGATGAGCAGCCCTTGGTTGTGCTGTCCACGTGTGATTGTGGCCTTGTACCATGCCTCCAGCACATATCCCTTGATTGGTGTCATTCAGGGAAGTCAAAGGTGCTGGAGAAGACTGGTGCCAAAAAGTATCCCAAATGCTAATGTGAAAGCAGTGCCAGTGCAAATGCATTTTTCCTGCAGTCGAGTGCTGTCTAAAAGTCATATGTAACATATGTGCCACTAACAACAACTATGCTGCTTAAAAGTGGGCTCCATAATTTAGGAAAGGCACTTTGGTGCTGCAGAAAAGGAAGAGTCTATGACAGAGTCCGCCCATGTATTTTCCTTTAAGATCACCTATAAACTTTATTGCAGACTAACCACAGAACTGAAAATTGTTGGTATTAACACTCTGGGGCATCCTGTGCACTGAAGTCTCAATTTCTTACCCTGAATACGTGTTCTGGCTGACAAGTTTTGGGGTGTTATTTTCCCTTCTAGATATTCAGATGCTCTTTCGACATCTGGGAATTTAACTAACAGCTTTTGCATGTATTTAATGCAAAGTAAACTTTCCTCGAGCCTCCTGATGGTGAGGAGCAATCTTATTTATGAGCACTGGCACCTGTCCTGTTCATTTGTACAAACTTTCTGATTTATCCTCGAAGAACACATTACGCAGTGGATTTGAAGGAGTTAAAGGGAACCTGCGGGTGACTTTAATCTTTATGTCTTTATATACTTGAGGGCATTTTACTGCACCTTTGCACTGCTTTCACTACACAGTCATTTTCTGCTGTAGAAATGTAGCCATTTGGATCAATAGTTACAGGACAATATATTGTGCTTCTGATGAGAGCCTCACAGGACAGTTAAGAAGCACCACAGTAATTTTGCAAAATGCTTGGCCACACTCTGAAACACAGTTTGAAAGGTAAAGTTGGCAAAACGTACGCCGTGCAAAATTTACCCAAGCTCCAATGAAATTCTACTTATTCTACTTGCTTCTATTAAAACTAAATTAGGAAGAGTGGGACATAAAAGGATGTTCTGTGCTGGAAACATGGCTGTTCTGAAGGAGTGCTTTGAGCGCTGGTGGGGCTGGGCTGTCTGCTCTGAGCTGGCTTCAGCAGTGGTTTTCAGCTCCTGTGGAATGGCATTGGCTCATTGGGAGGGACTTCTGAAAGGAGAGATGTTCAGCTGATGCAAGGAGTGTGCGTTTTCCGGGCTTGACTTACTTAAAAAAAAAGAAGCAAAAGGATGTTAGGAGGTATAGGTTCAGTACAGGGAACAAAAAATAAAAGGGAATCTAAAAATATGCATCCCTTAAAGTGTTAAAATATGTATCCTGTACGTTGTGGGTTTTACAGTAAATTCTTTATCTATAAACAAACCGGGTTATCACAGCTGTTTATTGTACTGCTAGCCCTGATCCTAACCTTTATGTCTTTATTGCTTACATACCATTCCCGTGTTTATACATCTGTACCAGCCTGTGCCCTTGAACTCGGCCCCGTAAGCCCTGACCCACAGCACATGCTGCTGCGGGCCACGTCAGCAGCTGGGAGGTGGGAGCGGGGCCGGCAGCGGGAGGCTGGCACAGCCCAGGCCTTGCTCACCAGAACTGCGGGCTTTGGCTGGGAGAGAGGGAGATGAGCTGGAGGAAGGAGGAAGGAAGAAGAGGATCCCCCTCCCCTGGCCACTGTGCAGCTCCATGAGCAGCCCCGTGTGCGCTGGGCAGAGCTGGCAGCAGGGCACAGTGAGCCCTCCTCACCCCAGCCGTTGTGGCTTTGGTTACCTCCAGATCTTTGCTGCAAACAAACCTCCTGCTGAAAGCGTCTCCAGCTCTGAACCAAAACCCTCATTTACTACTAAAAATAATGTCAATGAATGGAAGAATTCATCAATTCTCCCAGGGAAGAGAAAAGATGATCCCATTAACCTCCATTACAGCCATCGCCATTAAGAGATACCATTAACCTGCAGTTCCACACTGTCTTGTTGGAGGTACTACAGTCGTTACTGTAATTTTGGAGATGCTCTGGCCATCCCTGCGTGTGGCAGCTCCTGGCAAATGCTGATGCTTTACAGGGAGTGCTGCAGCCAAGTGCACTGTTGGATTGGGAGGCCCAATCCATCATCCCTCTGTGTTCTGGCTGTGCATGCAGAAGCCTAACTCAAACCACATTGTGGCAAATGCACATCCCCAGGCCTTGGATTAGAGCTCCAGAATGGGATCGAGTCCCCCCTGTATGAAATTATGGGATTTTGCTGCCTTACGAAGTCGTGAGCAGCAGCAGTAGATCAACACAGAGAACAATGCAAGCACTAGGAACTTTAATGGCAGCATGTTGCCTGGTAGATGCTTCGCTTCCTAAGGTAACACATTTTCAGTGGCTGATCTTCACACATTTATTGATACTGATCCCCTAGAGGGAGTGTGCTAATGAATACCCATATTTGGTGTGTAAGTTTAACTGAATACTGCTAGTTGGAGGATTGGAATGTTATTGGTAAATATAGATTATTAATATATTTACACACACATGGGCAGTAACCTACTCTCTTAATACGTTCTATTTACTTTACACATTTAGGCTTCTGTTGTGATCATTCTGCTGAGTTCGGTAATTAAATCTTCATACTTCCAGGAGCATGGTTTTTCCTCAGCTCTTTATTTTATAATTCCTCTGTATTTACTGGTTGGAGATTTTGTTTTTATTTGCTCTTGTGCTTTTGTGGTTTTGTTTTGGTTTGGGTGTCAGTTTGTTTTTCCTGCACAGAAGCCAGTGTGGTTTTGAAGTAAGGGAGCTGGAGTGGTTCTAAGTGCATCATAACCTGACTTACTTCATGTTCTGCGTGTGACCATAAGCAGATGATTCAGTCCTCATGCCTCCCAGATGTAAGGTAGTAGTAATACATGAATTACTTTCATGAGTAGCATGAAGATTTATTCACTATTTGCCTGCTGTCCTCAGGGTTGAGAAGGTTTCAGAGGAAGCTTTCATTGGCAATGGGCTGTTAGGAATCTGTAAATATCACTTAGCCTTAATTCTGACACCCAGGGAAGAAATCTTCCTTTCCTTCCACACCAGCTCAGAAGACAGCTGAAAAGCTCTTGGTAACATCACCAAAGCAAAAGAACTTAGGGAGCTTCGGGTGTGAAAGCAGAGCAGGTAACACAGAGCCCAAGGCTGTACGGCCTTGTCCTCATTGGCACATTTTAAAAAAGGCAGTAAATACCTTTCCAAGTGTGCTTCCTACATTGCAGCCTCAGTTGAATAGGGGTTAACCGAGTCCTAAGAATGTAGTTGATAGATTATCACAGCCCTGATGGAGCCACTGAAGAGCACCAGGGAAAAAGCTCGTATGTAAAAATGAGCGACTCTCATGCCCTTCTGTGAGATACTTCTGTGTGTTTTTTTTCCTACCCTTTCAGGTGGTCACTGTTTTAAATTCACCTCTCAGAAATATTCTTCAATCCAAAATGAAAATCTTCATGTTAAAGTCTAAAATAAAGCAGAGCTATTTTTTCATATGTAGGAACCAAACCAAACCAAATTAAGATGTATATTTATGAAATGAGGAGTCAGATTTATAGAACATCCCGTGGTATCTTTTAATTTCAGATGAAATGATCCTGTCTTGGTTTAAGAAGCAGAGGATGCTGAGATGTAGTCGTGTGCAAGCTCCCCTCACTCAATTCATGTTAGACTGCTTGCATATATGTCAAGTTTTTCTGCCATTTAGATAAGTACTCAGTAAACACGGGAAGAAGCATGGGGAGGTTTCTCAGTGAATGGGGTAGTTGCCCGTGTGGCTGCCTGAGTCCATGTTCTGTATGAACAAATGAAAAGCAAGAGTCTTTCATGCTAAATTTGTATGGCCCTCTGAGCAAATCGCCCCATTTATTCAAATATTTTCCAGTGGTGAGATGTTTTGGGATGTGATGGTTGTTAAAATGCATTAAATAAAACACTGCAAGTCAAATTCAAGTATAAAATGACATTCTTTCTGCGTAGAGTTTGATGTTCTGAATTTAATCCCCGTTGGACTGCAGCCTGCGTTACAAAACCTTCACACATAATTTGGCATAGTCGGGACAATTTGCCATCGTCCGTTGCTCTCTGCAGAGGATACCCTGAGCAGACCCTGGTGGAGGCTCACTGACCTTTCCTCCCTCAGGATGGTGGTCTCCAAGGTCACTGTTCAGGTCATTCTGCAGCAAGGTGAGCAAGCTTTGACTGTTCCCCTGCTTGTGTGGGTAAAGAAAGGGCTTCAATTTCCAGCGCTCCCGGTTCCTAACCTTCAGAAGCTCAGGGGGGCTGGGGAAGAGATGCCAAAAGAAAGTGCAGAGCAAAGAATGTAAAGAATTTTGCTTATCTATGACAAGTTTCTAAGTGTGTTTGATTATGGTAATAGGAATACCTCATTAACAAAGGATTTTAAAGGCATGTACACCATTGATAATCAGCCCTGGCCAAAGTACAGCGTACGTTTGTAACTTTTGTTTTTTTTTCCAATGGGATATGTTTGAAATATTGCAGCACTGTGGGGCGAATGTAGAATTTCACTTGGTGCACGAGGATGGGGCCGTGGCAGCTAAGAAAGGGGCTGTATCTCCCAGAGATAAAGTCCCTGTTGCCCAGCAAGAGATGAGCATAGAACAGGCACAATTCCCCATCCTTATGGCTCTCCCTAATTGCAAATCTGCTCATTGTTTTAACTTATCTCTGCCAGTACTGTGCTGAATTATTCCTTTGGAGTCCCTGAATGGGACCAAGGGAAGAGAGAAGGAAAGGAAGGATGGGAATGAGAGCAAATGAGAAACAGAAGAAAGCAAGATAGCCAGAGAAAAGGAAAGGAGGGGTCGAGGGTGCTAAGCATAATTGCCCTTTGGCTTCCTGTGAAATTGTGAAAGCTTTTGAACCCTCTTGCTGAGCCATCAGTGAGAATGCATCTCTGCTGCCTAGGAGGTTTCTGGCATGGTGCTGGAGGGTAAAGGGAAGAAACGATTCAGCAGGAATGCAGTACCCCTCATCAGAGGTTTCCCCTTACCTAGACATGGGCCCAGCGAGTTGTCCCTGCCAGAAGGATCTGTGCTGGCCCCACATCAGCTCTGTGCCAGCCCCCACATCAGCTCTGCTGTCTGGCTCCCATGTCAGCTCTGTGCTGGCCTCCAGTTCACCGCCTGGGGTGGGAAAAGACTATCTCTGCAATCTGCCTCTTCTTTGGCCAGCTGGGCACTGCAACATACGTTGTTGTCACCAAATCAATGGAACTTACTCCAGCTTCACCTGAGATCTGGAGCTTGCCTGCTTATTTCCTTATGAGTTTATCATCCAGAATAGACGAGCACCCCTGTCATACTTGGGACTTCTCATTACAATATTTCACTGTCAAACACATCAGACTGAAGAAAAGCTGCTTTTGTCTCTGTGGGTTCTCAGAGCTTAGACGGCCCCTCTTGTCCTGCAGCTGACCTGTACCAAAGGAAATATAGCCACCTCTTGAAGAACCCTGTCTGATGAGTGCAGTGATGGTACCAGTCTCTGTGACACAGCCCAGCCGCAGGGACAGCTGAGGAGCAAAGGGGCATCTCCTGATGTGAAGCTGTGAGCTGCTATGGCTTCATCATGGGCTGCAGCTAAGGCTGTAGGATACACGGGCTCCAGCAGACACTGAGAGAGGCTTACCAGATCACTGCACCTGGGGCAATGCTGCTCTAAGAGAGACTTCAGTGACGGCAGAGGAGAGTGAAATGAAAACTGCCTACGCACAGGGCCCTTCGGGAGTCCTCTAGGTGCTATGTATGTGGGTGCTGCCTGCTATATATGGGTGCTGGCTATTTAACCCCCAGTGCAGTAGATATGATTCAGTATTTCTTCTTGTAGGGCCTTTGGGTTGGAGAACATATTTCAATATCCACACAGTTCTAATAAACTAAAGCTGTAATGAGGCCTGTTCTATTTGTATTGCTCTTTTGTTGTCTCCTATGCGCATTTACCATTGATTTTTGCCAAACTCCCCTATACTGTAACTATACAGTTATAAACTGGTTTTATTGAGGGGAACTGAGGTGCAGAGAGAGGATAGCCATAAAAGTTACTGGTTGCAAACAAACACTGCAGCTCTATTTGGGCATTTATCAGTAACACCTGGAGATGATTGAATGCAACCTTCTTAGTCAGTGAATCAGCCAGCCACTGGTTGGTGTTTTTTTTTTATGGTAGGAAAATCATATCCTGAATAATTGATATCTTTATTTTTCAGCTTGCTGCCCTCGAATTGTTTTTCTTTTCCTTTCTCCAGCATGGCCTGCTGTGAAAGACAGAGAGCCTGCGTGAGCAGGCCTGGCATCATCTGCAAGGATAGCGCCCATGTCGAAACCAGGTAGAACTCTCTGGAGTTTTCCTGAGTAAGTTGAGATGTCCCTTCAGTCCGAGGTGGGGCAGGAGCACACACGAATGTGAGCAGGAGCTGAAGGAGGCATGACACAGGGCTGAAGCTTTGCGAGCTCCAGAAACTCTAAGGCAAACGGCTGTGGTTGGCTTGAGACTGTGCAACAGCCAGCTACAACTGAATGCTTTATTGCCGTCTGGAAGTGTTTATTTTCTGAACATAAATTCAAGGGACAGATTCAAGGCATGTCTAGAAATAAAGCATATCATCATGTGAGCTAAGCTGACAAGGACAATTTACTGTACCCTGCATTCGTTCTGGGCCAATCGGAAGAGAAGAGGCTATTAACATCCTGAAATTCCCGCTGTTCGGCTCACCCTGTCCCTTCTCTGAACTCCGGAATGGCATGTATTAACCCCTTAAGGGCCTCCTGTGCACGGCATGCATCAGAGAAGGGACACTTGTTTAGGCCTGGTAGACATATGCAGTATGTCCAGCTCTTATTGACAGCAGCAGAGAGCTGCTTTAAGAGCCGTGACACGGCCTGCGCTGTCTGGAGGCCCAGCACAGGGTTAACGTCTTTCCTAGAGGCAGTGTCAGTGCTGCAGATGAGCGCTGACTTAGTCTGCTTAAATACGAGAGTTCACTGGTCAGCTTGACCTTGAATTCTCTTGCAGAGGCAGGAGCAGGCTGACACGCTGTTCGTGTTTCCAGTGGCTGCAAAGTTCAGGGAATGTAACTCAACGGCAGCTCACATGCCATGAGTACCACTGAGAAGAGAAAGTTAATTTCCTACTTTTTAAATTGCTCCAGCAAGAAAAGTAGCAAAACCAGAGGAGAGTCTGAAAATAAAACACAAAGGGCACCACAGCAGATATTGCAGAGAAAAGGTGCCATTCATAGTCAGGAACGTGTTATAATAAAATCCACAAGCAAAAGTCCACAGAGGACTGTTTGCATAGCAGCATTACAATATCTACATGTGTAAATAGAGGGAACAGCCTTTAAATCCATGTTGCAGCAGTGAGTGTTGGATCTTTTACCTGCAGCCGCACTGCCTGAAGTGTTCCTTCTGACTTCATGGATGTCCTTGGATAGGACATCACGATCAGCCGTATTTGAACGTTGAAGCTGAGGGAGAAATGATATTCAGAGTTTGAATGTGAGTTTTCTGTATCTTGCACTGCAAAAAGATGGTGCAGTTAAGTTAGCTGGTCTCCAGCTCCTCCTTTTCACCCTGTCCCAATTCCACACAGCAGCTCTTTCCTGCTTCTTTCTCCCAGGGGAAAAGAGCACCTCTGCACCTCCAGGCCCTGCATGAGAAATTGTACGCTGGAGACCTATGGAGTGCACAGGGAAAGGGAAACCTGAGAAGAGAACTCTGTATCAACTTTTCTGGGCTTTCTTTTATGTCAAGGCTGGCTCACACGTGGCTTGGTGAGGCTGAAGGCGCAGCAAACCGAGGCATCCTGCAGACCCATAGGGAGAGGCAGGAGCACAAGCACCACCAGACACAGGAGCCTGGGTTGCATTCAGCTCCTCAGACAGCCTCACTGTTTGTTTATTGCTGTGCCTAAGGAGTAAATCCACACATATTAAAAACAACACCCAACCTATCCCCCACTCTGTCCCATTTTTCATGTGGGTCTTTGTCATTCCTCTGTCTTTTGGCACAGTCATGCAGCAGAATTTTTCTACTGTATCGGTATACTATTCACAGCTGTAACCAAAACATTTTTTCTCCTATCTAGATCTACTCCTAGATCACCTGGGGTATTCTTCTCCTGCTTAGGAGCCTCTCTGATTCACTATCTGGCTATTACACAGAGCTCAAGGATTGAAGCCTTCAGTACGATCCCAGGATAATATAAGATCCACACAGAATCATTTATCTGAAGTGACGTGTCTGATGCACTGGTGGAAGTTTTCCTAAGAGATTTCTAAATGTCCTGGTGGCTGACGGTAAAGACACCAAGGACTCAGAGTCATGGGTTTCTCTTTATTACAAGCCCTAAAACACCCAGCAGAAAGACAAAGCTGAGTGAATTAATGTTTTCTGACAACTAAGATACTGTATTGTCCCACCAAAGTCCTTTCAAAGACCCCTTTAAGAACAGAGTAGTTTGGGGGCTGAAAGGATCCTAGTTCTGAAACTGGTCTTTATCTTCTGTTGCTATCGAAATGTTTTGTGCTTTAAATATGCACTTGCTATTTCTTAGTTTTAGACTCTCCTAATACCAAATTAGCCTTCTGAGCAGAGGTCAGCAGTGCAGGAGTGCAGGTCTTACTGGTTCAGAGGAACACAAAATCACACAGGCTAATGCTGAAGTCTTTGTCAACAGCTTCCTGAATATCTAGAGACTGATCAGACATGAGCTGTCTATACAGCCAGATAATGCTGTTATTAGAGACACATTAGTGTGAGGGTTTTTTTTTTTTTTTTTTTTTAATATACATGGCTAATAGATACATTAATCTCATAGCTTTCACTGCAAAAGTCTTGGACCAGTGCTTCTGATTAATTATTAATACTCGTCTTCCTCTTCTATTTTTCAGTGTATTTACTTCTTAGCCTCGACTCTCTGTGGTTTTTGGGGGGGGTTTGTTTTTTTGGCTGTTTTTTTCTTTTCCTCCAGATGATTACATATAGCAAAGCTTGGATAACTACATGAGCATTCACTGCATTCTTACTTGCCAATGTCCTTAATAATGATGAAATGATAACTAAACAACAACCAATATTTTGGATTTGGGGAGCTGCAGATACCTGGAGAAAGCACTTTGCGTTAACAGTTGATGCACTGTTGGTATATTGACAAAAATGGGGCTAATGCATTTGTGTAAAGATCCCCTTTCAATAAATTTGTGTAAAGATCCCCTTTTAAAAGTGATTTTCCTTTCTTTCTTTCTGTTTTGGTTTGTGTCCTTGTGCCTGAACATTTGACCCCGGGAGAGCAGGATGGAAGGATTGTTTAAACAGCAGAGAATTGTTTATTTCAATTTTCTCCTTTTTTTTCTTTTCTTTCTCTTTTTCCCCTCCCAGTTCTCCTTGCAGGTAAATTACTCACAGCATGGGAGAATCTCTGAAAGTTCAGAGGTTTGGGGCAGGAAAATCCTCCCCTCTCCCTGAAGTTTGGATTCAGAGCTAAATTTATCTGAATGCTGTAATTTCCCTGCTTTTCCTTCTCTACTTCCTTTCCTACATTCCTCTTTCTCCCTCCACATTCCCAGCCACCCAGATCTTATCCTTTCCTTGACCTGCAGCTCCCCCCCCAGCCTTCCTCTGCTCTGAAATGTCTGGAGGCTACGACGGAAGGTGATATTTTCTCCTGCGTAAGTTTCATGTTTTATTCCCATGCTATTCCATAGGAAGAAATACTCTATGATCCTTTGCACTCAGAGGCTGTGTCCGTCAGCAGGAGTGGCTCCAGTGACCTGAAGGATGACGAGGTGGCAGTGGTGCCCAGCAGAGATAGCCATGCTTGTTGGGTGCAAGCACTGCCAGACGTGGGCTATCACCATTTGTTTTAGGTAAAAGAATTCTGAAATGGGTACAGAAGTACAGCCCAATTTCCAGCCTGCTCCATTTCCTCTGACATGCTCTGCACATTTATGTCACTTACCACTGGTCTTGAACAGTGTCTCCTGATAGGGGGCACACGAAGTTCAACAAGATGCCCCCCACACCTCCCATTTTTAATTTTTTTTAAATATCGTAGTCTCACACTGTGGCTATCCCAGTTTTTCACAGGAGTGGCAGGCAGCCAAAGACTGGAGTTATTATTTGCAAACTAAAAATAGAGTCAAGATTTATAGGAAGAAAACAGATATGTCTTGTTATAAAGCCATGAATAAGGATTGGCACAAGCATAATGGTTTATTCTTTGTTGATATTGCTTATTGTAAGTTACACTCTATCTTTCTAGGAGATAGACTAGATAGTTACAGTACAGAAACATTTCCTTTAGTTGAAAGTGCCAGAGAGCTGCAGTTTATCTGTTGTGAAGAGCTGATTATTCAAAGGAAGTGATAAGAGATGAGCCAGCCCCTGGGAGTTTTGTACATTGTGGGGTGGACAGTTTATATATAAAACAAGTATTAGTGATCTTCTTCTCAGGTCACTGCTGATAGAAATTGCATTCAGCATCTCTTTGCCCAGTGTAAAGGTGCCTCATGAGTTGCATCTCTGCCTACTATTGCTTGTTATATAAGTAAAGGTGTGGGGGAGGAGGGGGAGGAATGGGGGCAGGGAAGCACTGAGAAAGGGAGGAGGAGAGAGATTTTCACAAAGAGTTAAAAAGGCCTGATGAAATCCGTACAATGTACACCATATGGCCTGACATTTACCAGATTAGTTAAACATTTCTACTGGGGATAAATATTCCTGCACATCGATGTAAAGAAATTGCATGAGACAAGGGCACATACAGCATATTTATGCCATGGAGTAATCTTTTTTTTTTTTTCCTCCCTTTGATAGCAGCATTCAGGTTACTGAACTTGTAAGGGCCAAGTGAACTAAACCAGAATTAACCCCCACTCCTGTGACTGAGCTGCTTGTCCGTGCAGCTGCAGGCACAGCCCCCAGTCAGCCTCAACACAGCGGCACATAAAACTCACCCCCAGGAGTTCAGAATGAGTGATCTTGCTATTAAAAAAAAAAAAAAAAAAAAGCAAACAAACAAACAACTCTGTGGAGAGGCTAAAATGTTAAAGTTTGTCAAAATCTATTTCCGGACCAGGGCTGCCTGTGGAGAGATGGCTGTGATGGCTGCCAAACTGATTTGAGGCGGGTTGATGCAGCGGGGGTGACTGGTGGTGCCCCTGTCTGGTGTAGACTACTCTGCTCCTTGGTGAACAGCCCTAAAGCCATAGATTTCATTTGATCTTTGCAAAGGCTAACATCTGTCTGCTGTCATTTTAGTAAGATTGATGACAGGCTGGGATAGGGGAGGAGGAGGGGAAGTGCAGTGGGAGAAAGGCAGGTCCCCACAGCCCTGGCGGCTGCGGCCAAGCCTGTCCAGAGTCACTGGCCCGGGCCCTCCGCTCCTGCACCACTGCAGCAGGAATGGCACTGGGTGCTTACAGCACATAGCAGGAGCTCCAGACATAAGGCAGCATTTTGCACTTTATATATCTTAATAGATTATTCCCGTTGCAAGCAACACAGAGCAAAACGTTATGACAACCATAAGGATGTAGTTTACTGTGGCTTAATGTGCCTGGGCAGCGCAGAGTAAAGCTATCAAAAAATACATCTAATTTTTTAAAAAGTTTTCGAGTGAAACTAACTGATGTGGACATGCGGCTATTTTTATACAAAACCCCACCTTTTGGCAGACTCTTTCCAGGCTCTAATAGAAAATACTCTTTTTATTAGCAGTAGTATTGCTGTGCCAAACGAAAAATCATACACTATCCCACTTGGAAGCCTTCTTGCAAGCTGATGTGTGAGCTGATGTAATAGGGGAATCTTCTATGAAGGACCCCTGTCCCAGGCAGGGCAGCCAGTTGCTGGCTGCAGTATGCTGTCCTCCACAGAAGAAAAATAGCTTTCATACTTGGGCGAGATGGAGTCCTTTATCTTTTTCTGTGAATGAATGAGTGAATGAATCACTATCAGTGCTGAAATTTGATCTTACTGCAAATCCCAGACATTTGGGTTTTGCCTGGCATGTGTTCATATACAAGAGGGATGTCACTTGTTTTGGGAAAGAAGTGCAATGTGCTATGGAGGAAATTCATAGCGATAGAGCTGACTGCCCTCGAGGACTGGACGTCATAAATGTATCTGTGAATCTTAATCCCAATATCAGATTTGAAACCATTGAGGCAAGGGCTGCAGGAGGATTTCAACTTAGAGCACAGAAAGAAAATGGGCAGATGAGCTGGTAACTTTTACAACTTGGAATTCAAAATATTCCTGACCTAAAATTCCAGGCTGAGACACGTATGGGCTTGGGAAAAATCTCTGCTCCAGCCCTGACTCAGGCCCCTCCTGTAGAGATTTACAGTACTGAGACTTGATACCATGCAGATTTTAACTACTCAGCGTCTCATTGTGATGGCCATCAAAATGACATGATATTGGAATGGGATTTCAGTGGTGGGCAAGGAAAATGTAGGTTAGAGAATGAAAACTATCTGTGTTCTTTTGATTCATATGGGCTGCGGGTCAGGAGCTCACAGAGACTCTCCCACAGATGTGAGGACTGGCTTGGGCCGCATGGACTGTGTGCTTGGGTGAACACGGGTGGTTGGGTTGATAAAGAGTGAGCCAGAGAGATAAATACACATACAGAGGAAAATAAGAACAGATAATATATTGGTGTAAGTTGCAGTATGTTTCCTCCTAGTGATGAAAGACTAAGAGTGAGTTATAGATCTTTCCTCATGATAAGAACAGATATTTCTTTCCAAATCATTTATCTATGAGATACTCAGATATTATTTAGGCCTGAGTCTATTTTCAACAGTAGATAATGGTGGAGATTGTTTCAGTGCTGGTGCAGCAACACTGAAGAGACCACAGTGATGGGAAGGTCCCTCCGGACAGCGGCACCATCAGGCTCGCTGTCTTGGGGTTGGAAGAGCCTTAAGCTTTCCCCACACAAGAGCAATGACCCCTTGTAAGGAGGTTGCAGTGGCAGGTAGGAGGAAGGGACTCACACCACAGGCCCACTGCAGATAGGGCCCTGCTCAGCTGGTGGTACAGGCTCTGTGGCCCATGCGTACCCATGTGGCTCTGACAGCTCCATCACAGGCATTTAGCAGGGGAAAGGTGCTAAAACACACTGATAGAGGCTTCATCTGCAGCTCCTGTGGGTGAGGAATTAATTTTCATTGTAAAAATTCAGAGGAAAGATGGCATATTTACTCTAGTGTCCCATGTAAATACGATATGGCTATTTATACATTAACAGGGTTTAAATCTTCATTCGTTCAGGTCCTTAATGTATGAGAAGCAATTGCCATAAGTGTTACAAGATCTGTTTACTGCTCTGGGATATAATTAACTTTAAAAAAAGGATGCCTGTATGGAGAAAACAACTTTCTTTACCTGACAGCTTTGATGTAAGAAGAGCCTTCTCCCTTTGACTGCTCCAGAGATGCTGCAGTGTTGTGTGGGTGCGTTCAGCCCTTTCATCCCTATAGTCAGGGCTATATAACATTTACGTGTCTCAGAAATGTGACATATGTACACTGCACGTAAGAGAAGGTAGGCAGGCTGGTCTTCTAAAGCTTGTTTGGGAAAAGCAGGATGTTTCTGTCAGCCAGGAAAGATGAGAGTACCTGATTTTACAGCTAGAGTAGAGAGATGCTTTTCATGTCACTAGAAAACCCACTATTATTGTAATTATTATTTACTTATTTATTCAAATCCATCAAGGCCTGCTCCTACCCTTGAGCCTGGACAAGGCACCTGTGCATTGCTGTCAGTGGAAACTGTGGGAATGTCAGGTTTGCCTTCACTTCCACTGATCTCAGATGGAGCCCTGCTGTTGTGCCTCTCCCCTGTAAAACCCTGCTTCTAAATCTCAAGAGCAATCTTCACAGTGGTCAGTGGATCGTGATGTTGCACTTGTTCTGTTTTATGAGAATTCTAGTGATGCACCGCTTTGGAGATCCATCACCTGCTGGACAAACAACTCTTATGATCAGAGCAGACTTGGGCTGAGTGGGGGAAGGTCAGCTGTCCCCATATTGCTTAAATGAGCTTCAGTTCCGTACATTAGCACGCTGATAAGGAAATCTCATGTTCCCATACTGTTCTTAAAGGCACTCGCACAGAGCTGACCTGACCTCTTTAATCCTGATGGATCAGCTGATCCATCGGGCCTCCTGTATCCAACATGGGGTGAAGAGGAATGCCAGACCTGTTTCCATTTTGGTGTTTCTCAGGTACCTCGAGCTGCCTTGTTCTTGTATTCACCTCTCATTTCCCTGGGAAGAAGAAAAAGAAGAAAGACTAGATGTGAGGGCTTAAATCACTGAAGATGAGAAACAGCAAAAGGAAATAAAGAGGTCACACATCTAAGTTAGCTTATGATTAAAAAGAAATTAGTGGGGCTATTTTTAATTTGTTTAAATATATTACATCCTATTAAAAAGGTTTTTATATTTTACTAAGTCTGAGATGAAGTGTGTCACCAGAGGAAGAGTTTTCAGTTTTAGTCTCTTTTCTCTTGAACAATTAGAAGTCAAAGAAACTCTACTGAAGTCACAGATATGAAGCCAGCAGAAAAGACAGAAAAGTTGTGACCTCTGAGATAATATGTGGATGTCTTCTGGTGTGCCCAGTTTGTAAGCATCAGGGGAAGGAAAACAAGCTGTGCACAGCAGATGCACTGTGGTAGGTCTGTAGCACCATACATCCTCCCAGATACTCAGCCATCCAAAGGTATGCAGCTTTGAGGAGCAAAGCTCTACCCCAGCACAGGGAGCTGCTGAAGGGCAAGGCACACCTCAGATCTGAGTTGTGATGGCAGAGGTTATGGCTTTTCCTTTTAATTCACTAAGCTAAGGATGTTTTTAGACTGCAGCTGACAGAAATGAAGTTTTGTAACAACAAAAATCTATAATTGGGCTTTTTTTAGTTAGTCTCCATAAACCAGGGTGGCTATGAGGGAAATCCACCACCATGTCATTTTTTAATAAAAATAAGATATATTTGTTTAGGAATCTGTTAAAAAACAAAACAAACAAACAAAAAAAACAAAAACAAAACACACACACAAAAACAACGACGACAACAACAACAACAAAAAAACACCAAGACAATCCAAACACCCTCAATTGCTGATTTCATCCCCAGCTGGAATGTCAGACCGGAACCACCGAACATCTCACCAAGTCTTACTAACCTTCTGAGCTGAGTTGTGAGAAATTGTTCTTGATGTCACATGAGCTGGGCCACAAGGCAGGACTAATATGATATTTGCTGTCAAAAGTTTCCTAGGAAACATGCTACTTAGAGCACCTGGCCCTCCCTGCTGCCCCCTCACATCCTCCAGTCCCACTGGTTCCCAGAGGTTTTGCAGAGGGTAGTGATGTCCCTTCTGTTCTCCCTGTGCTGTGCAGTGCTTTCCAGCAGCTCTGTGCACCTGGTTGAGTGGAGAGTGGTTGCAAAGTTTTTGAAGCTATGCTCATCCACCTAATTGGATTTTTTTTCCCTCTGATTTATCCCTTTTTTTTTTTTTTTTTCTTCCTTCTTCTTCCCCA
Source organism: Gallus gallus (assembly GCF_016699485.2). Classification (NCBI taxonomy): domain Eukaryota; kingdom Metazoa; phylum Chordata; class Aves; order Galliformes; family Phasianidae; genus Gallus; species Gallus gallus. The sequence continues at coordinate 1,611,058 of NC_052534.1, read as the reverse complement.
CTCCCCTCCCCCTCCCAGTCTTCTGCAGAGGGAGAGATGAGAGAAACTGAGTTGGAGAGAAGGAAATCTGAGCAATCCTAACTTTATCTGCCAAAGGAGAACTGGTGGGAAAAGGTTAGGAAAGTCAGCAGATAACTTAAAGCTTAACATGCCATGAGGCTCTTGCTCTTTTGACTGCCCTTTGCAATATATTAGCTATTATTCTGCATTACCTATAGAGACTTTTCAGCTGATTGGGGCTCCCCAGTACACATTTTCATCTTGTGGCTGTAAATGTTGTCCTTGCCATTGGACTAAAATAAATAATGACAATCATTCAGGCCAAAGTTTTCAGCTTGGTCATTAGGAGCTGCAGGATAGTTCCCATTGAGGGTGAGATGAATGGAGTTGTTTCACACATGTTAACCAAATGCAAATCCTTAGATGGAAACTCATGGTCAGCTTTTTCCAATGCTATTTTCAGAACTTCCACAAAAGACCGTGCTGTGATTATATGTATTCATGATATGTATATCATGTATTCAACTCAAACAATATTTGAATGATGCATTTAGAATCCCTAAAAAAGGACCATACTTCTGTAAACTGCATCATGTTTGTAAAAGGAGAAAAAATATAGCTTGCTTTTCCTTTCTTTCTCTCCTTCTTTCTAAGATATCATTTCATAAGACTGTAAGAATTGGTGTTAATGCTACATTACACACAGACACACTTTGACATAATCATATGCATTTGCATGTATGCTGTACGTAAACAACCTTATGGAATCCCTACTCCTCATTGTTAAACTTGATTCTGCCTTTTTCAAAGCAGAGAGGCCTTGGGTGTCCAACAGTTGCTGTTTCACCCTCTTTGACTGGACTGTTCAGCAAACAGAGCCAAGAAAATAAATCATTGTGTTTTTTTGTGAGCTTTCTTTCTTTCTTCCTTATCTATATCTATCTATTAACTTTTTTGCTTCCCTGGCCATTTATACCTACCTATTTTCCTTCACAGATGAAACAGCGCTCTTTTTTGAGTTTGTCATCAAGTGTCCTCTATGGTGCCAATATTGATTTCCACAACCCCTTGAAAGCCAAGAGTGTCACGGCCATGATGGTCCCTGCAGCCACTGACTCGGAAAGCAGGAGAGCTAAGGTTGCTATTGCCAGACATTGGTTTCCCACATGGTAGGCAAGAAGACAAGTAGCCCTAAGTCATTGGACTGTCTAATTCATTTATCTCTATGATGCCATTTGCTTTACCTCATCTCATGTGTGTGTAGTGAAGCTGTTTGTTTGGCCAACATGCCCTATGGGCCTTGTCTTAGTAATGAAAGTGCAGAAGGTGGAAAAGGAATTCTATTCTGAATTCTTTAGCTTTATCTTCAGCTTCTGATGACAACTAAAAGATTGGGATGTTTTGGGGTATGCTTTCAAATTCGTAAGTGCAAAACCAGCAGGACTTCAAATGTGTAAATCTGTACAGAATTTGTGTTTTTATAGTCAGTGAAAGGAATGCTAATACTTTTCTCTTTCTGCTCAAGTTTCTGCCAAATATTAAGACTGTACAACTGATGATCTCAATCAAATTCAGAAACAGCGTCAGCTTAACTGAGAACCTGCGTACATGTCTTAGGTATGCAACAACTTTTCAGGTTGGTGTTTTTCATTGAAGAGTCATGCTTTTCTTGTGGGAAGGAGATGGTAAGTTTACAAATTAACCTATACCTATAAGATACCGCCATGAAACCATCTTGCTTGTAGAAAACAGAATTTTCCTAAATTATGATAGAACAACTGGTCACTCAGATAATTCATTCATTTTCAAGACACTTTAAGAATGTCAGTCTTCATTGTACCATGTATAATATATGCCAGGGGTTATTGTTATACCCCACTGCCAGATGAGGAAGGGAGGAAAGGAGATTACAAAACCACAACTTGAATTATTGCTGGAGGCAGGACTGGAACTCAGGATTTCCTGGACAGATTAGCACCCTTCACTTCTCCCTCAGTTGGTATAATTAGCAGTGTCCTAGGTTTCTCTTTTTCACATGCAAGATCACATTTGAATACAATTTTCTTTGAAATTACCTGTCTTGGGGTCACTTCTGTTGTGCACTTCTGACAGTTAATGATCTGCTGCCTACGGTGAAATGCTCACCAGTACCCTCTAAATCATGAACAGACGTAAAGGTGTCCATTTGTGACTACTGATTTAATCTCTCTGGATTTCTGAAACTGGCTACCTGTAAAACTTGGGGAGTCATGTCTTGAAAAAAGCAGTCCTTTGTGGCTGCTCTTGGCTGGTGGCCATTCAGAGGGATGTCTTACATCCTTGAGATGAACTTAGTGCAGTCCTCATTGACCTAGCAAGCCATTTTTTTCCTAATGACAAGCTGGGATCACATCTGGTAATGACTGCTGCAAGATTGTCTTGTTAGGGAAAGGGCTAAGGTGGGATAGTCTTTAATGAAATGAAAGCACCTCATAAAATCTGATTCCTCAGTTTTACAGGCATGGCTCTAGAATTTTAGCCGATGCAGACTTAGTAAATCAGTCAGTCAAAAATTATATCAGTTGAAGTATAACATTCACAGCAGTCCAAAAACCTGAACATGTAGGTGATTTGGAGGGCATTTTGTTAACTCTTTAATTGGTCGTTTGAGTGCTGGAGGCAGTAGCTAATTGCCTGTAGGTCAGCATAGTCCTAGAGCTTACGTAAATGTATATTGTCATATGTCACATTTTCATATGGCTCCTTTGCACAGGTTGGTAAAAATGATTGCTGCATAATTAAAATTAAGACAAGGTGGGAAAAGTGATTCAATTAGACCCCTGAAGCCATCGCACAAATTACATAAAGTACCAAAAACTAATGAATAGTTGTAACTAGTTTTATCTTTTTACTCTTCATTCTTGGATCCTGAGGGTATTAAAATGGCTGGAGTCTCTCCCCAAGTTCTCAGAGGTAAGGTTTTGGGTGGGCACAACAAGTATGAGTCAGCGCGGAGGAATCCAGGCCTTATAAAATACAAGCACACAGAAACTTTGTTGCCTAGTTGTTTTGAATTGAAAATAACCAGACCTTACCCACAAGAGACCTTTTGGTTTCTCCACCAGCTCAGTATTATTTTGAAAACATCTGCAATATTTCACTCCCTGTGCAGCAGGCATTATATACCAGGGAGGGTGATGACAGTAAAAATAAATGAGATATGTTGTAACCAAAACATCCCAAGTTTTACATCATACATTTCACAACCCTTGCAAGCATCCTGTGCTTTGACTTGAAGTCTGAAGGTATGTGGTAGTTTTACAAACGTCTATTAGTATTAACAAGTATATTCCATTATTAGCCAGTGTGCCACTGGCCCAAACTTCTGGTGCAAGAGGTGAGTTAGTATGGCTTATAAAATACAAGATTGCTGCAGGCACAAGCTTTGGAAATAAGAGCCCCAGCTAAGCAGGAGGTCTCATTACATTTGGTGGGACAACTTACTAGAGGCCTGAACGTGAGTATAAAAGCTGCCTCCCAGCTAAGGTTTTTTATGGTTCCTGTCCTTTCCCAGAGCAATATGACTTTAGGAGGTTTAAAGCAAAAAGGTCTGCACCTTGGGATACTGGCAGTGTGCTAATTATGGCTAATTTTAAAAGGAGAGGTAAATGGAAGACTAAAGATCCATAAGTTCTGCACTATTTCCACATTTCTTAACAGAAGTTTTGATGGTTGCAAGAAATGGGGAATGTAGGAGATACACTTTGCACATTTTTCTCTTCCTGTTTGGCTCTTTGCTGCAAGCAACAAATGTCAATTTCTGGGAAACTCAGAGTTTCTTGCCAGGATTGTGAGGTGTGCACAGATGGGACCTGATAACCTGAAACTGTATAAACCACACTCCTTACAAGGAAATCAGAGAGCTTTTTAAATCTTGATTAGAGCAGATATTGTCTTGTGAGACTTTAAAGTGTACCGTGTTTCCAGAGGTCTTTGTGTGCATTGCCCCTTGAAGGGGGAACTTAGATATAAATCATAGAATAGTTTGGGTTGGAAGGGACCTTTAAGATCATCAAGTTCCAAGCCCCCTGTCATAGACAGGGGCACGTCCCTCTAAACCTGGTTGCTCACAGCCCCATCCAATAACTATAGTGCCTTTTCTTGCTTTCACCTCTTTGAATTTGAAAGTAGTAGTTGCAAAGCCTATTCTGATGCTTATCCAAAACTTGATCAGAAGCTTTAGTTAGAATCTAATTTATTATCTTATCTAAGCACTAGCTTTATCAAGCCAAGGAAATCCCCGCTGAGGACCAGGATGATTCAGGGTGTAGTAGATGATGATGTCAACATGATGATGTCAACTCACTGCATGAGTCCTCCATCAGTGGTAAAGCTTCTTTAGGTAGAAAAAATAAACATCCATGAACATTTCAGATTTCTGTGAATGAGAATCCCAAGAGATGCAGAGAGCAGAGCAGAGCAAACTGAGAAAACTGAAACAAGGAAGATGTTCAGATTGTGTCTTTACTTTTCCCAAGCTTCGTACTGGAAAAGAAAATAGTCATACATAGTCAGCCATGTTCTCCTGCTGTTACGCTCTTTTGACCAAAATACTTTTTTCAATCTTTCTTGACTTGTGTTTGGCCAGGACTGCTGGTAGTGAGACACAATTTCCACTCTTTCTTACCTGCAGTTCAAGAAAAACACTGCTTGTATGATCAAGCAAGGTGTTCTTCTGTAGTCTTTTCTATATACTCTTAGCCTGAGACAACCTAAATGTCAGGTAAAGTATTGCTTGTGGCCACTGTAGGTTTTCCTTCAAGAACAAGGCACAAGTGGCAGTCTGTAATTGCTTTTACACATGTAAATTGAGATTTTTAGAGGACTAAAAGGAGAAGGCAGATTATAGTATAGGCTGCTGTGGACTGTACACAGAGAACACTGAAATTCTGGATTTTGAATATAGGAATGTGGAAATGACTCAAGGACATTTGGGATGCCTTTGTGAATTATATATATATATAATTCCATTATTGTATATATATATATATATATAATTCTATAGTATTGCATTACCTTTATATAGATGTATATGGCAATACAGTTCAAAACTAATGAGAGTCACAATTTCTCCTCTGAGTAAAAAGAGCAATTCAAGGTCATGGCTCCAAATTCATCTTTCAAAACTGCCTCATTTCATTGACTAAAGAAGACTTGGACACTGCCTTATATTTGCTATTAGAGTGCGTATTTTAAGATGTTTAAAACCAGAAGATTTGTCTGTTAAGGTGGACATTGTGAAAGAAAAATGCTAACTGTTGTCACAAGGCAGGCCTGTTTATGTGAGGGACCTTGCAAGTAACAAGATTACACGGAGTTTAAAACTTTGAGTATGCAACCAGTTTTGCTGGTGGAGGTGCCAGCACAAACCCAGCCCGCTGGGTTTTGTGGCAAAGACCTACACAGTGTGGTCCTTATCAAAGCAGTGGATGATAGAGAATTGCATTAGGGCTTTGGAGAAATTCCTTTAAAAGCCTTTGGAATTACAAAGAGAGTGAGAGACACTTTCCATAGCCTTTCTGGAAATTCCCTGTGAATCACTGGTAGGTTCCCCTGGGAACTGACTGAGCCAATGGGTAGATGGTAATGGCCCATTAAATTTGATAGGACATGCTTTGGTAGTGAGTGGTGGGACCATGGCTTCTCCATGTGTTTTTGCTAGCTACCAGCAGAAGGGTATGCACATTGTACCTCCTTTGGGGTACATTTCATGTGCAGTGAGATAGAGATGCGAAGGCAGCTGTCTTCTTCCAGAGAGCCTGGAAGGATTGAATTTCCCTCTAGACCAGTGTTCCTCTTGATATACATCAGTTTTTAATGGTATTCTCTTGTAACGAGCAGGATTTAAAAGGTGTTTTTAATACATGAGATGAACTTGTTACCAGCAAGTCTGAGACCCACCATCCTTTGTGTTATCTTAGGGAGGCACAACCCTTTCTCACATTACCTTATATGCAGGGACCAAAACGGTACACTACTTGAGGCAATAGTTCTTGTACCAGACCATGACAAAAGCTGGGATATGGGATATTCCTTTGGTAGTGTGCTTGCTCAAGGATGCATCTGGAAAGTAATGTCTGCTGTCCCACGAACAGAACTACTGCAGTGGTGTTGCAGGCTTTGCAAAAGTGCAGTGTTCTTTGTGTATTCCCATCTTCTCTTGGCTTATATACGAGATGACTGTGAGGCAGAAAGGATGCTGTTAGATGCCCAGAAAGGAATGAGCCCTCTGCCAGGGGCTTCCTATGGTATGAAATTAAGAGTGAACTATATTGGCATATGCTGGGCAATGCAGTATTGCAGTGCCCAGTGGACTTCCTCATTTTATAAGGTTATAATTTAAGAAGGAATACCTTTTGGTATCCAGAAGGCTGAAACAGTCCCCGGAGGGAGATGCTAAATCTAGTGATTTACAGCTCTTCCCTGACCCCAAAAGTAAACCTGAGACCTTAGCAAGTGTATTCTGCTTTGAATCTTAGTCATTTATCTGCAGAAGGTTTTGCTGGAGATAGTGAGAGAACGTCTCCCTCCCTATTAAAGAGTTGTGCTGGTATTTGTGTTACCCTATTTTAATATATTTTGTAAATGACAGGCCATGTGTTTTTTTGTTGCTGTTTTTTTAATATTTAATGTTTTCCTTGACCTAGGTTTGTATGGAAATAGAAATGCTGATGGCTGGTTGAGACATGGATAGATTTTGATTGGGTTTAAGCCTATAATATATAAGCCTAGTTAGTGAATGAAAACTGCTGACTAATCAGACCTTTTCATACGTGAGGATATTTTGAGGAACAACACCTGAGGGCTATAATGTTTTTCTCAGGATGTACACAAGCACATCAGAAGAGAAGAAAAAGACATTGTTAATAGTGATCACCATGCATTAAAAAGATTAGGCATAAATGGGGGACTTGACTTGATTTCTTCAGCCAACTTGATGACTTTGTTTTCCTTCCTAAAGTTTTGGTTCTTTGTTTTAATAAAAGAATTCAGAGCTCATATTCACCATGCAAATAAATATCCTGCTGTACTTTTGATGTCTCACAATTAGCTTCAATAACCCAAAGGATGGAGTTACCATATGTCAGGGGTAGAGTCAGGAATAACACACATCTTTGTGTCTATTTATGAACAACAGATTTCTTCAGTGAGATGCAAGGCAAGCTGAACTTAGCCATCTTGGCCTTGATGCTATCCACGTGGCTAAAATTACCAGTCCATTTGTCCAGTGGAGCACTACCAAATGCAGATTTGTATTGTTCCTTCTCTTCATGCAGTTGTACTCTGTGATAAACGTACCTCTCAGTCTTAAGCAAGTCTAGATTGAGTGTTTTGTGTTTAAAGGACATTATTGATGAAAATAATATTTTAGCATTCTCTCAGAAACAGTCAACAATCTTAGGCATTTACCTGTAGCTTAGGTAGTTATAACTTTCAGGATAAGAAGGAGGTAAAAGAGTTTACTTAAGAATTCAGATGATGGATCACATTGAAGCAGGAAATCTCCTTAAAACTAGAGTAGAAACTAGTTTAGAAGCCAGAAAAAACTATTCTTTTTCCTTCACACAGCCAGAGATCAACGATTAACCCAAGTTTTTCAGCCATAAAGTAAGCATTCTACTTAGATTCTTGTGGTGAGGATTAGTCTATTGACATGAAGAGGAAGGTTCTCCTATTTTTACCTACGACAGTAACTGTTTGGAAATACACATAGAGAGACTTTGCTAGGGTAAAACAACCTGTGTCCCGTCATGTGACCATTGTGACCATCTGGGCTGGGAATTACGTGAGTCTCTTTTTAAAGGATTAACATGCTTAGGTATCCCTGAGGAGCAGCCATTTAGGGCACCTCTTCTTCTGCAGAAAACCATCAAGATCTGCATGCTTGAGAGGCATCCCAATCTGTGAAGGTGTTCACATTCCATTAAGCTAAGGGACAAACTTAAAAGAATGAGCCTTCCATTAGGAAAGATACTGTAGATGACAAACTCTTCACTGTCATTCCAAAAGCAGAGAGATTTTGATAGGAGTACCCATTTTGCAAGAAGAGTTTTCTTACACTTTCCTGAAGTGATTTGTCTCTGTGATAAGGGTAAACATGGTGGTAGCTTGCAAACCAAAATAATAACCCCACTACTTACTTGAGCAGACTCAGCCTTGGGTCCTGGGAATACCCAAGCAAGGTTCATGTGGTCAGGTCTGTTTGAAACATTACAAATGCTACCTGGAAGCCTAAGTGTTTTTTTCACTCAATTTTTCTTCCTATTTTTTTTTTCTTTTCCCAGAAGAATAACATTTTTGCACCTCTGTTTCCTCTCCATCTGCTATTTGTCTCCTTCCTCTTTCATTGCAAGCCACAAATGTTTGCCACCCTCTCAGCCGCTGTCTCAAGTCCCCCGGACGCCAATTGATGGATGGTGGCTGATCTTGAAGAGCACACCCGCTCTGCAGGCCATGCAGAGGGAAATGGTGGCTTCCCTTTGGGCGCTGTGGCATGGTCTCCTCTGGCAGCACAGCCCCACTCCCCTCATGGCTTTGTGTCAGCACCTGCAAAGAGCCCTGGGCACAGGGGCCAGAAAAGCTTTCCTCTGAGCAAAAGTGATTAGATGAAGTTAAAAAAGGAAAGTGTGATAGATCGTTATTCATTTTACTTGAATAATTCAACTTTTTTATTATTATTATTATTTTTGGTTTGGCTGGTTGAAAGAAATTACTGCAATTTCAGCAGTAGCACACTGTTTCAATTGCACAGTTTGTTTACATCTAAAAGGAAATACGGTACACTCTCTCCCAGCCCAAATGTGAGTGTTCTTTCTAAAATTTTCTTTCTAGGAATAAACATCCCCTTAATAGTCACAGCTGAACTGTTTGCAGTAGACAAACACAAAAGGGTGGCAAACATAGCCAAAGGAAAATGAAAAGAAATATTCTCAAAAATGCTTGGCAGTGTTTGCTCACCTTTGGAATATGCATCCTGTTCCTCTTCGTAAAAGATGCTGTCTTTTTTTTTAAATATAGCTGGGTGAGCTGGTATTTCTTCTGCTCAAGCTGTTTCTAAATCTATTTTTCCAATGGTGGCAGCAGATTAGGAGATGATACTTACAGAAATGACATTATATCATTCTTTAAAATGCTCATCCTGAAAGGCAAAATCTGCAGAAATTATGGGACTAAGAGGCCTCCTTTGAGAGGCAGGAACTATTTTAACTCGTTATTTTTAGAACTCTGCAAATCACATCTTTTTCTCTTCACTGGCAATTCAAAAAAAAAAAAATGGAAATTGTAATAAGTTTAAAAAAAAAAAAAGAATCCTTCACAACTTTTTCGTGTAAAATGGAAAGTTGAAAAATGTCATCTGTGGGCAAATGAGATGCTTCACTTTAATTTCAATCCTGTTTGAGATCCTTTTCTCAGAAAAAAATAAAAATTAAACAGAGGATCAGTCTTCTCTTCTGATGTGGATTGGCTATCCAGGTGGACTGGATAGGGGTTCTTGGCTGGGCTGCTGGGCTACTGCTTGTGAGGCACAAAAGTGACCCTGGTGTCCACAAAATGATGTTTCTGTAATTGCCAAACACTGGCAGCAGTGTGCCTGTGAGGCTGTGGACCTTGCTTCCACTGCCAACAGATGCCATGGGATGTGCAAAATTAAACAACGGAATTGAATGACCCTGAATATTTCAGGGAAGTAATGCTGAAATCTTCTGTGATCGCCAGCATTATCCTTAGCACTGTTTCCTAAATTAGGCTATTAAGGCAATTGCCAGGGAAGGGGAGGTACCAGTGCTATGATGAGTTGTTCTGGGAGCCCCACTGCACCCTGGAGAGGTGGTGGGTGGTGGGAGTCTTGCCTGGGTGCATCCATGCCAGGACGCAGCCCTCACGTATGACCTAGTACTCTGCCCATCAGCATGCAGTTAAGTCATAGGAACAGCTGCTTTCAATGAGGAACTGGTGCTGTAAACAGAGCAAACACCACTTAACCTGGTGTTAAGGAAGGTTGAACACCGATTTCAGTTTCATGGGAAGAATTTCCAAGAGGGTCCTGACGGGTGATAATCAGCCACTAAAAACTGATGTAGTAGGGAAGAGGTGAATAAGGAAGAGGGTAATGGCACTGCAATAATTCCACGTGGATTAAGGAGAAACCGACATTCAGTACTGCAGGAAAGAAAGTTTGTCAGGATTTGCTTTAGTTGATGCAGGTTTTATAAAAAGCAACACAGCTCACCAGAGACAGATCCAACAAATGAGAACAGACTCAGGAGTTGCTCCTTCACAACTAAGTGAAAGGGCTGTATCACACAAGGCAAGTGCTGCCTTGCCTTGCCTTGTCTTTTTATGCTGTGCTGTGCCTTGTCGTGCCATGCAGTGCTATCCTGTACCTTCTCTTGTCACTATCTCTGACAGTGTGTACCAGAGGGAGAAGGAAAGTCTACACAGATGAGGAACCCTTGGTATTTCATAGGAGCTCTGAGTATCTGGCTGCTCTTTTGTGCCCTTCCTAGTCAGGCCTATTGCACTATAAGCTTTTTTTGTTTCTACCTGAGCCCAGCACCACCTGAACCTTTTCTGTACCCAGGAACCACCCAACCCTTCCTGCTCCCTGCTGGCCATGACTGGCACTTTGGGCACAGCCTTCAGCACTCGACTCCGCTCCCTGCAGTCAAAAGAGCACCATGGGTCAGTTTGTTCCTCCAGGACCACCACACTGCAGATTGCTGTGGCCACTTTGAATGTGACAGGCATGAGCCAATTGGGGTCTAGCTTTCCACTTTCATTTCTGTTGGAAAGAATCTTGGAGGGAAAGGAGACTGGAGCTTCCTAGGCGAGAGAGCTAGCAGGTGCTTCTATGGCCCCAGAGATGATGCTAGAAGGAAGGGTGCAAGAGAGGAATATGTTTACAAAAGGGATGATGAAGGACCTGGAGAAGGTCAGTTGATCAGTGGCAAGTGATATGATACCCTGTGCAAAGAAATAATGTTTCTTGAGTGACTTACGAGTAACCAGTTCTCTGGGCTTCCATAGGACCTTGCATGGTGTTGTTTCATGGAGCAGTATCAGAGAGCACCTTCACTTGTCAGACACCCTGATCTGTCACTCTGCTGATTAAGAATAGTAATTGAGAATAGTAACATTTCTATTTCCTTTTTTCTTCTTCCTTTTTTCTTCTTTTAATTTTTTTTCTCAGTAGGAGAGACTTGTTTTTCAGAGATCTCGCTTCTGAACTTTTTCCTTGGAGTGGTTTAGCCTGTAATTTAAGAGTTGTTGTTTAATTACATTTTAAATTTCCCTCTCTTAATTACTTTTATATATATTTTTTATTAACACCTAAATATGCTGCTATTTGGAGCACAAACAGACAGGATTACAATTAACGGAATAATTACACTTTTCGTCAGTGTAACCTCCCGGTACAGAAAGTATTACAAATCCATTTTAAAACATATTAAATGTTCATATTAATGAGGATAATAGAGAACAAGTACCAGCAAACTAAATATTGTTAATGATTTTGAGCTATTAAATTCATTACCATTTCCTTTCATAATAAAGTGGTTACTTGCTAATTAGACCTTTTTTAACTCATCATTATTGAATTCATTGCATTGTGTGCAGTTAACCCTTAAAGATCTGCCTGGGTAGACAGGCACAATTAAAAAATCATTTCAACAGTATACTAAGCCGAAACGCCATTTGCAATGCAGCTTGTATTTTTGACAGTAGCTCCATGTACTTTTCTTCTGGTACATTTTCTTGACACATCATGCCTAGCAGCTTCTTAGCTGTCACAGCAGCTTCAGCAATGCGTACGATGGAAACATGCTGTATTCATTTCATTTAATAGCGTTTAATGTTAAAGCTAAACTAGAACCTACTTGTTTGGCCAGGGAAAAAAATATCCATCAGCTCACTAAAGGGTTGACGTCAATGAGCTGCTCTTCCCAGTGTGAAATGTGCTGAGAGTTGGTGTGATTTACCTTTTCCTCCTACAGAGAGAGCTATACTTATGCCTATCTGGGTATCTTTCTCTGCGACCCTGGATTGAAATCCAGTCCCTGCTGAAGACCATGTCAACATTTCTCTTGACTTCAAGGCACCCCTGCACTCACCCTGGCAGCTCTGCGGGGTTGCACCCTCCTGAGGAGGAGCTGCAGGCAGCTGCACCCCTGCCTTGTCCCACGAGTCCAAGTGCTGGAGAGGGCACTCCTGGGGACTAAATCAAAGTTCTGCTTTGCTTCTTTCTCCTCCCTCCAGTTCTCACTCATTCAAAGGAATAAGAGTGGAGCCCATGTCTCTTAACCTCTTTCTTTTTTTCTCCACGCACACTTTTTATACTTCTTCTTTTTTTTTTTTTTTTCCTTTCTCAAAAAAGAAAAAGCCCTTTCAAGTTACAGCTATTTAAATGGCACAAAGATCGTTCTTCTCCAAATTGCCGGGACGCAATGGATAGTGCTTCAGATCTTACCTGGTCATGGCATGGCAATGAGGATGGAATGGGGTAATAACACATGATGGGCAAACAGCCTGGTTGGAGCAACCCTGCTGCTGCAGGACTAGCTGCCACAATGCTGGCCCTTCAGTAGCCGAGCGTGCATCCCTCAGGTTGTTTGCATTGAGCAGCACCATCAAGAAACAATTTTATTTGAGCAGGAAAAGCAGTGTGACACTTATTGCTCCTGTACTTAATGACTGGGAACCTGGCTGACGGAAACCCTGCAAATCCAATAGATAACTGATTAGATATGTGCTTACTGTACAGCTCCGGGGAAACACCACCAAGCCGTTATTCAGATCAGGCTGTCCTCCTCTTGCCAATCCCAAGTTGTGTCTTTGCCTGCATGAGATATGGAGGTCCAGCTGAGGGCCTGCTGGTGGGCCGGGTGCAGCCCAGCACTTCGTCTGGCTCAGCCACTGCAGCTGCACAGCAGTATATAACCACAGTAACACCGCATATTTGTAACCTCTTTTATTTAAAACCAGGTCCCTTTCACCTGTAAATAGCTAGTGTATAAATGTGCCTCACCAATCACACTGGTCTATTGTATTATATAGTCTATTGAATGTTTTTGGCAGGCACGAGCCCCTGTGCTACTGTGTCCTTATTTTATTATTGTTTTGAGGGTAGAGCTGTGTGATTATCCGTTCTTGCTTCAGGTACAGCAAGCCATCTGGAATGCTTATTAAACCCACAGGCAGATCAGAAAGATATAACTCTGATGATGTACACATACATGGGCTGTACTACATCATCATAGCATTGCTCCTCTGATGATGTAGTACACATTAGTGGGCCTAGATAATGGATTAGAACTAGCCGAGTGGAAGTTAGACTTTTTGAAGGATGGATACGGTGTTATTTTTTTTTTCCTCCCTCTGGGTAACTGCTGGCAGAAGATGAGAAAAGAAAAATTTTAAAGTAAACTGAGGAGGCTTCAAAATTTCTGAGTGCTCAGGTTGTCAGTGGGGACAGACAAGCAGTGATCGAGAAGCCTAAGGAGGCAGCTTTGAAACACAAGTTGTTGCAGAGAGGTGCTCGCCTGGTGAAGTGAAAAAAGACATAGGATGTGCCTAGAAATAACGCCGGTTTTCAAATCCTCCTTTGGATGGTTATCACTGAGAGGATTTTTGGTAGGACTTTGGCATTTCATCATAATTCTGTGCCTCATAAAAAAAATGATACTATTATGACACACAGAACTAGTTTTTCAGTTTCCAAATTTATGCTTATCACATACTTCCAAGTACTATTTAAAATAAGCTTTTCAAATGAGCAAGGATCGGATCAGTTTCAGACTAGATACGTATCTTCTCTTCTAAGTACAAAATAAAAGATGCCCCATCCCTGGAGGCATTCAAGGCCAGGCTGGATGTGGTTCTGGGCAGCCTGGTCTGGTGGTTGGCGACCCTGCACATAGCAGGGGGTTGAAACTCGGTGATCATTGTGGTCCTTTTCAACCCAGGCCATTCTATGATTCTATGATCAGAGAAAAAGAAAACCCATCTGGGCACTACGTATGTGATGTAAGTGAATGAAGGAGTAACTGTCTGTGGAGTTCTAAATACACCTTATATTTCTCCTTGTTTGTAACCCTTCTTGCAGTGGTTTTTGGAGGTGGCTGATATTTGTCTAATCATGGAAAGGTGTTTCATGTCTAAACAAAACCTTTTGCTGTGGAAGCTGGAAAGGTTCATAAAAGTTAGGTCATTCGCTCAGGAAGCTGAAACAGTGCTATGCAATTTAGATAACAAATTGCATGCTTTAAATATCAAACTGTAAATATCAAGTGCTCAAAAGAATATTGAAATTTTTGAGCAGTTTCAAAGAGTAACATCTGTGTGTCCAGAACTTTCCAAGAGGAGACTTATATAATGAATATATGCTCTGAAAATCACAGCTGTAAAGCAAGGGAAAAGCCTGTTTTATCAAGGCAAACAGCAAGCATGTAAAGGTATGGATCACACTAATGTTCTGGATGTCTCAGTTTTAGCCATTTTTGTTAACGTGCTAAATAAGGACTGTGTACATCTGCATGTCTGGGTGAAGTGTGCAGTGTGTGAGGGTAAATGCAGTTTAATCAAACAACAGCGTATTGCTTTGGGTGCGGAACAACAGAACAATCCGACTGGCAGTGCAATTGGTTTGCTAAGATCTTTACTTCAGCAGGACTGCATGGTGTTCTACTTTGATGGTGACCTGACTATCCTGGAGGTGTAAGGGAAAGCTGCTAAAAATTCCCAGTTGGAAGGGTTGTGTTTCTATGTTACATGACCACAAACTGACCGTTTCCCTTACAGGTGCTGAGTTTTTTTTTCTTGGTACACAGAGCTGAACCCAAGTTGTGACCATGACGTGCTATTCTCTTACTGGGCTTAATGTCCCCTGAAAGAGTTTTCTCTCTTTTTTTCTCAGCAAGATTGCGGAAAAGTTTCTGTTTAATTCCCATGAACAGAATAGAAAGAAACTTGGAAAACTCCTCCCTCCCACTGCAAGTCTGATTGCACTTTTCTGGATAACCCGAGTGAGTATAGCTCCTAGGCGGAACATTTGGCAGGGGGTTGTTCCATGTGTGTTGATCAGATCTGTACCCTTTTCAGTGAAGCATCCAGCTTCTGCCCTTTTCCCAGGCTCTTCTTCCCCTTGGTGCCTTACCATATCTCCACTTTCAGGTGCGCCTTTCCCTTGTCCTTCTGGGAAGTGCTCTCTGACCTTTGGAGTTCGCTTTCTTGCAGCCCACTGCAGGGCTTTTGCTTTTCTCTATCAAAATCTTCTGTGTCCCATGCTAAGCTGCCTGTGCCAGTTTGTTTTTTATCCCTGCCACTGCTCAGTCCCCAACTGCCTCTCACTGGAGAGGGAGATGACAAACTGTCACTTTCTCAAACACCCTCTCCTCCACCAACTACTCTTAAAGAGGCAGTGAGATAAATGAAATTCAGCATTCAAAAGGCTCAACTCCTTCAGAAAATATTCCACCCACAAGTGGGGAGCTTCAAAATCCATTCCTAGCAGTTAATGCTCCATCCTAAATGGCATCGCTTTTCAGCAGTGACATATGCATTGATCTGCATTACAAAAATAAGAGAAATAGCACTTCTTTTCAGCAATGGATAATTATCAGCATACATCAGGTTCCCTCCTGCTGCTACCCACAGGGTAGAGGGGATGGGAGCGGGCATTACGTAGAGGGGATGCATCCAGCTTACATGCCTTTCCAGATAAATACTACTGGCATTTGTGTAGAGCCCCAGCAACACCCCTCCTTGCTGGTTTGATTAGCCATTTGCTACAGTGGCATGATTTCACCCCAATCATGTTTTCCACACAAAGGTGCTGGTTAGGCTATGAGCAGGAGAAAGTTGGGAGCTGGGAGGTTCTTCGTCATCCCTTATTGAGAAAGAGCAGAGTCAGGTAGCCTGACTCTCAGGTGACCCTGGTGGATGAATTATGAGACCAGTGTGTAAGAAAATGTCCTCACCCCTTCCTGGAAGGCTGTAGGCACCGCAGTGTGAGTGCTAACCCACTTCCCTGCTGCTGTTTTGCACACACATATTTTGGAGGCTTAGGAGCCAGAGGAGGTGATTCCCAATGGCTAACAATAGAATTTTGTGGTCTACATGAGGAGGCTACATGAGCTGTCAGAGCAAGGTTCTGCGTTGAATACTGGAATGGTCCCCCTCTCTGGGGCTCTGCTCTGAGTCCCCAGTGAGCTGCTGCTGCTCAACACAGGCAAAGTCAGATTTGCAGAAACTTCTGAGCTCCTCTGCAATGAATCCTCCTCGGGCAAAAGGCACTTCACGTGTCTGCGGGGGCAGGGCTGCCACTCACCAGCTGCCAAATGCCGGCACCGAGCTCCTGCAGTGCAAGGGCCTTTACTGAGTTGCCTCTCTGGAGCAGATGTCTCCAGAATCAACTTTCTATTACCATTTTCTGGCTGAACCAACAGTACACAAAAACTTCATCATCACAGGAGTGCTGGAAAAACTGCAGTTAGCAGAGAGAGGGGCTGCTGTTGCGTCTGCGGGACTTTCCCATTTCTTACTTCATAGTCTGTTGTTCTTTAGAGGCAAATAAAGCCCACTGGCAACGGGACTCGGAGTGCTCTCTGGGTCTCAGCACGCTTCAGTGTGTTAGATGGGCTGAATTTCTTCTCATCAGTGAATGCAATCTGCCGTGAGAAAGTTTTACTATCTCTGTGTCCCTATGAAAACATTCTTGGATAATTGAGACATTCCCAAACAATTAGGATAACCAGATGTGTCTGTTATTTGTAATTACCTGAACATTAATTCTTTCTTCAAGAACAGTTCATTTTTGAGCTTTCTGAATTACTCTAGATAATGGATAAGAAGATTAACTCCTCTGAAAAGTAATCTGTGGTATGTACCCATTATGTCTCATTCTGGTGCAAAATCACCTCCTCCCAAAATTGAGTACCTGGGCTGAACCAATGTATGAAATGAACTTTATAGTTGTGCTGTGGTTGTGGTCTGCAGTGCCTTTGCAGGTGAGACCTGGGGTGAGCTCTGAGGTTTAAAGTCTAGGAATGACCTAAGAAGAAGATGCTAAAATGATCATTTCAAGCAGGGGAAATTGCTGGAGGCTCAAAAATGGTTTCAGAAACCACTTTGTTAAGTAGCACAGTTTAAATAAAACAGCTTTTGCACATGCTGCATTTGCACCTAGAGCTTCTGCAACATTTTCGATTTAGAAAGCGCCCAGCTTTCACTTGCATCACAGCACAGGAGGCAGAGGGATTTGAGGCATCTCTGACAAATTCACAGTCTAAGGAATACACCTCTACATTTAATCATGCTTTCTTCTGGTGCTTCAGAATCAAGTGCCCTCAAAATTGTCATTTGTAGGCCAGTAGCCATGATTTTTTTGTTGCCAAACATATGTCTTTGAAATATCACCCCCTCCCTGCCTCATCAAACAGAGCTGGAATCAGAGTTGTCTATTTACACCTGGAGCTGGGGTATGCATTTGCCCACCCTGTTTCTAAGCAGCCTCCTCCTCAGCTGCTTGTTCCCTGAGAGGTTTCCCTTGTTCTCTGCCTGCAGGCTGTGCTGCAGACAAGTGTTTCACCTAGACGTTCTCACTTCTCTCTCCCTATGCCAGACTGTTGGCAAATCCCTAAATTCAGGCCCAAGGTCCCCTGAGGGACTGTGAGTCGGTAGCCCTTCCTGCAGCGGCGGCTGCAGCTTGCTTCTCTGCTTGGTATTCCTAAACCAGTGCCACTACTTCCCACAGTGCTTTGCCTCTTTGCAGTGCTTTTGCCCCTTTTTTGCTGACTTCCTCCAAATCCCTTCTCCTGGTCCTTGTCCAAGCATTATCTCTAGCTCCAGGCAGAGTGGAGCACTGTTGCAGCTCAGCGCAAAGCTAAGCTCACTGCTTCCCTCATTCCCTCCAGTGCTGCATACACACAGTGAAGCTTTACTAACTATGCAGTAAAGTTCATACAACTCATGGGCCCAGCAGAAAATACAGACCTGTGCTCTTTTCCAGATTATATTTCTGTTTCTGCTAATTGTTATTCTGCTAATGGGCTAATGAGTTGCTTTGGCTTCCTGTATGGGTGTGGAGGTGCCCAAGTTTGTAACAGGGAGGAAGAAGGACCAAGCAGAAGGACATACTGATGAGAATGAAGGTGTATTGGTAGCACTAAAGGTAGGTGGTCATGCTAGCAGACCTCTTTAGGTGTGCTATGTGATTTTTTCTTTGTCTCTAAGGCTGAACTTTTCCATATGTGTTTCTCTCTCCCTGTTTTTTTTTAACAACTGTCAGCTCTACCAGTATGCTCAATGTTTTTTTCCAGCTAGCTTTCAATTTTTCAACATTGTCCTCCTATTACTCATCACAGCTAATATCCTCATCTTTGGTGCATATCTTACTGCTCATGTTTTTATTATCTGATGCATGAGCACAGTAAATAGGAAGGTAGGGAGCATCTAAGTACCACGCCCCTTCTTTTCCTCTCCTGCTTACCTTGCTTTTACTATACAAGTTGATGACTTCATCTTTGTCTTTTCTCCTCATAATTTCCTCTTGTTTTGTACATTTAACTGTGCTTATTATTCATAGTGGTAATACCAATGGTGACAATGTCACCTTCAATTTTTCTAAGAAAACTTTTTTTGGATTAAAAAAAAAGAAGAAATTCTTGCCTGGTGCTCTAGGAACACTTGGTGACTACTGAGTTCAGTATAGGTTTTGTTGGTTTTTTTTTCCTTGAAAATCACTCAAAACTTCCCTCTCTCTCTTGACAGTTTCGCCCTTAGGCACTGTTATCTTTATTGTCCCAAAGGAATACTTCTGGATCTGTTAGTCATCTGTGTATCAGCTGAGACTTCACCATTTTCCAGCCTTCTGAGGGCTTAAAGATCAGAAGATTGGCTTGGTGCTGAAAATAGATAGTCCTTAAAGATGGCTTGGAAGACTAGTAAGAAATGCATATTTTTACTCCTGCTACCTAGTTAGAAGATCTACACAGTATGAATTAAGCTTCATCCACTCCACTGAACACTGTGTTACAACGAATTTGCCCAGATAAGAAGTGTACATGGTAGCACATAATCATTAAACAACCACCTTCTTCCTCTCCCAAAAAGTGAACATCATCATTTTGTTAGTTCTCATGAGATACTGATGTTTTCAAGATGGTCTGAACACTTTTCATCCTTGGCAAATGTAAAAGCACTATTTCTGATGCAGGGTGGCTGTTTAATGCCAGTTAATCAGTAGGTTTCACCAGACCTGATTCTCCTCAATCAGACATGTCCTCTTAAGGTTCATGGGAGCACTGAACACCTTCTGGATGGCCAAAAAGCAAATTGGTATCAAAGTGGATTATGGAATTGGGTATGTTTTCCAAGCGATCCATGCTTAATGGCATCCTCTCACTTCCTGAAGCACTACTCAAAGCCTCCAGTGGCACTGGTGTCACTGATTGTCTGTTTGCTAGATAGCCAGGCCTAAATTTCTCATAGCAGTGAATGAATCCCGTATTACAGTAAGTAGGGTGTACCTTTCCTTCACTTGGTCATTTTGTTGGGTACTCCGTAGCTTCGTGTATCAGTCTTCTGAGCTGAACAATGTACTGGTCGGATAAGAAGCAGACTTATCTGAAGTAAACTGTGCTGAATTTTGCCTTCCAGTGAATGAAGTCTTCATAAAGACTGACTTGGGAATTCGGAAGCAATTCAAGGAATTAAAAAAGGGATTTAATTTTAATAGTATTCTATATGAGAGTGAGAGGGAGAAGTCTGAAGGCTCATTACATGGAATCAAAATATAAGGGGAGGGAGGCAGAGGTAAAATATAATTGTGTTAGGTAAAAAAGGCTGCAGTAGAATGCAATAAAGAAAAAGGATGGCAAGACAAAAGCAGGCTACCAGTCAAGTGTTTGCTCAGACTGCGTATGTTTGGTACTGGGCCAAGAATGAAATGTAAAGAGGAAGAAAATTGATACTGGGAGCCTGAAGTTGTCTAGCAAAAGAGTTACTTTTCTTTCCTCTTCTTGGTGTTTTCATTTAAATCTGTGACTGAGTTGTTTTTTTTTTTCCCCCAAGAATTTCTAAGTGCCTGTTCGTCCTAATGGTAAAGCAGATACTGTGGCCTTATGGTGAGTGATGCAAAAGGTGTGGCTGAAGGTGTCTAGAAAAACAAATCCAAGGAATATGGATTTTGTCAGATGCAAGCAAGTCCTAAGGAAACTCAGTCCTCCCAATAGTACTTCTAGAGAACCGCCTGGGGCTTGGGAGTACTGAAAACCACGTCAGTCTTGGGGCTCCCCACTCCCAGGTAACTTCAGTCCTCCAGACAGCTTGTGCAGTACGTTCTCTGCCCAACGGTTGCCACAGATATAAAATGTTGGCTTACAGACTCTGCCTCCTGAATGCGTGGTGCAATTAACTGACAGTTATTTTCAAACACACAGGGACTTGCGGGGGAGATGCACAGCAGGGCTGAGCCAGGGGTGGCTGAGGACAGCACTGGAAGCAGGGGGTACTGCTGTACTGCTGAGACCCTGCGCTAACAGCATTCAGACCTGTTTACCCAGCCTGCCCTCGTCACAGATCTTGTATTTCTAAATGAATATTTTAAGGGAAGGGAATTGTGCAGATTGTTAGAGTAGCTTATTAGGTTTTAAAAATTCATGTTTTCTAAATTCCCAGTATTATTTTCTCTTTGCTTTAAAGAAAAAAAAAAAAGAAAAAAGAAAGAAAGAAAGAGAGAAGGAGATCTCTTTTCCATAAGGGCTTGTCTGTTTCATCTGGAAAATGCTCCAAATGGAAACTTCTGTCTCCACAGCACTACCTGAGAACTTCCTTAATTTTCTTCTTTTGAAGTACATGTTATATAGTTTGTTTCACTTTCAAGATCTGTCTAGAACTGGATGTTTGCAGCCAGATGCAGACATTTTATCCAGGTGTCGTGTTATGGCCTTGTCAGGTTCCTGTATTCATTAGGGGCTGTGCTGATTCTAAACACTCCTGACCATCAAAATGAATCTATGGGCCAGGCTCATCTCATGCCACTTCAGCCATCTAAAGGCAAGGTGCTTCTTTAATCACTATGACATTGCCAAAGAGATATCTATCAAAGTGAAATCTATCTATCCCACCAGTCTTAGTCATTTCTGGATAGGATGAGTCTCCCTATGGGGCTTCCCAGTGCACTGTTAATGATGGACTTAGACTGGATGCCTCCCTTTTACATGGCTCAAGCCATGTGAGATGAACCCCAAGCCACAGAGATGGATTCCCAACTGCTGGATTAGTGTGGTACATCGAATGAACTGGACTCAATTTTTTATAAATGAAGTCTGGAAGAAAGCTGGAAGTCAGATGAAGGGGGGCTGTGTAAGGCACCCAAAGTGGAGGTTAATAATACTTGCTCTGAATTTCTAAGCTGATCTGGAAAGCTGTGTAATTGGAGTCAGAGTATTTTGTGCTGAGACACACACGTTGGCTATGAGAGGGGCAGCTGCTGCACCAGGCAATCGTATCCTTAATGTACTCTGAGTTTTAGAATAAGAATTTCTCAACTTTTAAAAAAACAGTTGAAGCAAAAAATGGACTCTTTTTATACTTAGAACAAGGGCTTAGTACAGGTGACTGCTTGGATTATATCACTATATATTACACAGACTAAAACAAAGTGCATTTTCATCAACCTATGGAATGCAGGCCCACAGATCAGATGAGGGTACTTCAGTGAATTTCCCATTGCATCTTTCTGATGACTTTATCTCTTGGTCTGAGGGGTGCCTGGACTAAGAGCAACTCTTTTTTTTTTTTTTTTTTTTTTTTTAATGTTCCTGGGGAAAACTTAAAATACACATCCCTCAATATGCTTTACCTGGAGTATCTCAGAATACAAAATTTACTCTTTTATTCCATTTCATTACCTCTCATTCCGCTGTTTTAGTTGTTGCTGATATCCTATGCCTTGGAGTTACCCTGTTGTGCTGGCACAGAGGAGTACCACCAGCGGGACATAATTTAGGAGATGTTACTATCAGTGCTCAGGTCCATTGCAGAAATGCTCCTTACTAATATTGCTCAAAAACTGCCCAGAAGGCACAAAAATAGGCTAAGCATCTGTAAACAGGGAGACAATAATGTGGTAGAGAAAGATGAAGGATGTGAATGAAAACGTGTTGAAGAAGTTTCTGATCAGATTGTGAAATATGGCTTTTTTAATTTGTGATGCTGCCAGGTGCAGTATCTGTGGTGGTGACAAGGCTGTGGAAGGGCTGTTTTTCTGTTAAGGATAAATAAAAAGAGGGTAAAATTTTTAAGTTGTGGAATTTTCTGCTGCTAGAAGGCAAATTACTACACGCACTACTACAAAAGAGCAGGGGTAAACAATACAATATGCTGCGAATTGAGGATGTGTGTGCAGCAGTGCCATGAATACATTAACTTCTTGTGTTGTCAAGGCAAGTGACAGCAGCTGAATGAAGCCCAGAAAGGAGCTGCTGTCAGCATGCCTCTACCCGGGCAGAGTCACATCACTCCTAATAACAAAGTCTATTCTGTTTACATCTGACATGGTGATCGAGATACTCTCGTTTGGGGAGTCTTATTTATTCTGACCCAGGGAGGTCCACTGAGCGGCTCAGCCGGGATTCAGCCTCCTGCCACAGCAATTAGGGAGCTCATCTGCTCTGTGGCTGAGGGACCATCCAGGAGGATTGAATTGGTTGCACTTCTCTTTCCTGCTAACTTTTTGGTGAACTTTTCTGCAGGAAGGGCAAAAAGAAAATGGCAGGAGTATGTAGTTTCTGTGCTGTGCCCCGGGTGCCCTGGGCATCAATAAAGAAAGGTACAGCGTGTCACAGAAGTGTGAAGTTTGGTGCCCATAACTGTGCACATAGCTGCACAGAAAAGCGATTCCTTCCCTGTGCTGTGCATGGCCCCACGACAACCCCTGGAAGGCTAAGTCAGTAGATTCAGGCTGTGTCCCAGTTCAGTTAGGGAGGATCTGTGTGTGATTGATGCTGTACTGGACGTATCCGAGGCACGGAGGTAAACACCCCATTGCAATGGTTGGGATGAAAGAAAATCCTGGAAAATGTTGCTCTTGTCTAAGAAAACTGCCAGAGGCAAATTATTACGTCTGAATTAAAATGCAGACGAGATTCATTAAATTGTTGACCCTTCCCCCTCCAAAAAAAAAAAAAGTCAGGTTGTCATCTTAAATTGACAGCATTAGAGACAAATTATGTGTGCTGATTAATAAGTGTGGGCTAAATGATGTCTCGGATAGTGGGTGGAGCACTATGGGAAGGAGGGAAAGAGCAGAGGAGGTGAAGCCATCCTGCCTGCTGGGGTTGGGCAGTGGGTGGTGACAAGGTCCCAGGGTATGGGGATGCAGAGTGGGGCAAAGACCATCTTTGAGGGCACACACTTCCTGGGACAGCAGTGGTGGAATCAGTGGTGAGCTCAGGAGCTATGTTATCCCTTTCTTTGGGGAGGAGGGGATTTTTCATTAAAAATCAACAACAGCAACAAATGAATGGGAAAAAAATGAAAAGGGAACCCTTCAGGGATTGGATTTAACAAGTTAAATGAGAGAGGTGTGGTAAGTAACGGGCTTAAGAAGTCAATTTCCATCACAGCTGGGGGAAAAAAATACTGACCATTTTACATTTCTGGGCTAAAAATGGAAAAGCACTCATACCAATATGTATAATACCATACATAATGGTCATATTATACAGAAATATCTCTCTCTATATAAATACATCATATATAAAAATATATACATAAATTCATAAATACATAAATGAATGTTATTAGCATGTTAATTTTACTAACCCTTTAACCTATTGATTAGCCAAACAGAAGGAAACAGCATCTCCTCATGCATTTCTTTTCTCCTTGCCTTTCATGTAATTGGATTCAAATTCACATCTGTAGCTACTAAACAAATGTTTTCAACCTTTCTTCTGTACCTCCCCACCTCCAACTGTTTAACCTCCCATCTCCAGCTCTGGCATAAATGTAAGCCTTTATTTGTGAATATTTCGATAAGCACTTTGCCTCCAACTATATTGTTCAAGTACCAGCATCATTGTTACGGCTGTAATTGTTACTATCAAGACACAGTTCTTTGTAATTAGAAAGTCAGAATGGTATTCAGCAGTATGGCAGCACAGATTCTCATTTGTTAGGCTATTAGAAAAAAATGTTTACAGAGAAAACAGTGTCATTGTTTAGTGCTCTTAATTGACCATCTGCCTGGTAAAGAAATGTCCAAAGAAGGATAAATAAGACTATAGTACATTTATTTATTTATTTTCTTTGCGCAATGAGTAAATGAGGAAAAGCAACAGCAGATCCAAACTAGACAAGACATTGCTAAATCAGGCTGCAAGTGAAAACATATCATGAATACATTAACTTTTACTTTTCTCAGTGTCAAGACTCGTGTCTGCATCTTCCTCAAAGTTTGTTAGGAAGAAAAAGGAGGCCAGATCTTGGTGGGCACTGTGGAGTTGACAGCATTCATCTTTTAACAAAGTCAAGCATATGCTGCTTTGAGTGCAGCATCTTTGCATGCTCAATGACGTGTTTAATGTCACATTTCCCACTGTAAATCATCCCTGAGTAAATCCACCAGGGAGAGCGGTACTAAGAATTAAGCAGGAGAGAAATAAAATTCATGACCATGTGGTTCTATCTCAGGGAATTTGGTACGTATTGACAAGAGAGATTCACACCTGACGGGGCTGAGAGCTAATTTGTAGTAGGGCCGTTTATCTTCTGCCTGAAAAGAATGCATTTTCATATTTCATGTGCATTTTCTCCATCTCTGCATGTGTACAAGTTTGTGATTTAACATGGCTAAAGGTACACCTCGTTTTGCTGCTTGAGAAAAATATAATTTCAGATTTTGGACTGATCCAAAATTCGGTACTGCAGCTTTCTAAAAAAAAATGAAGGAAAATAAAGGAGGTGTAGTTTGGTTTTGAAAAACCAGAGTCGGTGTTTTCATTCCATGGGGTCTTAGGGAGCACTGGAACTGTTCTTGCAGTATCTGTTTACAGTTTTGAAATGAGAAGAAAAAAAGGAAAAAAAAAAAAAAAAAAAGTGTTCTCATGCTAAACCAATATGGTAAATGACCAAACAGATCTTTTGTATTGTTTGTCTTCCTACATTCCTGGTAGGAATAATCCAGTGCATTTATATGTTGATTTATTACAATGTTGGGGGAAAAAAGAAAAAGAAAAAGAAACAAAGAAACAATAGAAGAAAAGATAGCAAGGAAAAAGAATAGACATAAAAAGCTTATAAAGTAAGAATTATATTTAAAAAAAAAAAAATCTCTCAGAACATTACTTTCCTGTTTCGATAGACACTGAGAGTACTGGGTAAGCAGAGCCCCAGTTCTACCTCTTCTTGCATAACTTCAATGCTTTTAGAGGCACACCTGCTCCTCAGGTGGTGACAAGGTGACCGTTAGCAGCGTGACAATGATGATGACAGCCTGGTAGGTAAAGTTCCCTAATACTTAAAGACTCAGTGATTTAGCCATCAGTTTGTGCGATGATGAATGTACTCATGGCTCGAAGGGTATTTTTGTTTCATAGAACCACTCCTTTGTTGACACCTTCTTATTATTCTTCAGATGCCTTTCTTGTCCATTTGTTCCTTTATCAAAACTTCCATTTTCTCCATCCCCTCTGACTCCAGCACTAAATACAGACCATAATTATTTTCATTTCCTTTTCCTCCTTCCGTACTTACACTTGTGCACAGACTCCTTTTGAGTTTAGAAGGGAGTCCATCAAAATCTTGTTTTTCTGCCTGATTGCTTTTGAGAAAGTGTGATAGCTAATGGAATCTAGCTATCATTTGTCTTAAAAACACCAACATGTAATACATCGCTTCCAAATATAAAATTGTCTTTCTCTCCCATTTCTGGATATCTTCCATTAGTGCCAACTGCATTTTTTTCAGAGAGTGATGATCCACCTTCACACTATTTTTTTTCCTTCCAGTAGGACTTCCATCAGCAGGTGTTGGAAGGTGATAAGTGTGCAGGGCGTTCAGGGTACTGCATGTATTTCCTGAGCCAAAGACACTCAAATTTCTGAGGTCCAAGATCTTTCTTCTGTATCTGCTAAACTGGAACCTAGTGATGTTCGTTGTGTCCTGCAACATCTTTCTGATGAGACTGTAAATGAAAGCCAAGGAGATGCTGTGGGTCTTGAAGGAACTGCTGCAGAGGGTGGTGGGCATGGAACATGCCCGGGTCATTGCACTGAGCTGCTGGATTTCAAGAAGCATCTCGAGAACACTCTCAGCCATATGATCTGATTTTTGGGTGGCTCTGTGTGGAGCCAGGAGTTGGACTCAATGATCCTTTTGGTTCCCTTACAACTTGGGATATTCTATGATTCTGTGATGTAGACTTCCAACCCTGCCAAGAAAAACAACTTGCCCAGATAGCCTCTTGCTCACAAATTCTGGCAAGAACTAGCATTCCCATACCCAGGGCTAATTTCATTTATTGCTATTTCGGTTTTGGTAGTGGTACAGTGATTTCTTGGAGGTGCTTTTATAAACCACATCCATACCTGTTTCCCCAGCAGCAAACAGGTATGTGCTAGCACCTGAACATCAGCACACTCCTCACTAGGTTGGTTGCTCATATGTGTATCCTGTGTCTGTGTTTTGTCTGCATGTCCTTTGGAGTACCAAGCAGAGTAAGTGGCTCAGAAAAATCTGATTGACACCAGTAGTTTTAAGCTCATGCATGTCTAGCTACTTGTTCAATTTGTTTTGTCCAATGGTCTCCTTTATTAGGAGCCTTAGGGTTTTTCTTTTGATTTGGCAGGATGATTATAATAAGAGCTCCTTAGTGCTACTACACCAGGGTATCTGCCCACTTGCTCTCAGCCTCTGTTGTATGGCTTGTGATTAATGTAAAACAGTCAGATGCCCTTCAGATCATTTGAATTTGGGGATTCTATTAAAAACACAAAAAGCTTGCCGACTGCACAAAGCCCTCGGTGGTACCAATTAAAGACAGCGTCATTCAGAGTTGGCACTTCTCATGCTCCTGTTTTTTTCTTTTTTTTTCCATCGTTTTTCTTTGCAGTGATGGCCACTGCACTGTCATGTATCTGTGCCACGCTGCAGCCCCTTTCACAAGTAAGGAAACAGCTTGCTTTCCACTCCCACTGCCCAGTTTCTGCCCCCTTGAGCTAGTCTTTCATCTGGCTGGATGCAATTGCAATGGCAATTAAGTACAGTATCTGTTCATGTCATCGGCTGGGAATGGGCTGTATTGCCTGGACTGCCCCTGACAGAAAGTCTCATGGAGTCCCTTCCCCTGTGCTGCTGTGGCTGCAGGCTGCCACTGTGGGTTATTCGACAGATTTCACAATGAGATCCCAGCCGATATTCCAAGTATTCCTTGATTATCACAAGTGAAGAGCTAGACTATTCGCAAAGTGTCTAGTGTTAAATCCTATTTACATGCAAAAGTTGTGGCAGCTTACCCTGAGGTTAAATAAGTGCAAACCCCTTCTGTGAGGACTCTTCTGAACTAATGAGAATGACCTCCCATAAATTCTTTAATTAAAGAACAACAACAACCTAAATCAAGATAAAACATGCTTTATATTAAATAAGGTTGGCCAAGCAAGTGCTTTCGTGTCGCTTGAAATGCTGACTACACTTTTTGCACTGACTGAATTACAGGAGTGCTTTGGGCAGAGCAAATCTCAGCCCTGATTTCTGAGCTGCAGAATTGGTCAAGCAGTGCAGTGGTAGAGGTGGATGTGTTATACTCACCCCACAGAATTCAACAGCAGATTTTTCTCTGCCTACAAGGCGGCTGGGGTCTCACTCCAATGTACGCATTTTGTGTCAGATCCCACTTCTAATATCTCACAAACTCATATGAAGTGTCTGGTTCAAGACAAAGCTTTATTTTTCATGAAAGTTACTTCCCCATCTCGGCTGTATTTGTCAGAAAGGAATGAAATTGCTCCGTATGACAGGAGAGAGAAAAATCTTTTATTTCTGTAATTTTACCTTCCAGAGACAGGCTTTTCCTTGCATAAGGCTTCCCATAAATCTGAGGCCCTGTAACTTTGGTCTGTTTGCCCTCCAATATACTCCAATTGCACTTCTTACTTAATGGACTATAAGGAACTGAGGAATCCTGGTGTAAGAAGAAAGCAGTACTGATTTTTTATTTCTCTACTCATTTCTGCCAAAAACAGGCTTTAAAAGCTACTCAAATGACACTGAGTTGTGAAGGTGAAGACTGTTCTCCTTCCTTTTGTTGCCTATTTGGGAAACTTCTGAGAAGTAGTGTTTACCATCCACTGACAACAACCTCATCACAAATCTTATGGCCATCTAAGAAGATCATCTTGTTTATCTCAAGAGATCCCCATCTAATCCAGCTGTTTTTTGAGTCTGTCCTCAGAGGTGGTTGATTATTCAGCTGCGCTTTGCAGACCTAAACCTTTCACTTTCTTAAATCACAAAGAGGTTAGTGTCTCCCCATAGAGTTTCCTACATCAGTGCTTAGAGCCTCCTGAAAGTGGCTCTGTGTCCAGCACAGCTGATCAGATCATCCCATGAACATACATATTGTCGACGGTGTTTGCTGTGCCTGTCTTGCTGTAACAAGAACCTTATAAACATAATCAATCTTCAACATCTTCATCAATGACATTGGTGATTGAATTGAGCGCACCCTCAGCAAGTTTGCCATTGACAGCAAGCTGAGTGGTGCAGTTGGCATGTTAGAAGGAAGGGATGCCATCCAGAGGGACATCGACAAACTCGAAAGATGGCCCTATGTGAATCTAATGATTTTCAGCATAGCAAAGTGCAAGGTTTTTTTGCTTGGGTTGGAGTAATCCCAGATACATATACAGACTGGGAGAAGAACTTGAGAATAGCCCTGCAGAGAAGGACCTGGGGGTCCCGGTGGATGAAAAACTGAACGTGAGCCATCAGTGTTCTCTTGCAACTTGTAATACCAATGGTACCCTGGACTCCATCAGAAGAGGGGTGGCCAGCAGGGACAGGGAGGTGACTGTCCCTCTCTACTCTGCCCTCTTGAGGCCCTATCTGGAGTACTGCGTCCAGGTCTGGGGCCCCCAGTACAGAAGAGATGTGGAGCTGTTGGGGAGGGTCCGTAGGAGGGCCGTAAAGATGATCAGAGGGCTGGAGTATCTCCCCTATGAAGACAGGCTGAGGGGGCTGGGCTTGTGCAGCCTGGAGAAAAGAAGGCTGTGGGGTGACCTCATTGCAGCCTTCTAGTATTTAAAAGAGGATTACAAACAGGAGGGGAATCAACTTTTTACTTGGGTAGATAGTGATAGGGCAAGGGGAGAATGGTTTTAAGCTCAAGGAGGGAAGGTTTAGATTGGATGTCAGGGGGAAGTTCTTCACAGAGAGGGTGTTGAGGTGCTGGAACAGGCTGCCCAGAGAGGCTGTGGATGCCCCATCCCTGGAGGTGTTCAAGGCCAGGTTGGATGGGACCCTGGGCAGCCTGCTCTTGTACCAGATGGTGGCCCTGCCTGTGGCAGGGGTGTTGGAACTTGATGATCCTTGGGATCTCTTCCAACCCAAGCCATTCAGTGATTCTAAGATTCTATAATTCTAAATCCTAGCAGAAAATATGAGTGAAACTGGAATGTGGTTTTCTTCTCTATCAATATCATGGAACTCTCCACCAATCTTTTAAGAATGTTTTATGCATGGATGAAAAGATACTAGGGACCCAGTATATTATAGTCATTCATGTATAGACTTGCAAATGAACCCCAAAATGACCATAGTATTTTGTTGCCTGCTGCACACTGTTGCCTGCTATACACTCAGCTTACTAGTATATAAATTAAAGATAAACTGTGCTTAATCCTATTAAGCATTAAAATGTAAGCAAACAAAATGACTAGCGGAATACAGTGGGATGGCAGAAAAAGAAAATAAGCTCTGAAAATAATTGGCTCTAAGGAAGTTAATGAAAGTTTGTAGCATGTTTTTTATACGAATAGAGTTCAGAAGAGATTATTTTTTTGAAGTGTTACTCACAAATCTTCAGTATCTACAATAGATCTTTTGTTAACTGTACCTGCACATTTATTGTGTTTGACAGCCTAATAAAATGAAGTCATTTTAATAAACATTGTATCAGAATATCCTATCTTCTATGTAGCAATGTGAATTTTCACTACTGAAGGAAACATTTAACATTCTCACCATTTTAATACTTTTAATAAATATTTGCAATTCCTGTGATAACGCATAATGGCAGAAAAATGCACTGCCTCCAAAAATTTATGTGGCTGCTGGCAGGTGGCCATTTTCCAATTTTCTGTCTCACTAATACACATTTATTATGTATTTCTAAGGGCTTTTTTTTTCTTTTTCTTTTTTCTTTTTTCTTTTTCTTCCCAGTATTTGGCTTGCCATAAAACTGCTTTTTTTTTTTTATAAGAGGAAGCACTTGTGACAAAGAAATTCCAGCTGAACCTAAAGCTGACAAATGGATGCCTGCTGGCTAAGCCAAAGAAGCACGTTTACCCAGTGCCCATCTTAGTTTGATCCCTTCCCATCAGCCAAAGCCACAATACATCTGGATTGGAGACTCCTATTCCAAAATGATAGCAAGAATCAGTTCTCGCTTAGTAATATTTTCTGAAGTGTGACATCATGTTACACGTGGCATGACATGAAATAACATAACTTTACATGATGCATTATGACATAGGGAAGTGAGATGCAAGTTAATATTATGCATTGCATTTCTTTTTTTCTAAATTGTTGTATCAGGGCACATGACAAGCTGCAAGTGGGCTCTTATATGCTGGCTTTATACAACAGCCATCGTTATGGAATCTGAGCATCCACTAGCATATAATTAAGCGTCTATTGACAGCTGAAATCCTTGGATCTTTCAATAAGTACGTATCATTCTCTGTATTTAAGTAGTAGCAATCATTTGAAGAGCAAGGGAGCAGTGACTCTCTACGTATGAAGCATAAACAGTCAATAAGAAGTGGTAAAACTACTAAAATGACAGATACTTATCCTCTAAATGGAAGGAAACTGATTTTGTAAAACTCTGTTGCATTCATAACAAAGCAGGGGATATCCTACATCACAGTGTGTGTGCTTCTTGAAGATCCTTTCTGGTAGCAAACGATGTTCTGAGAGTGTGATTTGTTATCAGAGATCTATTTATGATGGCCAAGATGGAAGGGCACTGAATAAATATCTGCGGCCCTCAGGAACTGAAACATGATGGTTGAGTAGATGGAAAGAAATATCTCAAATAAGCAGAGGAACAGAACCTTCCAACCAAAGGTGACTGCAAATTCAGGAGCTTCCTGTGTTCTTTTCTTTCAAAGCTGTGAAGCAACAGGATAATCCAAAGTAATGAAATACTGTAATGGGAAGGTAAATACTGCTGTGTGCCTAAGAAGGAAGTAGTGTGTCTTTCTTGTATACAAGAGCTGCTCTGAAAGTAGTGCCTCTTATTTTATTATCTTGGCCCACGATCTTACAGGCAGATGCTTATGGGATGGCAGTAGAGGCTGAACCTTCATCAGTGCCAAAAATGCACAGCTAATGGTGGTGACCACCTTGAAAAATAGCGCTTTGTAGTTGAGAATTTGCTCTACCAAATAGTGTTGTTGTGCCCTTTGTATCTGTTGTAGTTCCCATGACAGTATGTAGGAGTGACCTATGTATAATTTATCTTTATCTGCTGTCAGACTGCATTCCACTTATCCTGGCTCTGTTCCAAGAATGCATTAGCATTACAGCAATTAGTGTGAGGAAAATTACGTTTCTTCAACCTGTATTTCAGTAGGACTCTAGGACCTCTGCAGCAGGTGATGGCATTTCTTGCCAAGGTGCACAAAGGGATGGAACAGTACTAAAACTGATTTCCGATACTGATTTGTGCTCTTCCTTTTCTCCATCTATTATTTTTCTTTGATTAAACTAATTCCTGGAACGATAAATGCAGTCTCCTTAGCATAGGGGAAGAACTTTCCGATGTCCTTGTTCACAAAATCAGGAGAGGTAGATTTGCCTCATCAGATATGTTAAAACATCCTCCAAAAGAACTTTTTGGTCATTAAGAAGGAAGTGGCAAAAATATGATTCTGTTGTGTACCTTTAGAGTACATGGAATGTCTTGCGGTTTCTATCACTGGGGAACACAGTCCCACCTCACTGCCGTTTTATCTTAGGTGGTAGAATAGGTGCAACTGGGGAGCACATTAGGAAATCCCCACAGACACAGTGGTGACCACTAAATCTATCTGCAAAGTATCACACATCTTCAGTGTCTGGTTTGAAAAAAGGGCCCCATACCAGTCCAAGTTGATTTATTTCCCAGATGCAAGTCTTCTAGATAAATATGTTGATGTCACTGGTAGGTATAGCCAGGCTGGCATTTGCAGAACCAATGACAGCTCAATGAAGCTGAGCAGGTTCAGATAGGTGATGGAATTAAAAACAATATCACACCACCATTTGCTCTGATGAGAGCAAGGAATAATTGCTGTGGCTAAAAACTCAAATTTTCACTGTCTGACAGAGTGTACTTGCTGAGGAGAAGTCACAGTTCGTGTTATGTTACTAGTCTGTAATTCATAGAGCAATAGATGCTTCAGAGGGTTTAGTTACGAAAAATGCAGCTGGGCGGTTTGTAATAGCTGCTGGGGCACACAGGCTCTGTTCAAGTGAATTCATGGCCATCTTTCTTTATCTTGGTAAGACATCACATTCACGTTTTCACCAAAGCAGCAAAATGACATTTCATTATGTGAACTGCTGTTGCTTCTTGGCGGGGGATGCCCTCACAGACCACATCTTTTGAGGTGGTGAGAAAGTGTCTTTCTCTTCACCTGAACTAAAAAAAGAAAACTACAAACTGTTAGTTGAGAAACAGGGCTGGCTGATGTACTAGAGTTAAATGTCTAATTTGCTGGTACATTATGGGCAAGTTGCTTCATTTTCTTCATTGTTCTTTTTCCCTTTACTTGAGCCATATTGGCCACCATTCAGGAAAGAATCACGATTGGGAAAACTTTTAATTGGCCTTAGTGTGAATGAATGTCTTAGTGCTTTTCTGAATGAGCCCTGGTGGTGTTGAAGAACAGAATACGTAGAAAAGCAAAGCTACATTTCTCACTATCATGTGCTTATGCTGGGACTAAGACTGCACTGTCGAAGCATCAGATAGAAAATTCCTAA
The DNA here is from genome assembly GCF_016699485.2 of Gallus gallus. NCBI lineage: Eukaryota > Metazoa > Chordata > Aves > Galliformes > Phasianidae > Gallus > Gallus gallus. The sequence continues at coordinate 1,577,764 of NC_052534.1, read as the reverse complement.
TTTTTTTTAAAGGTAAATTAATGGCATCTAATTACTTGCCTTGTAAAGTGTCTCTCTTTTTGAAACTGACAACTGAAAACCATAAGAATTTGATAAAAAACTTTTCAGTTTTCCACCAGAATCTCTGAGCTGTCGGAAGAATTTTGTCTGTCTGTTCTAAAAGTGCTTGCAGTGGAATTGCCAGGTCATGGCCTGAACCAGTGGTTGACCGCCAGGTAAGAAAGCATGGCCAACCCAGGGAGGTCAGCTACAGGCAATGCGTATGAGTGACTGAAATGGGTGGAGCATGGATCTACCCTCCTCACACTCATTTAAGGGTTGGCAGCCAAGGGAGCAGCATCTCTCTGGGCAGAGATTGCATTCCTCTTGGGCTGTCTCAAGTTATTGGAAGGAATGAGCCAATTTTTCTTCTTTATTGCCTACTATTGCTCTGTAGTGCCTGTATCCCATTTGGAGGCACTGTCATTGCCTTCTTTTGCCATACAGTACTGTACAATTATATAAATAGTCTTGTAGATGTATTTACGGATGCTCACTTTCTATATAGCTTGTATACAAAATAAACAATCAAATTATTAAGAAAATGTAGTATAACTAAAATTTTATCAATATTTTATAACAATGTTGTATAATTCCATGGACATTTATAATCAGTATTAGGGATTCAAGGGAAAAAATGTGATTTTCTTTGCAATGAACAACTTGCTGAACAGATGAAGGCCTCTTCTGACTTCCTCTCCCACTGAAGTCAATGGGAAAGCATAGCTCATTAATTCTCTGTTACTAGATTATAGACTTCTCTACCTACCTTTTCTTTTTTGTCTAATTGATTTCTTCTTCCTGAATTTATAGCCATGCTGCCTTTTTTAGAACTGCAATGTGGACTTGCTTTCACGCAATATTTTCTTGTGATTAATCCTTCGCACACTTGAGAACTGCCTCTGCTTTGCTTACATTTATTTTATTAAGTAGAGGATACATCATAAAGTTTTTGTGTTGCTTATGTTCAGTGCTAGTTGATAAGAAGCATATATTTGAAGAAATGGAGAAAAGTAGATTAAAGGCTTCCGGTCCTCTCATGGGTAGACTTCCCTTAGATGAAATGATGGATTTGTTAACAGATGCAAATGGGTGATACAATAGTTCTGCTACGGGCAGGCTAACTGTATCAGCGGTTTGAATCTCAGTGCCTTTAGATAATGACTTTCTTGTAAGCAGAAATCACATGTACATATTTCTTTCCCTGATGCATAGATGCTGTTTCCTTAGTGATGGATTACGGATTGTGGCCCAACTCTGTGAGTCAGTTCTCAAAGTATAGCAATTGACTCAGGGATGTATTTTTGAGGGGAGGTGCTTTTTTCAGTTGGGAGGCAGGGAGTGAAAGGGAGCGCATTTTAAGTTCTAATCTTGCAGTGCAGTGATTGCCTCAGATATGAATAGCAAGTAAACATAAGGAAAACAAAAGAGATCACGAAATCTTTAAACAAGCAAACAGCACTGTGCACAGCTGGTGCACTGGAGGACTGAACCTGATCGTCATGAGAAGATTGTCATGATGCTGCATCACAGTGCCTCCACCCACCCTTTCTCCCCTCCCCTCAGGCGAGGGTGAATACTCTTCCCAGCAAACTTCTTTGATTCATGCATTTTATAATTATTTGATTTTATACCTCGTAGGGATGACAGACAACAGCAGATGACTACAAGCAGCTTTACAGAAGGAGTTTTTTTCTGTTGCTTCCCTTACAGCACAGCACAGTAGTCTTCCTAACAGATACTGCTGCACAGTATCATCATGTTCTTTGGATAACCAGCGTAGGTTGGAAAGAGTGCAGAGCAACATACAATTAAAAATTAATAGATAAATGATTACACTGTTCTCCTCTAGCAGGAAAAAAGCAACAACAACAAATAGCACATGGGAAAAAAAAAACGCCCTAGAACAAAGGCCTTGAAAGCATTCTGGCTGTTTTCCAAAGTACCTAACTTCTACTCCACTAGCACTACTTGTGTGATGTGGATGTGAACTGCTGGGCACAGGCAACGAGCTGTGCGTGGGGTGTGCAGGCAGGTGGCAGGGAAGGCTCTGCTCAGAGTCCCTCCGCAGTTGATGGTGCTGCTCGTACTACTCCAGGAGAACCTGCTTAAATGTCAACAGCACAGCAAGTTGGTGGTTTGTATTCTTGGAATAATCCATGACATTCAGAAACAAAATCTAGAGAAAGAGGATTTGCTTTCTTCAACACTAAACCAAAGACTTCGCAATGTTACACATATTATTTTGATCACAAAAGTATCTTGCATTAGGGCTTTCAGTGTGAGATAATTGACCTTGGCCTTGCTTTCAGCTAAGCGCACATAACTTATCGCAGTGACTTATCTTGAAGAAAAGCGTGCAACTGCAAATAATATTTACTTACTGTCTTCTCTAGCCCTCTCTCTCTCTCGCGCTTTTTTTCCCACTCTTGAAAACTGTGCACTGCAAGGACAAGTAGGCAGCAGAGTAGTGAGGGATGGAAGATATTTTATGTGGATGAACACATGAAGAGGTGATTATGTATTGCTAAAAGTCTAATCCTTGGATAAACTACAGTTTGCTATTAATTCTTTGGACTTGCTTATCTGCTACTTAACATTTCCCTGACTTAACAATTATATTCTTGAGCTAAGAGTAACTTTTTGACAAAATGTGTAGGGATTAGAAACATTGATAATTATATTAATTAATATTAATGGGAGAGACAATATTTGCAGTCATATGACAAACAGGAGGAAAGCCAGGCTTTAATTTTACCAATTAATTCTATTTCTAATTGCTTCCACCATTCAATTGTCAGAACATGTTCCACTTTGCAACAGGGAATGTATTAAGCTGGAAATGCAGACCAAAATTAAGGGGAAAGAGAGATGTGTACATGTATATAGCATTGTCTGTTACCAGATAAATATTTAGCCTCATGTGTGGGCTTTCCTTTTCTCTATGTGTCTACTTATTATAAATGCCAATCATCTGGAGTAATAGGTTCTGTCTCGGTTGAGATGAGCTAGTAGGTAGCAAGGCAGGAGATGAAAACACCATTTATTGAAGAGCTCTCCAAACCATCAAATATCTTTCTTCCCACACTTTCTCCTGGGTGCAGGACCAGCACGGGACAAAAAAACCTTGGAAAAGAGAGCTCAGTGCGTATATCTATACTGATTACTCACATTTGTTTAATGTGTTTGATTGGATTGAAATTGTCTCTAGAGCGAGGCAGAGAGCTGCAGTCCATTGGCCTTAATCCTTCCCTGTACTCTCATTGCTTTACACTGCTCCGCCAGCTCACCACTGCTGTAAAAACCAACATACCCCACCCTAATCTCTCCCTGGTGTGAATAAATCCCTCGCTGGATACCTCACTGAGCGTCACAGCTGCCAAAGAGCCTTCTTGGCACCAAGAGGAAGGTGGAACCCTCCCCGCAGATGTGCCCAGTGCGGGAAGGAGCATGGGATGATGCTCTTGCTCAGCGTCCCACTGGGCTGGGGGTTGCAAAGCCCCAGCCATAAGGGTGGCAGCATCCACTGGGGGAAAAGTGAAAGCCATAAAGTTTTCTGCATGAAAATCTTCATGTCCTGAAATCGCTTTCCTCAGAGACATTTCAGCCCGTAAAAGAAACCTTAATGCATTGAAGTTTCCCTCGGCACAGAGCCCTTTCCACATAACAATCCAAGAGGCCAATAAAACAAATGATGACTATCTCCTGGAGCATCTGCACTAAAAAAAAAAATGTCGCCAGCCAAAAATTGTGTCTTTGATGGCTCTACAGGCAAGACATCAACAATCTCTACAACTGCTGATCCCCTTGTGTGATTTTAATTTGCTGCCCTCTCAGCTTGTGCCTGTGATACAGTGTTTCAGAGTCTGCTTTTCTTAGCTCATCCCCACTTTGGTCCTCCTTAGGAAAGCACCCTGTAAGACTGGAATAAATACCTCACTAAAGATACAGGTGAAGGATGCTAGCACCCTGTTAATGCTGCTTTCATTCCCTTTTGTTTTCTTGCTGAGATAAACTGGGAAAATTTGCTGTCTGCTCACCTTGTCTCTGGGGAGGTTGGGTGGTAGTGCACAAGAGAGAGTGGCCTGGGAGTTATGGACGAGCACCCAGTGAATCGGGGTACCTGCTGACAAGGGAGTGTCCCTGCATCTCTGTGAGCTGCATACTCTACCTATCCCATTCTCCCCCTGTTCCCTAGTATATTTGCATCTATACCTATTTAGGATAAAAATTAGGAGGCATAATTTTATCTGACTGTGCAAGCCATGTCGTCAAAATTCAGATCTTTTGCTCTACTATAATGTTACTTCTGCTCTATACCCCTATTAGGGGACAGAGCTCAGAATCGGTCCTTTTGTGTTTGTTTCTACTACACCAGGATGGATCTATTAGCCTTTGCTTTTCCCCATCAGGAAGCATGGATTTAACATATCAAGCACACCAGAATTGCTTAATAAGTGCTCTGTGAATATTAATAAAAGTTTGGATGTGACTCAGGCCACAATGGATGAGAAGTTTGAAAGCTTCAGTTCAAGATTATAGGAGGCTGTGAGAAAATATGGTCTCCAGCAGCTAGCATATAGTGCAGATATTTCACTATCCAGGGATCTCTAATTACTAATAATGTACAGGAACAGTGTGATATGTCCTTACAATTGCAGAATCCTTTTCAAAGATAATCTTTAATAGTTTATTTGACAACCGGTAAAATTATAGAAAATTATTAGTCTTGGGAATTACAAAAATCCCCATAGTACAGTCAAACAATAAAATTATAATTACCTGTGGGTAATTGAAATTTAACTGTTTTTTTATTGTATATTACACATCAATAGCAACATAAGTTCAAGAGTGTCTCCCTCCCCTCCCTTTTCTTTTCCCTACAGGGGAAGAGGGAAGCAGGGAAAATGGACAACCCTGCTGGTAGCTTGTGAGCCCCTGTCACAGAACAGAGCTTCAACAATTTCAATTAAAGCACTATGCTCGAGACCGTCATTAGACCTGCATTAAATTACATATCTGGAATGTTAAAAATAAAGAGTACTGAAGCTTATTCACAGCTGCCAGTGGTAAAGTACGTAGTCAAGGTTTTGATTATCTTTAAAATTTTTATTTTTCTCTTTTCTAAAACTTATTGTTTTGTCGAACAAATATCTAGCACATTTAAGAACAGTGTGAGCACATGGGCAGAACTGCTTATGAAGGATAAGGCATTAGCGTGTTTCCATTGTGTGCTCCGTTGCATTGTTTAGTGCTAACAATGGTAATTTATCAATTATACAAGAAGGAACAAAGCTCTTTGCCTGTCTCCTAGCTCTGGAGCTACCTATGCTACCCATTACAAGGACCGAAGCTTTGAGAACCTTTCCCAGACTTTGGGAGGCATCATTTAATGTTACTCGTGTGTACTGCCAGCTTTTGCTTTGTCCTCTGTTGCTGACCCCAGGGAGGCTGCTCAGTGCTCAGCACCATGGCACATCAGGACTGCCATGCATTATTTTTCTAAACCCGGAAAACTATGACCTTTTTTTTCTTTTCTCTCGATCCAGTGATCTTAATAATGAGGTACGACTGCTCACCAGCCCTCTTTCTTCAGCTACTAGGCCAGAACTTCTAGTTCCTATTTCAGTGTTGCTTATGATGGCATTAGAAATGCCATAAGAGAGTCATCTTAAGAAAAAGATTTTGGGTGCTGGTTGGCCAGCCCAAATCCTAAATGATGGTATATACAATGTTGAGTTGTCAATATGACAGCTTTGTTATGTACTCCTAAAATACACTATAACAGTGTTTGCTTCTGTGTTAAGGATCAAGCTGGTTACTTTTATTTGATTCTGTAAAGTTCTTTGTTATCTTAATGTGAATATAAATGTGCAAGTGAAAATATCTCTGTTTTATTAAGAGTTTCAATTAATGTGTTTAATACACAGATTTTATCATGAGAGAGGCATCACAAAGACTGAGTACAACATAATGGAAAGCCAGGTATTGTTGGGATTATTATTACTATTATTTATATGTAATCATTGAAGTATTAACTGAAAACTGGGAAATTGAGTTCCTGGCCCCAGAGAGCACATAATAACATCTTTTCTGGGGGGAGGCAACAATAGCAAACCAGTTCTGTTTTGTGGCATGATTAATGGTGCATACAGCGCAGTCTGGAGATTCTTCATCCTGACTGGGTTGTCCCATTTCCAAAGATCAAAGCAGACAAAAAATATCAGTTGCATCCATCATAGCCTGCCTTATTTATTTAGGTGCCTTTTACTCTTCCCAAAACCCTTTTTTCTCTGCCTGTTTGTGTGAAGGGTATCCCCACATGTTAGAGCTCTGACCTGTTTATGCAATGAGGCAGCTGGAGAGTTCTCATCAGTGTGGTATTGGAATGCTTTGACAGGGGACTTAAGGACAGGACCTAAATGGGCAGCAGCTCAGCTGCAGAAGTTTCCAGGTGGTGGTGGCACTTCTGAAGGCCACCACACCCCAGCATCTCTCACAGTCACCATACATGAGTAGACTGGAAGACATGCATCCTTGCAATATGGCCATTTCCCATGGGGCTGGCCCTGAGAAGCACCACTTGCTGTCCTCAGGGTTCCCCTCAAGCTAAGTCCTCTCATCTTTTCCGGCAGTTGTAGGTAGCTACACTATGTATAAAAGCCAGCTTTATCCTCATTTCTTCCCCATCACCATCAGTGAAGATTATTTAAGAGAATAATCTGATATTTTTGGATGCCTTGTTCTCCTGAAAGCAAAAAACAAGCAAAAAACATTAGCTCCAAAGCAGGCATTAATATTTCAAAAGGAGTACTCTCAATATCGTATTATCAAAACTCTTAATGGTCTAAGCAACATCAAAGGAAATACAGGACTGGTTCAAAACCCAGGTCTTTATGTGAAAAAGGCATGGTCCTTGCAACAGTGAGGAGATGAAGCTGAGAGACTTTTGTTTTGTCTTCTCTGTTTCCTAAGCCTGACCCCTGATGACACAAGAAAGCTTCAGGAAAGATTTTCTTTCTTAACCTTCATTCCATCATAGACTCCAGAGCTCAACTGCTCTAGAAAAGAAGCTGGAGTTCTGTTGTCCACCAAATGAGATCTTGGAAAATGAACTTCCCAATCACTAGAATCCACCATGCACTACAACAAACAGCAGGGGATACATTTTCTTACCTTTGAGAATTCTGCTTGTGTTGCTCACCAGAGCTAATTTTTACCATTTCTGTCCCCAGCTATATAGCAATGAAGTGACAACTGAGGAATAGCAACTGTACCACTGTCAGGTTCAAAAACCAGGTCACATTTTTGGGTTTGATAGAAAACAATTATAGAATCATAGAATCCTTAGAGTTGGAAGGGACCTTTAGAGGTCATCTAGTCCAACTCCCTTGCAATGAACAGGGACAACACAGCTCGATCAGGTTGCCCAGGGCCTGATCCAGCCTCACCTTGAAAGTCTCCAGGGTTGGGGCATCAACCATATCCCTAGGCAAATCAATTTTTGACATAGAAATCAGGAAAATGTCCTGATACAACATGTTGAAAAGGAGTGCAAATTTATTATTTGCTCCCACATAAATGATTTAATTAGAGAGACCCAAACCTCATGATAATGGGGCCATACTTTCAAGTGAAAACATCAGCCTCTAGGGATAGCCATTGATTGACACTGAGTAAAACATATGGTGAGGGTTCAGATGGGGCTACAGGGAATGCCTCATGGAAAGCACCATTTATGGTCTTCGTTTCAGTCCTGTCTGTGGGGTATTTGAGCTCACAAATGTTTGGGTAATGAAGAATGCAAGTGACCCCCCACTCAAAAAAATCTATTTTGCTTTCACATGGATGAGGTTAGAAGGTTAATGAAAGAGTTAATCCCAGCCTGCCCTGCAAAAGGGAACAGCTCACATCTTTAAGACTTCAAAAGCCTTTGCAGTGTGTGTGTGGATGGATGCTGTTATTTCCTGCCAGAGTAGTCCCAGAAAGTTGAGTTTGTGGAGGTGGATCTGTATTTTCAACTGTGTCAGCTGGAGTGAAAATAAAAAGATTAGTGTATAGTATTTTTGAGAGTGGACCCCAGTTCAGTAATATTCCATTTTCCTTGAGAGAACAAAAAACTTCAGTCACGTAATTTGTAATAAAATGGCTTGAATGTGAAAGGTTTACGAGCCGGTTTGGCCAGGTTCCGTGACTAAGGGGGCAGGGGGACCCACAGACCCACGGCCTGGGAAATGGGGAAGGGGGAAAAAGGGAAAGGGTAGGGATGGGCATAAAAACAAAACAGCAGCAACGATCTGAGGAGGAAAGCTAATTTACTAAATACGATATAGGAATGCAAGATAACACAATATAATACAATATAATTGGAACTGAAGCTAATAAATCAAATAAAATGAGTGAGTCCAAAACCAAAGGCCTTACTCTAATGCTGAAGGCGAGACAGCTAGGGAGCACAGAGATGAGCAGAAAGGGAAAAGGGGACATCTTGTGACCTGCAAGCAGTTTTATCTTTCCCTCTGAATGGAAAATGGAAATAAAAAGTCTTCCTGGATCTGTAGTTCTTCTCTTCTGAGACAGGTAACCCAGAACTACCAACAGTCCACAGAACTGGTGCATTAACTCTTTAACTCTCATTGCACTCAAAGATGTTATGATGTGGAATACCATTAACAGAAGTCATAAACCCATGACATCAGAAAGTCTTGGTTTTTTTGTTGTTGTTTGTTTAATTTTCATTAAGTTGACTTCAACTCTTAAATATGCTACTAATTTGAAAGGAAAAAAGGAAACAGCCAATTCAGGAAGCATTCAGCAAAACTATCTTTACTCAGATAAAAAAAAAATACTTTGTGAGAAATAGTATATACATTTGCTAAGCAGTTAGATGGACTTGAAAATGTATAGGACCTGGAGAGCATTCTGTCTGAAAACCAAATCCCACCTGCTTCTGGTTCCCAAATGGAGGACCACTGCATACTTCTTAGCCAACCGCGTTCAGTCTCCTGGATCATCAGCCCCCAGAAAGCCTCAGTTCTCTGATACAAGTTGGCCAACCTTTAGAGAAATATAACTTGCTCTTAAGCAGCGTCAGGTATTTGAATTACGGAAAATGTGACCAAATCTCTGTTGCAGTTGTTAATTTATTTAGTTATTTTTGTTTTATTTTGATTCTAGCCATTTGCAACCACAGGAGGACTTAAGACTGTAGGCAGAAGACATGTGGCATTTTGTCCTGTGGGAATGCCAAGAGGGTCTGGAAACTCCTGCTTAAGTGCCTGCGGGCAGCTCTCTGTTGTGCCCAGCTGATCACTGGGCAGGCAGTTGTTCATAAGGAGAGGTGGGTGTCTGTTTTCCAGCACTGAGGGAAGGGTTATTGCAAAGGATAGAAAAATTACTTCAGGCCTTATTAGGTTTTTTGGAAAAATATGTACTACTGCTATGGGCTACTTTTATGCCTCGATGACTTGGTGTCCCACTGCACAGATGAGGGTCCATACTAAGAAAGAGTGTAAATGTTAAAGTCGATATCGCTTGCCAGAGAAACTGCACTGCAATTTCTTTTTTCTTCTTTTCTTCCTTTTGTGTGAGGCTCCTGTGCTACCGGCTAACCATTTGCTATGAGGCATTGTGTTAAAGTTATATAGTGTATCATATTAAATTTTATAACAGTGCTTTGTGTTTTGAAAAGACTTGGGGGGGAAACAGCATCAATCAGGGAGCCACATTTGATAGACTTGGAAGGGGCCTCCTGGGTCATTTTGTCCAAGACCTCTATGAAACAGGAAGGCTTCTGCAAAATACCTTTCCCATAAATGTATCTAACCTTTCCTTAAAGACACTGAGTGATTGTGCCATAAATACCTCAAGCAGGTAAACTAGTCTGATTGACCTTACAATCAAAAAGTGTCTCCTAATACTGTATATAAGGTACAATTTTCCTTTCTTTCAGCTGTAGCTAAGCAAGAAAAAAGGGCAAACACACAGTAATGGACAACAATACAGACTGTGCAAACAGTTTTGCTTTCACTTTACTGCCATCATCCACCATAAATCTGGATGTACCATTGATACTTGGTTTTCCAGAGTAGTATCTGCGATCCTTGTAGTATCTATCTCACTTTGTCTCTGACTTTTGGAGAGCCAACATTACAGTGTGTAGAAATAACGAAGATGTACGGGCAGCACTTTCTGATTCAGAAAGCCATTCAAAACCCTATGCCATATAGTTTAACTATTTATTTCTATTTTCCATTTATTAGAATTTGTGGGTTGTTTCTTGTCAGGACCACGGGAGCTAGGGGAAGCGCATGGCTTTCTATATCTCCATCAGAGTGTCAAAGAATAATTTACATTCTCCTCCAACAATTGTGCATGCTGAAAAATAAATACCTGGTAGTTTAGCTGATTGTTGCTGCAATAGGGCTGCATTGTGTGCTGGTTATTACCCCTTACTTTTACGCCTTCAGGGCATTACATGTTAATTTCCATGAGCTTCTTGAGCAGTATATAAACTCCCCTTGGCTTCTTTTTTTTTTTTTTTTTTTTTTTCCTTTGCAAGCACCAAAAACTGTCCCGCTGCTAAATTCATTTGTGTCAGGCACATGGTTATAGAATAAGGGTGTCTCATGGTGTCATCTCATGTATGCTGACCACTACTTAGAATCATAAAATCGCAGAATATGTAAGGTTGAAAAAGACCCCTAAGATCACCTTCTCCAACCACCAACCCACCCCCACCATGCCCACTGACCACGTCCCCCAGTGCCACATCACCACACTTCTCAAACATCTCCATGGATGGTGACCCCACCACCTCCCTGGGCAGCTGTGCCACTGCCCCACTGCTCTGAGAATAAATTTGTTTCTAATATCCAACCTGAACCTCCTCTGGCACGACTTAAGGGCATTATCTGCCATCTTATCAATATTACCTAATTCCTTCTGGGTAGCAGGAGAAGGTTAGACAACCTTCAGCATATCTTTGCAGTTCCCAGGGGAAAAGCAGGACTTTACACGCTGAATATGCAGACAGCCTTGGTGCCAGTGAGGCACTGTTGTCAGATGTAAGAAAGGACACCATCTTACAGTTATATGTGAGGTTTTATTGTTGTCACCAGCCGCTTCCTGAGCACATGGCATCACACCAAAATGATACACCAAATAGACCCAGTAAAAGCTTGGAAAAAGGTCTGGGACAAGTACTGTTGTAACTGATCCCCAACAGGCCCAGCCAGGCAGCCGTTCTTTACTAGATAATTGTCATTTGAATAATACTCACAATTTGAACCAGAGAGGTGATTTTCAGAGAGTCTGAGGAGGGCTGTAGAGGAATTTCTTCCTGAGAAGCTCTGCAAAAGGAGTTTCAGAAGTTTAAGCCATTCTGAGGTTGTTCATTTGTAGTTCCAGGGTAGATTGGGCTGCCTTAATTTGTTTGGTTGGCTATTAATGTTTTCTCATATTTCTACTTTTCATACACAGAAGAATGCTGCATAATGGGCCAAGAAAACTGGAGTTAACTCCTACAAGCAAAAGAAAGAAGGAGATAATTTAGAAAGAGCTGGTGATACTGGTGATACTTTATGCCTAAGGCCTCCATGCCCATTCAGACTGGTAACCACTTGTCCTTCTCAGCTCAGTGCTAATCCCTTCACAAAAACATTAAATAAGCCCTGACCATGGAGACTTATTCTTTTAATGCCTTCTCAGTATGACTGAGTGCTATCCTTTATCCAAAGTACAAAATGTTAAAGTATTTCTTCAGTATTTAATTGCATAATTTGGGCTAAAATATACATCGTCCAATAATTTAAGAGCACAGGCTATTGAGCTCTTGATAATTCATTCTGATATTATAAAATCAGAAGGAAATATAAAATATGTATGCCAAGAAAAGGAATACAAGCATGAGTAGAGCCAATTGGAAACCCACACAACATTTGCTTACATAGAATCTTACTTGGGTACTTCATCCACATGAGAAATTAAGTCTGTTCCCTTCATGCTGACCTGATTCAGACTCACATAGGCCCCATTTTCCTCTTGGTGCCCCTCTACCTCTTAGATTGTAAGTAATATTTTCTTTAAAAAATAATTTTGTTTGGGGGAGGGGAGTGGGGGAATAAAGACAAAGACAACTATTCTTTGTTCTTTTATTCTTACCTTTTTTAAGGAGAGATTTTGGATTTTTTTTAGCATAGATGAGTTCTGACCTATAGTAGTACTGTTAGATACGCATGAAAACATAGGTGCAGTCGTATAAGAAAAATAATATGATACACTGATACATCTGCTCAGTGCCCAAATGCCAATCAGAAGTAAATATTGGGCTTGATCTTACAAATCATTTAGATACCTACAGCAGAATATGGCATATCATTTAATTTAAATTTGCGGCATGCTCAGTTTAATTAATGCTGTGCAGCGCCTAGAAAAATCCTGATTTCTTAATGTGATATAATGCATGCATGCTGAGACCTTTTTTTAACTACTTTATCACTTTGGAACCCTGATGGTTAGGCACCGTCATTAAACAGGGAAAAAAGCCATGCTTACTTTCTCATTTTGAAACTTTCATACAGCTCCCCAAAATATGATTCAAACTACAGGTTTGTTTTAAAAAAAGGCAGGGTGGGGGAAAGTCAGAGATTTAATTTTCCCTTGACACAGCATGTTGCCTGAATAGCCAGGCAGCTATTCCTAAATTATGTGCATTTCATTCCAAGGAGCTGTGAGCATTTTGAATGGGCTGTTGTTAAATACAGTACACAAGCATAAATACTCGAGGGAACTGCTAACTGAAATTTTGGCATGAGCAGAAATCTGATATCTATCGTGGTAGTATCTATATGAGCACATAATAGCAGTGCATGCTAGCTGTTTGGGAGTGCTAAGTGAGAAGTTCTGGTATTCTGGAGTGAGCTATTAAACTCATGAAGATCTCAAGTGATTATAATAAGCATTAGTATTTGTGTGCTGTGGTTTCAGCAGGGACGAGAATGGTCATATGTAATCTTTGGACCTATGACAGTGGACTATGGGGGTCTCATTTTTGGAATGGAACCCAAGAGACTGAATGCATGATAAAGAAATGTATTTATTATACATAGCTGATGCGTGGGGAATTTACATCTGTGTCTAGAAAATTAGGTAACAGAAAGGCAACATGGACTTGGCAGAAAGAGTCAGGACAAAAAGTTCTCTAAGATCAGTAGCTTTACTGCCATTACTTCAGGGATCTTGGGTGTTTTTTCCCTACTTATAAGATTTGAATTCTGAAAAAAAGAAACAAAACCAAAAAACATTTTGCAAGGTATCAGTTTCAACACAAATATATTTATAAAAGCTCTATTTATAGACCTGTTGATAGTAAAGCATATTCTCAGGTCCTCTAAATAAATCTGCTCCTAAATATAATGCTTCAACTTCTATATTCTCATCTGACACCTGATAATTCAACCTTAAGAGTAATAGGTCCCGTTTGTGAACCTGTGCAAATACTGTACGAGGAGGGTGGACAATTTATTGATTTAGATTGATTTTTGTAAGAAGCATATGGGATAGATGTGGTGCCAGGTGTCACATACAGTATGTATTGCACTCCTCGAAAGCATACGTAGGTGACAAGGCAAGGTTCAAGAGTATGCGGAGGTGATGTTCAGCAAGCACCTGCAGACGAAGTCATCCTAGTGTGCAATACCACTGAGTAATTAGCTAAGAAAGAACAGCCAGCTTAACTGGCCAAGTTGGAACATCAAGGATGTGATGACAAGGCTTTTCAGTGGAAAGCCACTCTGAATTATATGATAACAACCATCTCCACACACAGAAAACCAAAGGGTTATTCTAGTGCGGGTTGACCAACCCATTGATCTCTTGCTGTTTTCGGTGTTAAGCCTTGAGAAGGGGCTAGAGGAATGAATGGCTGTTGAAACAAATGGTCAGCCATTTCCAGGCTCTCCGCTGTGCTTTCAAGTGTTATGGCTGTTCAAGACCATCATCAGACAGAGCAGTGAGTTTGTTGGGAATGAAACGATTTGTGAACTGGCTGTTTATTTTGTCACAAAAATGGTCATTGATATTAATATCTCTGAGTCCTAGTGAGAACATAAAAATATAAATAGGGGATGTGTGGGACAAAAGGTGATGAAAACAAGATGGCACTGAGGGAATGTCTTGGTCTCACTATTGTGGATGGTGATTAAGACGTGATGCAGAGGGCTGTCCCGCTCGTGTACGAGTTTGGCTGGGGAAATAACCCTCCTCCTGCTGCTTTGCTTCCTTCATCTATAATGAGGGAAAGAATAACTTTGCAGTGTATTTTACATTGGCATTGCATGCTAACTTCATTATGGTTTGCAACAGCCTGTGCAGTCCTCAGAGGAAAGGAATAATAACAACAAAAAAAGAAAAGATAATTACCAAGCACATCATTTTCATCGGTAATCTTCATTTCAGGATTCACTATTTCTGATGTCAATATTTTATAATGGAAGAATGAGATATGCTAAGTTTCTGTTTGATGGAAGTAAATTCAGATTTAATATTGCCGAGGAGCTGAATTTTTAATAGAGGAGCTGTATGCAGATATTCCCTGCTCGCTGCTCCTGCTGCGCCGCTGTACCGGTTCAGCAATGTTCCTGTGACCAGGCAGAAAAATGGAAAGAAGCTGCTCTGAATTTTCAGTGGGGTGACAGTACTTTGTCATTTAGCTCTGTCACGATAATTGGGAGTGTCACACAATGAAACAACGCGACACACCCCCAGTAAATGAAGAGTTTTCAAAGTGATGTACAACCCCTGTCAACTGCCAAAGCTTTTATTTGTTCACGGAGCGAGGCAGCATTTCCATCAGAAAAACCACAGCAAACAGACATACTTATAAAGTTAGTTGTAAATTGATTTCCTCTGTGTTTTTATGTAATCAGATATATTGCACGAACAATGGGAAAATATCGTTTTTTTTTATCACATGCTGCTGCCTCCCAACCTGCCGAGTACTTTCCACAAACTCTTTAGGAATTTACCTCTTTTCATTAAATTGGGTTGGATCTCATTAATAAAAGAATGGTATAATGGAAAAGAGTTTCTAAAATTATACTGTAACCTAGAATTGCAGGATTCAGCTTTCTCTGCCTGAAGAAAAAAAATTCTGAAGCATTAAACTTACTTTATCAAGCATTGCACCTGACATGCTCTCATAAATTTTACATACATTTTAACTTATTTTAATATTATGCAGGCTTGGCTTAAAATATTCTCATGAAGTAACTAAAATGAAGCTGCTCAGCCATAAATTACAGCTAAAAAAATACTTGTTCCCCCCGCCCCATCAATATTTCTTTACTTAAAAATCATGTGTTGTATGTAAGTTAAATTTTCCCTTGCTGAAGTGCTTTGTAGGTCTTCATAGGCCTACCAAAGACCCAGCGAGCCATATTTCTGTAGGGTTAAGCATATTTTCGTTGATTTTCTAACAGCATCTTGTCTAAAACTAGATGATAATAACTCCTTGCATGCCACTCTTCAGCTAAGCCCAGGGCCCAAGACCAAGTACGTGGCCATGTATTTTTATAGGAGCAGCTCCACCCATCAGCAGGGCAAACAAGGGAACAGACAGAGGCTCTGGGGCAATGCCTCTTACAGCACGCTGAAGGATCCTCCTTTGACCTGGGTGTTTCTGGGACAGTATCGTCATCTAGCAGGTACAACGTCTTTGAAAATTAATCACAAAGCTCCATCTGTATCTCAACTTCTCAAGCCATTTCAAAGTCACAGCTAAATTACACAAACATTTGCCTATCTAGACATAACAGAACTGTTATGAAATACTGTCAGCTTGTTGCCATTTAGCCTGAACATACACTGCATGTGTCTGTAGGGCCATACTTGGGCAGCTCTGCAGCATGCACACTGTCCCAAACACTGGAGTGATTATGTCTGAATACTCCTTATCTGATTTAAAGCTGACAATGCTGCACATCTATGTTTGTGAGGCTTTGCTGCTGCACTGTGAAGCCAGTATTTATTTTGCTTCTGCAAGTTAGTTTTCCTTGAGAAGCAGCAGGGGCCTTCTTCAATGAACTGAAAAATGGGTATTGTATGATGGTCTGTGGAGAGTTTGTACTGTAGTTCAATGGGCAAATGTGAACCTAGGGGTTGACATTTCATTTAAACATTTGGTTTACATCTTTACTTGCCAAAAATATTAATGTCTTGACTTCAGCAAACTGAATTCAGCACATTTTTTTCCCCCAGTGAAATAATTACAGCCAAAACTTTCTGTGGATATTTACTCTTCCTTCTCAAAGGTGGATTTTTGGACATGAACATTTGATCTGGGGTCTGAATTGTCAGTATCTGCTCACCTGGCACTTTCCCTGTTGGTTTATATTGGAAACCAGCAGTAGTTACTTTTCTTGTGTTTATTGTGTTACTCTCAGACCTTAGACATCTTGGGTAACAGCGAAGTTGAGCGTAATGCCTATTTATTTTGAAGAAAAACTTGAAGGATGTGGGTTCTATCAAAGAACCTAAGGAAACAGTTAATGTAATTGAGAAGCAGAAGGGCGTTTATGGAAATGCATTTGAATGTCCTCTTCACATGTAATTGCACCAGGTATTCTGCATTAATATGCAATTCCTGTCCAAGAAAAGAAAAGTAAAAAAGCTTATTTTTAGGTAGAAGCCCTCGGTGGGCAGTAAATTACCCATAATATCCCCCAAACTAGCAATTAGCCCTGTTTGCTGACTACCTGAATTGTTTCACAGTAGTTCAGCACAGTCCTACCAGTTATCACCATACTTATCATCAGAGACTCAGTGTATAATTCCCGCAGCTTTGCGTTCTGTATGTCTAAGGTCAACCATCATAACAAATACATTTTATTTGCTTCTTCTGGTCCTTCGTAGCTGTTTTATCAGCATTCAATATGTGAAGGTAGCTGATACTGCCATCCAAATCAGATGAATATGCTAAAAATGAAAGAATTTCAGGACAGAAAGCAATTAGGAAGAGTAGGTATAAAATTTGATATTAATTAGCATTAGCATTTATTCCAGTATTAGCAGATTGTCTGAAACACCTGTTCTTTTCAGAAGTTTTGACACCGGAAGACATTTTTCAACACAAGCCTGTAGCTGAGGGCTGTAAAACTAGAAAATATGCAAACAGAAACTTCTGGCAATTTTTTCCCCCCTAAAACTGTTGAGAAGTTCTCATTTTCTTAAATATGAATGCTTCACCAAAGTGGTAACTCAGTTGTGAAAACAACAGCAATATTGCCTGTTTTAGTGGTGGAAATGATCCTGGGCCTACATGTGGACACAAATACACGCACACATCCTGACAGCATCCTTTTCAAGGAACAAGCCTTGGATTTACCAACCAAAAACACCAAGTGAAAAGGAAATAAAATAAATATTGGAAATAGAATACAGACATGTTGGGACTCTGAGCACTGAACACTTACTTTTAAGCACCATGCACTGCTTTCTGAATAATGCTCTAATTTACCTGTTACTTCCCAGGCAAAATTTAACTGAATTAATGCACACTGTGTTACCACCATTCAAATCCTATTTCCACTGCTGGTTCTGCATCATGCTAGAGTGACATGGTCCTCGGGTCTGACGGTGTAGATCTGACTCAAACAAGCAATGAAGAAACTGAAACAGGAATTCAGGCTAAGTAGAAAGTTTGAAGACTTCTTGTTTGCAAACATACACTGAGAGGTAGGAAATGGAATGGCTTAGTTTGGCTCTAGCCAAAGTGCTTCAGCTTCTTGTTTCATGATCAGGAACATTATTTCTGTGGATAGACTAACTGCCTACTCCATACATCTGAGAGACTCTCAGAAGAACAAACCATCTGCTAAAGGACAAGCTTAAAATCACTTTGATTTTTCTGTTCTTGTGAGGACAGATTAATTTAGAGTGCACACTGCACAGCTATAGTTTGGTACAAGGAAACAGACCAGAGTTGCCCTGCCACGTTATACCTAGATACACTGCAAGAAAATGAAGGAAAATAACATGGAATAATAACGTGAGAGAATAATTTCCTTCTCAATTTCAGTTTAAGTCAGGACACTGAGATAGGAGGAGTTGTGTGACCAACTTTACAACCCCCAAAGTCATCCCAAATGGTTTGCTACTGTTCCACGTCTCCTGTTTCAGTGGTAGCTCCTCCTGTAGGGAGTCCACAGGCACTGGGCGCTCACTTATTGGCTCAGTGAGCCAGTGACTGCAGCGAGCCTTGAGCTTATTCAGCTGTCTTCATAGGTCAGTGAGGGAGAAAAATGGCCATCTTGGTGGGGACAGTGCCAGCAGGCACTTCTTGGAAAGCACAGAGTGTATACCTTTTATTCCCAGAGTAGAAAAATAGCCTTTGAGCTGAACATTGTTTCCACCGGTACCAAACGAGGCCCTGACTAAGAAAAATACTAATAAGCTGATCATAAATTAGCAGTCCTCTTTGTTGTGAGCAGGCATGCATATACCTGGCCAAGGCAGACATAGGTGGATTGATTAAACAACAAAGATCACCTTGTTTTCTGAGCTAAAAGCTCCTGCTGTTTCTTGGCAGACCAGGCATGTCAGGCCTGTAATAACCACTTGCTACCTTGCTTCAGTCCACTTTAAACCCAGCGCAGCATTAACATCTTAGGTTAAATCTGTCTGGAAATTGCTTTCTGGAGGGGAAAAATGAAAAGGAGGCAACTGAATATCACACCCAGTGTGGATTTATTTATTGATTTCACAGTAACTCTCCTTAAGGAACTCCAAATGGCTCCCCATCCTCGCCAGCAAACTCTGTATTTCAAACACTTTCTGTTGAAAAGCAAAGCTGAATAGCTGTTCAAAATGAAGCGTTAAAGAATAGCAGTTCTTCAGCTGAAGGTAAATTATTTGATCTGGCAGAGGCTGCAGTTTGTGTTTGCTTTTTGGTTTTACTTTGGAGGAGGCTTCTCTGTGCACACCTTACCGTGAATCCACACGCCCAGCACAGTAGGGCTGCACTACCTGGGGCAAGGCCACCCTGACAGAGACATTGCTCCCGTAACAACTGAGCAGGCAGAGCATTCCCCAGCCATCATCTGGAGCAACCACACACACTTGGATGTGAGAAAGCTGCTTCATTTACAGCTTGATGGGGTTGGTGCTGGAACATGAGAACTGAACTTTAAATAGACTTTGTGAAAGTGGTTACTGTTTGCTGACATGGTTGTACTAAAATTGGCTTTTCCTCTTGATGTCCTGGTAGAAACACAGACTTAACACTATTCTGTGGCAGCTGTTCTTTCTGGTGAATCAACTAACAAGATAGCTCCAGGTTTCAGGGGATGCTTGTTTGTGGCATGAAAAAGCAAAGGAGTCAAAGCAAGCCTTTCATTTATTGTTTGCTTTGTTTTGTTTTGGTATGGTTTATTTGATTGACCCTATATTTATGATGTACAGTGCACGTGCTCTAAAATCCATATTCAGTGTAAATGCTACTCTGTGCTGCTGGTTCAGCTTGGAAGCTCAGTGTGGATGTTTTGGAGACTTTCAGCATCCTGTTTTTTTTCAGAAAGCAAGCAATTGATTCAGGATCTGGACATCGGATTTTCTATTAGCCAGATATTTGTAGCTTACTCTGAAAAGCTGTCTGTCAAAAAGAGCAGGACTACAGTGATGACATTTGGCTCAGGATTAATTTTAGATGAAGTTTTAGGACCAGGCTATACTGTAGGCTCATGTTCAATGACGCTTAAATGTAATGCCATGGACTTCCAACATCCTGGCCAGTAACTGTATGGGATCAAACACTGCCAAATTTCTGTCACCTTGGGCCTCATTAGCATGAGAAAATAGATCCCTTTGGCTTTGTAGCTTGCTGCCAAGTAAACCATTGGGCAGGTTTGCCAGTCATCTCTTTTGGCCAGTCATCTATAGCTGCCTCCTGCACTCAACTTTAAATGGATTTGAATAGGATTTATTTAGGTTTAGTTTTTTATTACAGGTCTTAAGTAAGTACCAGACTGGAGGTTCCTGTTTACAATGGTGAACATTTACTCTGTGAACTACTCCTAAAAGACACAAGAGCATTGGTTGACCAAGTACACAGAAGAATAAGTAAATATTTTATAATTAAGCCCTTAATAGGGAATTTTATATTAAAAAAAAAATAGAAAAGAGAAAAAAAAGCTTCTATACTAAATATTACCTGTGCAGCATTCAAGCGGGCAAAGGGTTGTATTCACCTTTTCCAGCTATTCTAATAGCTATCTTAATAGCTAGGGACATAATAAATACAATGCTTGATACGGTGACTGAACCAGAATACTTAAAATTATTTTCAGGAAAATAATCTGAATGAATGAATAACATTGATAACCAGAAGGTAATTCTTCTTGAATGAAGAATCTTTCATTAGTCATATTCATTCAATCAGGGAAAAAAATACTGCCATGTAACAAGCATATGTGTGGAGCACGTCTTTTGTCTACAGTGCAAATACTGTGTTTTACCTTTGAACTATCTACGTAGGGGAAAAAAATTATCTTTCCTCCGCAAATGATTTTGGGAGTAATTATGAATAATGGAAAAGAAAATTCACAGTCTGCTCATGAACAATGCAGATGGAAAGGGATGTGAAATTTTTCAAGGTACTAATTTGTTATACATCATTCACATTTTTGGTTGGCAACAGTCACTGAGCACAAACAATTACAGTAAGGGCAGTAAGAGTCCAGACTAGGTAGAGTACAGTAAGCCGATCAAACTTTTGGAAAGACAGCTGGGAAAATAGAGATCATGCTGTGTTCTATTCAACACTGGTGAAAAGAGCACTGTAAATGTTTATTTACTTTTTTTGTATCCATTGGCTTCTTAAATAAAAAAAGCTGATAGTATTTAAGAGCTCTGACTGTGCCAAGCTGTTCCCCTCTTCTCTTCCTTAACTGCCGAAGCTGAATGCCTGTCCCAGGTTCTCTGCATTACTGCTGAATGCATGGGAGGTGGATCAACTCTGCACCTGCAGCCTGCAAGGGTGTGGGATAGAAAGAGTTAATATCATCATAATGAAACAGGAAATCCTGTATTCGGTTCCCTGTGCAGTGTGATGCCCACTGACATCACCATGAGCCCTTTCTTTGAATGCCAAAGCTATGGGTAGGGTTTTAGCACAGCACCATTTGATAAAGCA
Source organism: Gallus gallus (assembly GCF_016699485.2). NCBI lineage: Eukaryota > Metazoa > Chordata > Aves > Galliformes > Phasianidae > Gallus > Gallus gallus. Next base: position 1,556,538 of record NC_052534.1, on the reverse strand, counting down.
AAAATACTTCTAATTTTTTCCAGCAACACAATGATTAGTACACTTTTTTTTTTTCCTATTTCTGAATTGCGCCTTGGTGAAAATCTATGTTAGCGTGACTGAATTTGGGAGAGCGACTGTAGGAGAAAAATGGTTCAGCTGAGTGCATCTAAATCTGTGGCTCCACAAAGGATTTTAAGAGTTACCCCTATTTTATGCACCCCAAAAGCTTTACTCCTTTGGCTAGAAGGAGAAGGCTTGCATTTCCTTTCAAACCTTGGGGTAAACTGCCCTTGTGCAAAATTTGTTCAGGGTCAAATTTTGGGCAGTATTTTGTTCGGCAATAACCACACCGTGACAGACAACTTTTCATCAGAATAGAAAATAAAAGTCCTCTTCTTCAGCACAGTACAAGAAAAGAACATGACGGAGCTATAAATACAGAGCCCTGAGGTGTGAAATCTTGGTCAGCATTAAATGCACTCATTGGCCACGTCCAAAATGTTTCCAAACTTCTCAAGTGTTTAGACTGAGAAGCAAACATATATATATGTGATTCTGAGCAATGAAAGCAGCTTTCCTTCATCAAACAAATCACTCTGATAATGGCTATGAATGTTTTTCAGGTAGTGATTTAAAGGAATCGAACTGATTAGAGAGAATTAACTGGGTAAATGAGTAATGTGCAACTTCATGTTTGAGGCAGGAGCAGCTGAAAACCCATACAAAAGGCACTTCCATTTGCCAGGTACAGGCAAAAGAGGCCCAGCAGAGCTAAATCAAGGCTTTCAGACTGCAATTTGAGTTTAATCCATGGTACTACAAGGAAAAAAAGGTCAACAGCAAATGTGAATTATGCAACTGATTTCCAAAGGTATGCAAATACACCACAGCATCCAATAAAGTCAGAGAGCGCAGAGAAGCACACAGGGAAAGAAAGGAAATAAAAATCCCACATGATGGCCTCACACATCAAAGGCTGCTGTTGCCAAAGGTGTCCTGGATAAGGTTTGCTTTAAGTGGGGTGATGGTAAAATTTACATACATGTAATGGTTGGGTTAAAAAAAAAATAATAAATGTCTGTCAAAAGTCTTATTCTAGATTGAAAAGAAAAAAAAAAAAAGCAGCATTTTAAAATTATAAGATTTCCTGCTGTCGGAGTCTCAGAAGTTCCTTCTGTCCAGTGGTAACTTCTACGTAAAGAGCAGTGTTTAAAAACAGAAGTTTTCACAGGCTGGGGCTGGCTGTCTGCAGGGATGTGAGTGCTAGGTCTCTTGAGGCTCATCCAGCACTGGATTAGAGGAAGTCATGCCCAGGTCAGTGCAGCTAGAAGGATAGTCTTGATAAGGCAAGAGGGAGTGAATGTGAAAATGGGAGGGGAGTTGCGGAGATGCTGTGATTCGTCACTGATCCTAAAAGTTTGCTCCCTCACCTTACCAGAAAAGTAAAAAAAAAAAAAAGGAAGCAGCAGCAAAATTTCATTCCAAGGTATATTAAAGTTAATACTTTCCTAAATTAATTATTAATGTTTTGAAATCAAGATGGTTCTTTTTTTTTTTTCTCCAACCCCAGAAACAAACTGAAGATTTTTTTTTTCCCAGCGTCACTTTGAAAATTATGCTCTCAGCCTGGGGGCAGATGAAAAATTGTTCCACTCTGGCAGGCTGCTATGGTTTGACTCAGGCATCTGTGGTGCCAGGGTCTGCTGTGGTGCCAGGGTCTGGCAGAGGAGGTGATCAGAAATGCTCAGAAATGGGTTTGCAAACAGCCAGAGCAGTGCACAGCAGTCACTCACTAAGAATACCTTGCTAAATGTGCCTCCGGGTTGGCCAGTTACAATGATGGCAGTACCACAATTTTAAGATGACAATGCTATTGCAAACCAGTCATCATATGCTTGAGTTACTGGCGCAAGCAGTGGATTTAGAATATTATGAAAATACATGCGTTGTGAAGTGCTGTGAATTATACCAAATAATTCCGAATATCTCTTTTGCTACTCTAATGAATCAAAGCTGGGCTAACCACATTATCTGCAATCACCATGGAGAAAATGGATTTCTGTGTATTTAGTTTCTGTATAAATAGTGCATACCCAGCACATTCTTATACAACTAGAGTCTGATTCTGTAATAGTAACAATAATAAAGAGATGTCCACCTTGCACGCTGCCCAATTAAAGCATCAAGCACATTAGGCCAAAGGTCTTCCAAGTTGGAAAAGTCAGCAGGGAGGTATCTAGCAGTCCAGTGTACTTGGCACCATACTTTTGCCTCAGTTCCTCTGGCCATGAACGAAGAACCTGGAGGCCTCTTCAAAGAAATGGGTCTTGGGAAGATCACAGTCTCCATTGTTTTATGGGCTCCTGGCAGAAATCAAGGAGGTTGTGACTGCGACACAGAGGCACAACGTAATGGTTTGGGTGAAGCTTCAGCTCCTGAGTAATTTGCACTGCGCGTCACTTTTGGCTTTGGTGGGTAAGATTTTCTCTGTTGGAGGGACCAGACCCAACCTCCACCATGTGTTATAGGTACCTATGGATAGGTACTCATGGAAAGCAGTAAGCTGGAAGAATGTGCTTTATGGGGTGGCTGTATCTGGATCTTACATTTATGGCCTGAAATAGGATCCCAACCCAAATTGTTTTGCTGGTTTCTAATGTTGAGGGGCAGAATATGAAGGCCATATAATTCATGCTGAGGAATGGATTATGAAAAGAGAATATGGGCAAAGCCTGTGACGGCCCCCAGACTCAAGAGTTGTATTGCTCTTAATTATGGCTAATGGCTTAATACCAGTAATAAGCACCTTTGGATTTAATACAGTCTGCATTCAGCTTGTAGAATTTCCTCTGCAAGGATGGCCCAGATGAAATAAATGATTTATAAATGAGGATGCCAGAATTACACATTGCCAGCAGCACTGGCATAAAGCAGTAGGGGTGCGGGTGCTCTGGTTCCCTGGAGACAATAATTTGTCACCCAAAAAGAACTTCTGGTGGTTGACAAAAACCGATGAACTATTTTCTTTACCTTAAGTGCAGAATTGGGTGGTCAGGACAACACCATGTGGTTGTGCCAGGTGACCATGCAACACCTGTGCTGCCACTTCCCAGGCACACGGCAGCTCTGGCACATGCATGCTAATGCAATGCTCAGATGGCTGTTTCGGGAGGATAACTGCAGGCGCTGCCCTGAGAGCCCAGAATGGGCCACTTCAGGGAATCAAAGTACAGCCACTTACTCTCTTCTCAGGACTGCAGAAAGGCAAATGTTCCTGGTTCAGGCCTTGGAAATAACAAGGTAAAAATGGACTCAGCACCATTAAAACCTCCCCTAAGACAGGACCGAATATTGGAATATCTGATTGGAAACACATGACTGGCAACACAGCCTTCCTTAGCAGGACCCCTTCTTGCAGAGTGCCTTGGAAAAAATTCCCTGCTCATAGAATGAGAGCTGGGAATGTAAACATGGAGTAGTCTGCAGGGATGCTGGTAAAACACACATGCTAAAGCACAGCTAAAGACACTGACCACTCTGAAGAACATTTGGCAGGTGGTGTACAGCGCTGCAGGCTGAGACAGGTCATGGCTGGTTTTCCCGACAGCAACAAGAATGGCAGAAGGACTACTGTTCACCCCACAACAAAGGGAAAGATATTGGCAGACATACGTTTAGCGTGTGACTGTCTTATGATAACACCCAATCTGCTTTCAGCTGAAAGGAGGAGTTTGCTGCTGGTATGTATCTGGTGGGTGCTGCAGGGTAAATAGAAGTTGCTATGTTTGGAAGCCAAAGTACAGAATCAGTGCCAACTTCAGATGGTCCAAATGTGATCTTCTACCTCAAAGATCTTGCAAAATTTATCTAATAGTTACTTTTACATTTCATTCTAAGTTTACTGAATCTAGCATCAAAATTTCAGTATCTTTACTACTAATTAAAAAAAAAATAGCAAAAAACAATTTGTGACCCTTTCATACATAAAAATACAGGCCGTGTAGCTCCCATGCCCTGGACACACACTCAGCATGGTTCATTTCCAACAGCCATGATCCAAACAGATACCCAAGCACTTGTATAACTTAAACAAGCCTTTAAGCACTGTGCTGATTCTTCATGAAAGCAGAGAAAAATAAATTCAGTTAAAGTACCGTTTTATTTCTTTCAAATCTGATTTTTTTTTTTTTTTTCGGAGAGTCCTGAATGCAATACATCACTTAAAAATATTTCCTTCTTCATGTAGAATATTTTAATATTAAGCCAGGTATTTTTATATTTCCACAAATTAAATGCACTGTGGCTGAAGGTTTGACAGTAGCTGTAATTTGCACATAAAAAGGTAGAACAATTTCAGTTTTGACAGTGCAAGCTTTTCATTTGTTAATAAAGGCAATTCTGTCTCACTTGTGAACATATTCCTCAAATAAGACAATACAGTTTGTAGCAAAAAAAAAAAAAAAAAAACAACAAAAAAACAACAACAACACAGAAACAACAACCAACATCTCACTGGTGTGGAGAATAAACTTCTGAACCACAAATGTTAAAGAAATTCAAATTCAGAACAAAAGAATGAAACATTCGCCATTGAGCTGTAGTAGTAATAGAACAAGGATCAGAGGAAGATACATGGTCCTGCACATTCTCTATACTCACTGTTACCAATGCAGTCTACCTTTGATACCATGGATGAAGTTCATTGCCAGAAGGTACCTGAAAGAAGCTGAAGCCATTTTTAGATGGGGGGAGGGGAAGCTGTTTGTCCATCCACGTGTTTGGTTAAACTGACACAGATTTTCCTCACAATATTAAAATCAAAATACAGTCTAAGAATGCCTAAGATGCTTGTAATGAAACCCAAGTGCCACAAAAATCATAAACCGAGGTATAACTAAGGGAGATGGGCCAAGCTTTCAGACTGACCTTTTCTATGCCTGTGTCAATGTTCACTCCTGAGAGATCGTGAAGAAGAGTGCACAGCTATGAAGCAGTTGGAGCACAGCAAGAAAACCACATAAAGTAAAACATGGATTTCTGACCCCAGATCAAACAAACAATCCAAAACTTTTCCCCATGTGACAGCCAAAAACTGTAGCATGCAAGCACAGCTGAAGGTACCCAGGGTATGATTAAACACATAAAAAGGTCAAGAAGCACCTATCTACGGGTCTACTAAGTTCTCAGCTTCTATTTCTATTTCAGCAATACTTTGCATTGGCATCAGAAGTTGACCAACACTCCCCAACGAGATGTGTCCAAAGTGTTTGAGGTGCACAGCAGCCATTGGTTGTATTACAGGTCAACCTCTTTCAACTCTGAGTCTAAGACCTAGTGCAGACCACTGCCACGTTGGCTCCTGGATATCACTGGTAAGGAAATGGGTAAAGCAGCAAACAAACATCATGGGTACAGTGGAAGAAAATGACACACCTGCACATCACCAGAAAGTGCAGGATATCTACAGTCATTGCACAAAGCTTATGGCTGCCTGTGTCCCCGCAGAGAGTGGTTCCTTGAAGATGACTGGCAGCAGCATATCCTGCTATGATGCTAACTAAGCCCATGACACAGCCCGTTATCAATATTTTATGCTGTCGCACGTGGCATGTTGAAGTGACACTGGATAGAATGCTATGAGGCTTACTGGTTCACAGTCCTTCCATTTAATAACAAAGTCTCTTGATTCTTGTAAACTTCTAAGTCCTTGCTGGAAGAAGTCAAGCAGTTCATTATTGAAAAATGCCTTTTTTTTTTCTTCCAGGCAGTTTCACCCTATGCTTTTCTTTGCTCATATCCCACTGCAGTTGTCTCCTACACCAGTGTTGGTGAAACAAGGCGGAAGACATTTTGATCATATTTCCACATGTCTGATGTACTGTTGCCTTGATGCCCCTCCACCTTAATTCTGCCTACACTCCACTTCTCAAAGGCAACCACCTGGCATAATGTATAATTTTTTGTTTTGTACTGACACATGAATGATCAGAGTCCTTTTGCCTTTCTTCCTTGTTTTCTTTTCCTTAAATCAGCTGTTTCCAGGTTCAGTGCACAGGCTCATAATAGGCAAATCACATCCCACTTGAGAAAAGCAGAAAAGTGAGAGATCACTGGTTTTAACGTTAGTCAACGTTTAGGGTGAGATGAAAGGGGAAAAAAAGGCATCCAGCATTTTCAATGAGATTGCCACTAGTTACCGCCAGGGCTTTTTTCCCTTTCACAGTGGTTTGCTTATAGCCTCTGAAATGGTTATTTGAAAAATGTAACCTCCTTCATTTCAGTGCAATCAAGATACCAGGCTCAGCTGCCCTGGCAGTGTGACCCATGGAGCACCAGGCATGGACCAGGGACACAGCAGCACATGGCCAAGCAAATCCATCCTGGTGTGGAAGGAGGAGCATCTAAAGCTCACTTACATAATCTCTGGGCCCTACTATTGACACCAAAAATAATTTGTGCCACAGACAGTTTAGTGGTGCAGCCATCTATGAGAGTGGGAATTAACAGTTGAATTCTATGTCTTAATGACAGTCTTCTGTAATTCCACAAACTCCATTGGGTTTGGTGCTGGGAAGAGATTTCCCTTTCACGGGGTTCAGTGCATTTGTTATCTCCGAACAGTTCTTTACAATCACAACTCACAATACTAACAAGTTAAGCAAAAGTCCCACTCTTTTTTTTTTCTTTTCTCATTTTGAATTAGGAAATGAAGTGTCATTTCATACATTTCATACAGTTTCATACATTAAATGTATGAAATATACTTACAAAAACATTAATGGCAAAGCGGTGGCCCCAAAAATTCAAAAGAATCTCAGCCCAGATTGCTCTACAGCCAAAGCTGCATCCCAAGGCTTTCTTTCCTGGCCTTGTCTCAAAGGACATCTTTCAGGCTTGTTCTCTCTCGCTAACACTCACCCTTCCCATGCTAGAAATAAATTTAACAACACTAATGTGATCTCCACCTGGCTGCCGTCTCCTCCACACATTTGATCCTACCCCTGAACTCTATCCCCCTTGAAATAAAAGATGGCCACCACCCCACGGACCAACTGACCTGAAACACTGCTCAGAGATATATAAGCAATGGAGCAGCCATGCCAAAGGAAACTCACAAATCACACACTCTGGGCAATGGGACAACTGGCAGAAAGACAAAAGTAAAACAACTGCCTCTCTACCTTTCACAGCCTTCCTCAGCCGACACCACTGCAGTCTGCTGCTGAAGCGCATCTGCATCAGCTAAGCCTGCAGTTTCTCTAACTGACCTCTTCCTGCAGTCCTTCACAGCAGAAGGAAGTGGGGCAGCTGAGGCTGTGACAGTGCTGCAAGGCAAAGCTCAATGAACACCCGAGGACAGAAGCGGGCATGGGGAGCAGGCAGACATTTCAGGTGGCAGCCCTGTGTACATCCTACTTGGGCAGTCCCTTGCAGCAGAGGAGCATGTTTGGGTAGGAAGCAGTCACTGTGGCACTTGAAATAAAGACAGAAATTCTCAGGCACAACAGCTGATGCTCGATCATTCAATTTTTCACAAACTACTGATGTCAACAGTATGATTTTTGCTGTCAATATCAATTTGGAAAGTGCCATTGATAACGTGCCAGTACAGCTCAATAATGTTTGAATCTACAGACCAAACCTGCACTGAAATCCTTACTTTGTTTTTGTTCATTTCAAATGGATTTTCAAGGGACTCTCTGTAGGTGTGGGGCAGGCAAACATGTTGGACAGTTGCACTACTGCAGTCCGGTTTCTCTTTGCCTTGGTGGGTCAGCCAAGAAGCTTTTGTGGTGCTACAAACAGCTTCCTCTCTGTGTGGGTCAGCAGTGTTGTTTTGGGATGGATGTACATCTCATGAAGATGACCAAGGGGAGGGAAGTAGTATGACCCCAAAAGCTCTTCTAGATCCCACCAGGGACTGGGTGCAGACCCAAACCAGAGCTAGGACAAACTGGGCCAATTTCTTTGAGAAATACCTGCTTTTTGAGATGCAGCCATGCAGAAGATTTCCTTCTTCCCTTTCATCCTGAAAAGAGAGATGGAGCAGTTAATGGGGGAAGAGAAAGACCATGAGAATCACAAGCTGTGTAAAAAGTTTTTTTTTTGCAAATAACAGTTTAACATCACTAAGAAGTTAGGTTAAAATGGTTTCAAAGTCTAAAATTAGTTACATTTTAAACTAACAGCATATGCTTTTATTGTCTCTGATCTAAAATATAATCCCAGGAGGCTGTGAAAAGCATGCAAATTACAGAAAGCTAATTTGCTCCAGCAGCGACACCTCCCCTGTAGTTGGGAGGTCTATTAGGCCTGGCGTACTCGCCATTATTTGCATATTAATAGCACCTGCTGAAATACTTTGGGATTTACTTCCCTTGCCAGCAGAGGGACAAAACAAAACAACAACAAAAAAATCATATAAAATTCCTTTCATATGGCTTTGATGAACAATAAACTATTTAGACAGCGCTAAGAATGCCAAATTAGTGAGAGGCGACAGGGTGGTATTGTCGATGCCATCTGTGATTTTCAGAGAAACCGGACTGCAAATTTGCTAACAAAGAAAAGCCACCCAAAAAACCCTACCAGAAAAAAGAAAAAACAACAAACAACAAACAAACAAAAAAAAAACACCCACCACCAAGAAAGCCCTCTCTGGAAAGTGCTGGGCAATGTTCAAGCACTCACTTGGCTCAGGTTTGAAGAATGGAAAAGTTTAACTAAAGAAATCCAGACACTGCAGCAGGAAAAAAACGCCATGAAAAAATCCCCACACATCCCCAACCACTGAAAGTAGAGCCCCCCAAAGTGGACCTTGATTAAAAACCTACAAACCCCAGGCTTTGATACTAGCCAGGCCTGCAGGGCCCTGTCCCTTGCACATAAAACAAGAAATAAATTAAAACCAGTCACAGCCTGAGATTTACTTAATAAGCCAGCTTCCAACCTCTGCTTGTGACCACTGCTTCCCCTGCTGGCCCCCTGGCTATAAAAAAGCCCCTTCTATGTTTCTGTATCTCATCTTCCTTGGAGTGGGGATCATAGCAGCTGCTTCTCCAGCAGGACCCTGCATGTTGGGGAATGGAGCCCCAGCCCAGCAGGACCCATGCGGATGGGGAATGGAGCCCCAGCCCAGTGTGACCCCATGGTGCCTCCTCGTGCCCAGTGCCCTTGCTCCACATAGGGCGAGGGGGATGCTCCCAGGCAGCATGTTGTTGTTGGCCTCTCCTCTCCCCACACAGACAGAGCTCCACGTATCTTCAGCTCTGTGCAGTCAAATGAGATCTATGAAAAACTTGCTCAGTGTCAATTATAATTACCAAAGGAGGCAATCAAATATTACAGCAACAGGGACCCCTGAAATGCTTAAGACAGGCAACTCCCACCATGGCTGTCAACAAATGCTAATTCTCATTAATGTATATGTAGCTCTTAAATGCTGCAGTGGTGCTAGCTATTAGTATTAGCTAGCAGATAATTAGTAGCAAGCAGTAGAACTGGTTAAAGTTACAGAATGGAAAGCATCTGCCCCACCACAGCCCTCCCAAGACTGTGCTGGGAGGGAGGGAGGGAGCATAGGGAGCAGGGGGTGTCAGCCCTGGGTCTGGGAACCTGGGGGCACCTGCCAGCGCTCTGCCAAGTGCTGCCCCAGCCCTATGGGAAGGAGCTTTCCAAACATGAAAAGCCATGTATTTGTAATGACAGCAATAAAACAACAAAAACCACCCTGAAAAGCATAAACCCAGGCCATTACTTACGATAACAAATTGAACTGGATGTTCCTTACCTGAAATTTCATGAGCAATTAGCAAACAGAATTATCCACAAATGCATGTATGTCCTATTATCCTTATAGTCATTTCAGCAGCCCCATTACAAGCCTGCAGCTTGCGATCTGGCAGCTCTAGGAGCCCCCAAAACACAGCTTTTCCCTTTCCCCTGCCATCCCTTTTTTTTTTTTTTTTTAACCCAACAAGAAGTTCATGGCAGCTGATGTTTTACCACCTGCAAACCGGGGGAGAAGACAAGCAAGGGGGAGAGGATCAATATATACAGCATTCAGCAAGAGCGTGTTGTGGCGCGGGGAGCTGTGAGGTGTTTGCATTGTCTGTGAGGGGATCCGTAGTGGCACTGCGGCTGGAGAAATAATGGCAGATCAGGGGACTGCCTTCAGCGACAAACTTTCATCTGGTAAGTTACAATTATATTGTAGGAAACGCTACCCCAGACTGCAACTAATTTGTGAATCCCAGAAAGGCAGATCGCTGATTCCTCATCAGGGCTGCAGAACCTGATCTATAAAAATTTGGGCCTCAGCAGGAGGTGGTGTGTGAGTGTGATTTGCATTTCAATTCTTAGTCCACCACAACCTTTAAATCTTCCCGCAGCACTATCACAATGGAAATTTTTGTTCCCAGTGTGCTCAAAATACATATTAAAAAAGAACAAAAATCCCAGTACAATGGAAGTCAGTTGTTAATGGGAAAGAATGCTCAAATTGTTTCACAAAACAGCATTACATCACAGTCTTTCATCATTTTATGGGGGATCAAATTCCCTGACACCATCTTCAGGGACTCCATGTGGTGCTCATCACTATCATTCCACTGCCACAAACACCACAATCCTTTCAATTTTTATCTGCCCAGAACCCAGAATATGTTACATTATTTAGTTTTTGTAAGAAGCTTTTCCCTATGAAGAGTTCACAACAAATAAAAGCCATTTCCCTGAGAAAACAAGCTTGTGAATGTTGTGTAGGGGGGATTTGGGGCAGGCCCCATGGCAGGAGGTGAGAACAGCTTCGCATCCTTCCTGCTGACTGTTGGCACAGCTCCATCAGGGCTGGCAGTGGTGGCATGGTGCTGCTGGGGAACTGTATGGTTCCCCAGAATCTTGACGGGGCAGACCAGGAACCCTGTATTCACGCTGAAAATTAGTTATTCGTAGTAATAGGGAGGTTTCCCAGTGCTGTCACAGCAAGCAAGTGTGCAGAGAGAGGTAAAAAAATCTATTCCTGGCTCCATCTGCCAAGGAAATATTCCACATCAGACGCTCTCAGCCTTGGAACCCAGTGCCAACAAAGCCAAGGCTCCATGCCCTTCCTGTGTGTTTGTGAAGCCAATGGAGACGGGCGCTTTGAGAGGAAGCCAGGACGCAGAGCCGTCCGTGGGCCACAGGCAATGAGTATTCACATTCTGGCAGAGCTCTGACATCTCTCCTTGCTGCACATGGAGCCAGGTTTGGGCCTAAAAAGGCACACATGACCGTGAACTCAAATTTACATTTATTTTGGCAATTTGATATCTGTTTTCCTATGTGTGGAGTTTTATTGCCACTTACTCAGATATGGCTGAACTCAGCAGGCTGTTCTCAGGACATGCTCTCCAGCTGATTGAATTTCCAGGCTCCAAACCTTGCAGCCCAAGTGAAGGGTGTAGGAGTTTGTCTATTGGCAAAGGGAGAACATCAAACAGACCCAAATGCACTTCCAAGTTCTGTCTGCTTTTCCTACTCTTGGAGTTGGTAGGAGTTTAACAGACACATGCCTTAATGAAAAGCATTTTATCTACTCATCTACTAATAGAGGCATTTTCATTCCCTTGCTGTGATTCGCCATGTTGGGACCCGGCAATTTGTTTTATTGCATAGCAATTCCTGCTGGCATTTGTAGGATCACAGCACTTTCCCTGTGAACTTTCCTACAAGTTGCTCCCCTAAGAAAAGCAAATCTCCACCATGAAGGGTACAGCTCTCCTTGAAATGCACTTGATGCAAAGTTCCATAAGGAAGGGGCCAAGCTTCGGATAAGTCCCTCCCACTTTTGAGTGCCTGCAGTGTTCAGAGCCATCCATCGGGGCAAATTCTGCATCCCAAGGTCTGACTAGTTCTTGATTCTCTCCAGGTTTTCTGAGCCCAAATCCTTACTTACTATTAGGGATGTTTGCTTGCACTCCACTGACCATCTGAGAGCCCAATCAGAATATTTGAGGCTGGAAAAAGAAGCCTGATCCTGAAGGTCCTGCTCAAAAACCAAACAGAACCAAACAAAACAACACTGACACAAAACAGAGGGAAGATTTGTCCAATGCAGGAAGAGCAATTTTATTTACTTTAAGGACACAGCCTTGCTATCAGCACAGAAAGCATTCAGCAGTATAGATCACACCAACTGCTCTTTGGTGTAACATCTCTGGCATTCAAAACATACAACTTCTGTGTTTGTACTACATTTCCCTCACAGCTTACATCGAGGCCAAACAGACAGCATTTTGCAAAGGTCTTCTAAAATAAGCTTATTTAAAAGAGCAAGGTCAATGCCCAACATATGTCAGATTCTGTGAATAGAAATCAAAGAGTTAGGAGCAAATGTAATGTGTCAGAACTCAGTGGTTTTCCATGCCAGGCTCTTCTACCAAGTTCAAGTTCCTGCTGCAAAAAAAAAAAAAAACAGTAACAATCCCATCATATGGACTTCAGCTTTGAAAAAGTGTATAAAAACATCCTCCCAGTGCCCATGCATAGACTGGTTAGCTCAATAAATAAAACCAATGCATAGAACAATGTTTAGTTGGGCACGCTATTTATTGTCTATATAACTGTATTTTTCTTTCAGTGGGACAGATGCAGATTCCCTACGTCAGCCTCAGACTCTATTAAAATCAGACTAAAAACATCAGTAATGTATTTAATTCCATTTATAGTGTGCCCACTGAAAGGAAAAAGAACATTAAAATAGAAAAAAAAATGCATTAAGGGGATTTCAGAATTATTTAAAAAACATTCTGCTCCATTTTTATCTTTGCAAAAAAGGGCAACTTTTTACATAAAAGAGGAAAACTTTTACTCTGCTCAGATAATGTAATTTGGCCTGGTCTCTTTAACTATGCCTTGCAGAACAAAATCTGTGATTTCAGTTAAAATACATTATTGTCACTTCAGCCTCCTATTTTTGTACTTTAAATTGATTGTAATGGCTGTGCCTTTGGTGGCTTGTGTCTCACCATGCATCCCCGTCACTTACAGCACCTCCCACTACTGCCCTCCCGAATAATCATCACTGGATAATCACCTCTTCTCCTTTCTCCCAACATTGCTGCTCATTTCCCTCTGTATTTGAAGGCTGGTGCAGCCTGCAGACTGTTTGCTCCGTAACATCTTTAACATTTGGTTGTTGCTCTGGCACACCACAGCCAGGAATTTAAAGGAAAGATAAAAGCTGCCTGAAAAAGGCCAAGCCAAGGGCTCTACAGGTAGGTTTGTTTCTGCCCATGGTCCATTTTCCTGGCTGCAACCTGGAGAGTGGGGAAAGAACAGGAGAAAGGAGGAGTGGGGTGTGACTGGAATCCCTCCAGCTGCACACTCACAGCTCAGAGCCTGGCGGTGCTGTGCAGCACAGGGCTGTGTTCAGCTGGGCCTTGCTGCTTGACAGAATCATAGAATGGCTTGGGCTGGAAGAGACCAAAAAGTTTAATTCCACCCCCCGATCTTGGACAGTGTTGCCAACCACTAAATAAGGCAGTGGATCAGACTGCTCAGGGCCCCATAAAACCTGTCCTTGGATACTTCCAGAGATGGGGCATCCACAACCTCTCTGGGCAGCCTGTGCCAGCACCTCATCATCCTCAGTTAAAAATTTCCCTGACATCTAATCTAAATCTCCCTCTTTTTAGTTTCAAACCATTCGCCTTTGAACTATCACTATCTACCCATGTAAAAGCTGATTTCCCTCTTGCTTATAAGCTCCCTTTAAGTATTGAGAGGCCGCTATCAGGTCTTTCCTGAGCCCTCTCTTCTCCAGGCTAAACGAGCTCAGCTCTTTCAGCCTGTCTTCATAAGAGAGGTGCTGCAGCTCCCTTCTGGACCTGCTCCAACTGCTCCATGTCTTTTTCATGCTGGAGGCCCGAGGCCTGGATGCAGTACTCCAAATGGGGCCTCATGAGGGCAGAATAGAGGGGGACAATCCTCTCTCTCTCCTGGCTGGCCATCCTTCTTGTGATGCAGCCCAGGATACTGCTGACCTTCCAGCTGCATGCACACACTGCTGGCTCATGTTACGTTTTTCATCTTAACGCATCTCCCAAGTCCTTCTCTGCATGACAGCTCTCAATGAGTTCTTCTCCCAGTCTGTAGATACATCTGAGAGTGCCCTGACCCAACTGCAATAGCTTGCACTTGACTCTGTGAACCTCATTAGATTCTCATAGGCCCACTTCTCAAGCCTGTCCAGGTCCCTCTGTATGGCATTCATTCCTTCTGTTGTATCAGCTGCAACACTCAGCTTGGTGTCATCTGCAAACTTGCTGAGGGTGTGCTCAATTCCTTCATCTATGTCAGTGATAAAGATGTTGAAGAGTAGCAGTCCCAAGACGGACCCCTTGAGGACACCGCTTGTCACCGTTCTCCACCTGGACAGAGAGCCATTGACCACAAACCTCTGGCTGTGGCCTTCCAAGCAATTCCTTACTCACTGAATAGTCTACCCTTCAAACCCATACCTCTTCAATTTAGAGATAAAGAAGTGGTGGGGGATCATGCAAAAGACCTTGCAGAAGTCTACACAGATGACATCAGTTGCCCTTCCTTCGTCCACTGATGCCATCATTCCATCATGGAAGTTCACCAGATTAGTCAGGCAAGTTCTGCCCTTGGTGAAACAGTGCTGGCTGTCTCAGATTACCTGCTCATCTCTCACGTGCCTTAACACATCTTCTAGGAGAATCTGCTCCCTGATCTTCTCAGGCACAGAGGCAAAGCTCACTTGCCTGTAGTTCTTCAGGCCTTCCTTTCTTATATATGGGCATGTTGTTTCCCTTTTTCCAGTCATGACTTTTCAAACATGACAGAGAGTGGCTTAGCAAGCACATCAGCCAGACCCTTCAAGATCCTCGGATGCAGGTCATTGGGCCCCATGGACTTAAACACATTCAATCTCATGAGGCAGTCTCAGACTTGCTTTTTTCTTACAACAGAGGGATTTTGCTCCTCCAGCCCCCACCTAGATGTCTGGGGATGCAATGTTCAGGGTTGTGAGAGACAGAAGAAACCTCACTGCCAGAGAAGACTGAAGCAAAGAACTTCTTGAGTACTTCAGCCTTCTCCATGTCTGCTGTAGCCAGTTTCCCCTTCTCAGTTACCAGGGGGTACCTGTAGAATCTCTTCTTGTTATTTTTCAAGTCTCTCACCAAGCGCAGTTCCATATGTGCCTTTGCTTTCCTGATCCCATCTGTGCACATCCAGACAGCATCCCCATTTTCTTCCCAGGTGATGCATCATTGTTTCCACTGCCTGTACATGCTCTTCTTCAGTTTGACTGGCAGGTCCTTGATGAGTCCTGCCAGTTTCCTGCCTCCTCTGCTTCCTCACAGTGTCTTGCAGGATGGAGGCTGTCCCAGACAAACCTTTTCAGGAAGGCAATGTTTCCATGGGAGACTTTCCACCAAAAAGGAGCCATGAGCAGAACACTCAATGGCTCTGGCTGAAAACCACAAGTGGAGTTGCCTAGTACTATGGCATCACAGTCCTCTCGCACCCCAAAATGCACACGGTGATGCGTGGACACCATAAAGCTTTTTCCTTCTGATGGGAGGATCCTTCCTCCTTTGCTTTGCACAGCTCTGGTTATTAACTGAAGAATCATTTACCTTGTATAACCATTCTATGCCATACATAATTCCAGCCTTTTTCTTTACGTTGATGTGTTAAACTAAATACATTTTTTTGCTTTTGTGACTCCATCTGTCCAAGCCTCTACACTGACTGCGTTGTGAGAAGAAAAAACCCAAAGCAGTGATATTAGGAAGGATCTCTTTATGTACATTTATGAGATCTGCCACCAGGTGACTCCATTCTAAAATATCCATATTTTTGTAAAACAAAATGCTATTTCTTTCATGCAAGATGAGCATCATAATAGTACCCCCCTATCCCTCCCCCATTCCAGTAAGATTTATCACTCTGAAAAAATGTTATTAAATAGATAGGACTCTAACTTAAGACATGAATATTCTTTTTTTTTTTTTTTTGACTAGCACATGAAAATGTATTAGTGAGGGATTTCCAGAACAGCCTGATCTGCTCCTGTCTAATCAGACCTGATTAATTCAAATCAAACTGCAATCCTTCGTTTTATTTTGCTTTAAAAACTCAAGATCAACAACAAATCAGCAGTATGGAGATATCACAGGCAGTTAACATGGGAAGCCTACAGACGCTGAGTCTCATGGAGTCAAATGGATATGATTAAACATTTGGAATCATTTATTAATATTTTATATATTCAAATATATACAGAGGAGATAGGACCAGTTAGAAGGTTGTTCTTCATAGGGGACTTTATTATTTTTATGTCTTAGAACAGGAGATCCATTTCAGGTGTCAAAGGGTTTTTCTTCAAAATAGAAAAATTATTAACAAATAATAGGGTTATGTGAGAGGATTTGTAAGTAACACCAAGCTGCACCAAACCATGCAATGATCTCCACTGATAATCAAAGCATTGGTGAGATAACTGAGCACAGCAGAATAAATAAAATGAGACAAAATAGAACAATCTCACAAACCAAAGATTGCAAATGCAACAGAGATGGCCACCCAAGAAGTCTTTCAGAGATTTACTGAGCCATTTTTTCTGTGGAACACAGATGTAGAGAGGATCTCAGCCTGACCAACTTAATCCACATCAGACAAGGGAGACATAGGGTCAGGAGGCTGAATGTGGATTTGGGCGCTTGGCACAGCTGTTTTCCTTAGGTGCAATGCACTTGTCACTAGTGGTGGCACTTTGCATTTGCTGTATGGCAGCATATGTGCCTGCCACATTTGGGACCCATTATATCTCTTTACCCTCCAGCCACTTCCCTTCCCTTCTTGTTAGCTGCATGTCCATATATTCTTCCATACTTTTTCACTACATTGCAGTGCCAGCTCTTTGCCCCCTACTTGCTCTGCTGACTGCACATACCGCCAGCATGCATTACAAGCTTCCCATATTACACCCAGCTGTAGGCAGGGGCTCAATTTTTATATATAAATTGCAGAATGTATACATTCATGTGTACCCACACAAACACACAGAGTCATTCTGTAAGGCATCGCATTTATTCCATCACTGAAATACTTACCTACAGAGAAACATTTTTGCTATCAGGGAGTCTGCATATAGACAAAGAAAAGTTGAGGAGTAGCCAAGGGAATCTTTCAAAGCATAGCATAAATCCAATCTAGAAGCAAAGGTGAAAAAAAAGGGAGGGGATGGAATATATGTTCACATTTCAGCCTCTGCAATTAAAACCATAGTTACTGCAACAGCACAGACCAATTAGTGTATGTTGATATACCAGCTTTCAGATAAAGCATGTACAAAAGAGGCAGTTAAATGTTTCCGCTTGCTTTGTACACAGTGGCACAGACAGGACTGACTGCAGGACTCAATTTTGTTCGCTGCTGGGTCATTGCATATGACAACAACAGTTAAAAGAAATTTGGCTGATGTCTTATTTGGAGGGGCTGAGCTGCCACCCTCCCTACTTTCCCACTCCAGATTTATAGAGTTTCCTGCCAGGGCACTGGGACACCGCTTCAAGGGAAGAGGGTTATGATCTGGAGAGATGAGCTCGCCTGGGCAAGATCCTGTGCAAGGAGTGCCTGAGCCCAGCAGGGTGGGACCCCTGGTGGTGTGAGTGTGCAGCCAAAAAGATCACGAGCATCAGGTAAGAACCCTTGCACTCTTTTAGAATCATAGAATCACAGAATAG
This sequence comes from Gallus gallus, assembly GCF_016699485.2. NCBI lineage: Eukaryota > Metazoa > Chordata > Aves > Galliformes > Phasianidae > Gallus > Gallus gallus. The sequence goes on along the minus strand of NC_052534.1, from coordinate 1,538,797 downwards.
TTTGACTTGGAAGGGACCCTTAAAGGTCATCTAGTCCACCTCCCCAGCAATGAACAGAGACACCTACAGCCAGATCAGGGCACTCAGAGCTCTGTCCAGCCTGACCTTGAATAGAATCAAAGAACAGAATAGAATCACAAAGGTTGGAAAAGACCTCCAATGTCATCTACTCCAATCATCCACCTATCACCAGTATTTCCTAATAAACCATGTCCCTAAGTAGAACATCTGAACATTTCTAGAACACCAGGGACGGTGACTTAATCACCTCACTGAGCAGCCTATTCCAGTGCCTGACCCCTCTTTCTAAAAAGAAATTTTTCCCGATATCCAAACTGAACCTCCCCTGGTGCAACTTGAAGCCATTCCCTCTTGCCCTGTCACTAGTTATGCAGGAGAAGAGGTCGACTCCTATTTCACCACAACCTCCTTTCAGGTTGTTGCAGATAGTGATAAGGTCTTCCCAGAGCCAGTGTCTCCAGGAAGGTGGTGGTGGTGGATCATCCACCACCTCTCTGGGCAACCTGTTCCAGTGCCTCACCATCCTTACTGTAAAAAATGTCTTCCTTATATCCAATCTAAATCTCCCCTCTTTTAGTTTGGAAACATTTTCCCCCGTTCTATCACAACATACCCTGCTAAGGAGTCTGTCTTCTTTCTTATACATCATCTTACAGAACATTTTAAAGAACATTAAAAATGTAGCAGCCTCTTATTCCAATCCTCATACCTAAAACTATGTCCTTGATGACCAGTATTCAGCTCAGGCCAGATCTGTTCCTTGTCCCACTGCAAACCCGAGGACTGCAGGGTTTGAGGACTTCACACACAGTTGCACAGATGGGAGTTGTTCTGGTGGGGGCACCCCTTGGAAATGCAGATCCATATTCAGCTTTTTCTCTCCACAAATACAAGCAAGTTTAGAATCAAAGTTTTCAGTTCATAATATAGATCCAAACTCTAATTAAAAGAGGAAAAAAATTCAAACTGCTCAGATTTGGTCTGCTTGCGTTTTCATTAAAATTATCCTCAAGTGCTTTCTAAAATCATCTTAAGGAAGAAATCACAACAACCCATTAGTGACCAAGTTATTTTTGTATGGGGGGAGGACACGGGTGAGTGACCGAGTCCAGTGTTACACAAAAAGTAGCTGCTGACAACTCTGTCCTTCTGTGCATTGCAATGTTTCCAGACCTTACTTCCCTTCTCCCATATATTAGCACACAGAAGGAGGAGGCTCACAAAGGAGGTCAAAATGTGGGGGAGTATCTGGTCTTCTATCTGAAGTGACAATTTGTGAATCGCCATGGGGAGGCAGTTTGCTCACTTTTTTATGTGTAGTTTTGAGGGATTTCGTTGGAGAGACAGAGACCAGCCACAGAGCAATGAGAGGTGGGTTTCCATCATTGCGTGTTGCTATAGTGGAGGAGGTTGCTTCACCTTCCAGTACAAATGATGCAAATTAAAATCCAGAGCTGGGGCTGGACAGATGAGAAACTGGAAAATGCCTTCCTGTTTTAATGTAAATAGTTCCAGTATGCACATACATTTCATGCCATCTCACCGCTCTTACAACTGCCAGGAATGTTAAGTAGGTGGAGGCCCCCCTCAGCACTGCGGTGCTCGTGGCTTACAGCAGCACTCCCCAGGCACAGCTCCTGGGCTGGACGACCAGCACGGTGGCAACCTTCCTGGTTGTGGCCATCTTGACAGGGCCAGTGGGTTGGCAGCATTGCAACAGGAACTGTACAGGCCCCAACCTCACAGAAGCTGGGCAAGGAGGCTGAGCTCTCCTCTCTGGGCTTTGCATGTGAGCTACGCCATCTTCCATCTCCTAAGCATGAATTTTAAGTGAATCTTAATCAGCAGTGTCCAGCCATGTGACAAAGTAGCCCTTCAGGAACTAAACTTGGAAACTCATTGCCGAGGAGACTGGTGGTAAAGCCACCACCTGTTGTCTGGGTCAGGGTTTTGTCAGTCATCAGGATCAGGAAGGAGCAAGCACTTGTACTTTTTGATGGCCAACTACACTCTCGGAGAAAGGAGCTGATTCAGGCTGCCAGTATCAGCTCTCATGCAGATAATAAACTAGACTGCCCTTTCTCCTGACATCACACTTCAGTCAAAAACTTTCCCTCCAAATGTCACTTTCAAAGTTGCAGCCTTTAAAAAAAAAAAAAAAAAGTCTTTATAAAAAATTCATGGCCACAATGATCTGATAATGCAGCTTTCTGATACCAGCAGATGTTTTGTCTAACATGTTCCCTGAAGCTGTACTCTGCGCCTTCATATCTTTCATTTCCAGTTGCTATCTGCTGACTGTGGGATGTCATGTACGTACCCTATAGCGATGCGCAGCAATTCGCATCTAACACCGCCGTGCGTAATGAGCTTCACAAGATGCTTGTCGCAATAACTCTGCACTTCCCCGACCATATGGAACACAACACTCCAAAGCCCACAGACACTTTTTTTTATTACAGTTCAGATCCTTAAAACATAATCTGTGTGATGTCTAGTGAATGTACGTGAAGAGCTGCTGAAAACAAAGTTAACACTTGTTCACATCATCTGTTACAAATGTCCAATTTGGGACAATAAATTTCCTCGGAACCTGTTCTTTTGCTGACTCGTTGCTTTATCTTTTTTCTCTTTCTCTCATGTCGGTTTTTTTTTTATGAACTATGCATATGTATTAAATGGGATTTGTTATCCCTAGATACCAATTTGCATGAAGTGCAAGCCATCATTGGTTGGAGAGAAGCAAATTACTTCTCCAGCAAGATCACACTTCTTTTTTTTTCTTTTTTTCTTTTTTTTTTTTTAATTTTAACAAACCGCAGGCAGAGACTGTTAACAGCACTTAGCCAGATATGCAAAGTATCACTTTTCTCAAAAGCAGCTTGATCAATGAGCAAAGAAAAAAAAAAGAAGAAGAAGAAGAAGGAAGGGAGGGTATTATTCAGTTAAGTACAATGCAGAAATGACCCAAGACCAAGGCAGCTAATCCAGCCATCACCTGTAACTTGATCTGTCAGGATCCAAATGCAGTACAATTCAAGTGTGGCTTGGCAGCTAGGATGCAGAGCTAAACACTATGCCTGAGCAGAGCCTCCCAGAACGACCATCGCCTTTTCCAAGTGTGCACAGTGCATTTCCAGAAGTCTCAAGCTTGCTCCATAATATTACACATTGCTCAGCTCCCTGGCATAAGTCTTCTTTTGTCGCTCACATCCCCACACATTTATTCACACTGGGGATCTGGAGAACTGTGCAAACACTGGCCTGAAATGCCTTTAACAGTGCAGGGAGGCTCTCCTCTGCCCTTCTCAATTTGACTGGCTCCTGGTGCCAGTGGTCCTCTGCAGGATGGAAGCTGCCGTTCTGGCTGGCTTTGGGCAATCATTGTCTCCCTTTTTTCCTTATTCTCCTCATCGTACACACCTGTGTTGGCAAGAGCTTGGACATTAACAATAGGACAGATCCTCAGTTCAGAGCTAGCTCTGCAAAATATCTGCACTTTCAGGGAGAAAGAGAAAGAAGAGGGCAAAATGACAATGAAGGGATATTACCAACACTTCAGGAACCAAATTACCTGAGCAAATCTTTGATGCTCAGATGACGTAAAAGCTCACCAGCCTGCTGTTAAAAGGTCACGTGCCATGAGCCAGGCAGTTGAAATGTGTGGGATATTACACTCACTGGAAGAGAATAAAATTAGCATGGACACTGAGCTGCAAAGTTTCAAACCAGGTCTGGTCTCCTCAAGGACTCAGTACTGGGACATTGCTTGAGGGGCTGGGGAGAAGGGGTCCTCTCAAAACATCAGCTTTGATTCTGTTGAGATCTCTAAATATGACTGTAGGATCTGTCTCTCAATAAACAAGTGCTCACAATTTCATCCCAAATCCATTAGTATCATGTGCTTGGATTGTTTTACCTCTGAATTTAATGGACAAACGATAGTCTTTTTTAAGAATGGTTCCTGAGATCACAGAGGGCATTAGTAATTCACTGCAGAAAGAGCACAATCAACGAGGACAGTGGTGCTGGTTAGGTGCTGAGGTGCCTTTCGGGGAACTGTGATAGCCAAAAGAACAAGTTAGGTGCCCAAACTCTCAAGAGGGAGCCTGTATTTCCTTGCTACCTTTAGCGTCTATCCAACAACACAAAACAGCCACACATTTTATGCTGTGTGACAATTTGAAGGTGGAAAAAATAGTTTCCTTCTGCAGAAATATTGGCATCTTCCTGCAGCTTTTGCAAAAAGGCAAAAATCTCACAGTTTCACACATCTCTACTATTAAAGTATGCTGCTTTGTTTCCATATTTATATTTGTCACATTTAAAAGGAATAAAATAGAATTTCAGAGAAGATCCTCACTTGCAAAGGATCACAAAAGAACAAAAAAGTCACATAGAGATTACGAAAAGAGCTCACAAGAGGGAATGAAGGGCCAGTTTTGAAAGTGGGGCTTCTGTGTAACAGAGGGCCCTGCCAGTGTTAACCATAAAAAATCACCATGGGGCCAGATGGAATCACGTTTGGGACACTTACCCTTGGATGGTGAGAAAAATGTGGACCCAGTCTCTCTGAGTCCGCTGGCTTAACAGGCAGGAAGGATCTACAGCTTCATCTCCCAGGCTTCTCCCACTGGAAAACCCTGGCACAGTTACCTGGCAGCTCATAGAGGCTGTTTTAAGATGCTGCTGTACAAGTGCAGCTGTAGCCTGATTGCACTGGAGACAGACACAGCCAAAGAAATATACTGCTAAATCTTAGCAGAACACAGCCTATGATACCCAACTGTAGTGTAGGCACTAGATAACATGCAATCATGGTCTCCTACTGCAGCAAATTCTACATAAACCCAGGCCTTTGAAAGAAAAGTAGTAAAAAAAATGTGTTTTTCTTATTCCTTATCTGTACCTACTCCATTTTACCTAAGGCTGCCTATTAGCTCAGCTGGTGATGTCACTTACTTCACTGGAACCTGTTATCAAGAAAGATTTCTCACAGGATTTTCCATTTTGTGAGTTTTGTGTTTTGTGCAATGTTGTATTTCATTCCATTAGATAAAGGGTTAAGTAATTCACATTTTACCCATATAGACTAAGTTATACTCCCTGTGGGTTGTTGGCTTTCCATTGGCTAGAACGATGACCTTGGAAACAGACAAAAATGATGCATTGTTGCAATAAATATTATAGCTTGCACCTGTTTCTAATTAAGTCTGCCAAACAATTTCAGAGATACTGAAAAGAGAAATGTGTTGGCTTCTAATCGGGTGCTCTTTGCTGTTTGATCTGGATTATTCAGTGCCCCACGTGACCCCACCTTCCTGCTTCTCATTTTTCTTTTTCTTATTGGACTTACAGGAGACACTGGATGAAGTAAGTCGTCTCACAAAGGAACATCTCTGCCTAATATCAGTTGTTCCTAAAAACCTGAGAACTGGTTGATTAATATCAAGGCCAGGAATACTTTATCCCAGGATACCTCCAAAATTTCAAATATGGCTCTCAGGTTTCATAGGTCTGTTGTACCAAAAAGGGAATCTCACTGCTATTCACCTTTCTCCAGTATCTAGCTATCAGTGATCAGGATCAGGCAATGACTGGGATACTGGAGGTTTCTGCAGGACTTAGACATGTTGGGGAAGTAGTGCAGTAATCCTTTTTCCACTAACGCTCATCAGATGTAACTGAGCAGCGGTCACCTTTGTATTTCAGAGATAAGGGTACCTTGGGATGACTGAATGACTCTGGCAGCTCTTGCCATCAGAGCAGTTGTTTTAGGGCAGGTATGGATCCAGGAAAGTACACATGGGTTGTAGTTTGAAGTCTAGCATTACGCTTCTCACTTGCTGTATTGATTCTCCCATCAAGTTGATCCCCCACTCAAAGTACTTTTTGGTAAAATGAAGGATTTGTTTCTTGCCCATCTACCCTGCCAAGCTATTCACAGTTTGTGTACATGAAATGCCTGCTCTGTAGCTCTATGGACAAATGCAAATACACATGGAAAGGCTGACGATGACATCCTTGCAGATTCATAATAAGTAGAGACTTGGTAATATCTCCACTTTCTGAATGGGGAGTGGAAGGCACAGCTCAGCCAGTATGTTTGGCCAATACAAGCTGATGCTTGTATTGACAGATGTCAGAAGCAGTTCAGTCCTTCTTTCACTATGTGGTCCTTTTTCTCATGCTGGGATAAGCATTTGTGTATCTGTATTTTGGAACAGGTGGAGGAACTTACACAGCTGAGAACCAACCCTGGGAAAAAGAGAAGTGTTTTTATTTTGTCCACATCAGTTCCTTGATTTTGGTTTGCACGCAGGTTGGCAGGACAGGATGCAGCAGCAGAGTCAGGGAATACAAGGCAACATTTTTGCCTGGATGTGCATGAAATCACAGAGGGAATATGCAATGACCTCAAGAAAACAATGTGGGTCTACAAGTCCTTTCTTCACCACCCAGCAAAGATGTTCTTGTTGCATGCTCATCCTCTGGGCTGCCCAAAGCTTCTCACCCAAAGAAAACATATCTCAAAAGTATCTAAACCCTCTGCTCAGCCAGCAGCTAATTATTTGGGAGTGGAGGTTGCACAGGCATTATTTTAGCAGCTGTCCTAGAGAAGGCAGGCTCAGACAGGGCCAAAATTAGCCCAGATACAACAACACAGAAAGGAAGCATCTTAGCCTGTGGTACCCTACCAAAGTACTATGGCAAGAGATTTGTTTAGGGGGGAACTACAGAACTACAGAGGTATTTTGCAGGGTTAGCACTGCTCCTCCAGCTGACACAGTCCCTCCTTTCACATTTCCCTCCATGGTTGGTAATGAGATGCTGCTGGTACCCCCATGGCTGGAGGTACCTGCAGTGGTTCAGCCCATCGCAGTGCTGTGCCAATCACTTAACAATTCCCACAGCTGCCTTTGTGCGAAGCCTCCCTCTTAAGCCTCTGGTTTAAGAATTTAGAGTAATCATGTAAAAATGATACCCCTGTGCTCTATGATCCGCTGAATCTCACTAATGCCGGATCCCAGAAGAGGGCTTATTAATGAAAAGATGCAATGCCTCACGCTCTGCTCATGTTTCACACGAATATCTCTCATGGATTCGGCAGTAAACCTTACTGCTGATAAAGTGAGTATAATGAACCTCTGTGCTCTGCAAGAATGAAATCTTGGACTGATGACATAGTTACCTGCTCTGCATCCAGCACAACAGCGGGCTGGAGAGGGGTGAGGAGAAGCACCTGGCTGCTCTGGGGAACAGCCAGGACAGATCACAGCCTCCTAAACCTCGTGTCTGGCTTCTAGCAATGCCTTTGGTTGTGTGCAAAGATCAAGAGTGTGGAAGGAAGCAGTCTGCAATTAGCTGAGAGAAATAAAATTATGCTTTTTTTTTTTTTTTTTTTTTTTAATCACCAAGTCAACACAAGAAAGCAGAGTTTTAAAGGGACAGTAACACCTTGGGGATACTGTGACTCATTCCAGTAGTACACAGTACCCAAAAGCCCAGGCAGCTCCTGCCAGGTGATGGCTCCTCTGAAGAGACTGGCACACGGTGTTCTGCAGGCAGCAGGATCTGCTGCTACCAGCCCTGATATCCAGACACATCTTGAGAAGGCACAGGAAATAATGCCAAGTACTGCCTTTGTCCTGGAGCTCTTCTGCTAATGGATGCATGTTTTGCAATCAAGAGATTTACATCATCAGTAATGCTTTTGGATGCATTTGTTAAAGAATCTCTTTCAGGTGTCATGTGGTGCAGTGGTAAAACACTGTGGGCAGCAGAGCAGTAGGTGTCTGTATTTGTCCCAGGCCCACTGCAACATGAATGCCTTAGCATCAGGAGGATGGTGTAGAACAAGGAACAAGACTGAGAGATGACACCATGGAGAAGCCCGAGACAATCACAGAGGTTGGCTTAATGTCCAGCAATCAGATTGTTCAGTGCACCTTTGCTGCCTGGACCATGGCTCATCCTTTCATACCCAGCCCCACGTAACCAAATCCAAACTTCTCAAACCTGGTGCAAATTTGAATACGGAAAATTAAGAGCCGGAGATTAAATGTAATCCCACCTTAAGCACTGGTCTGTTCAACTACTTGAGCAATCCATGAAAATGTTAGCAACATCACTTTGGGAGGATGCTCAGGTCAGAGGGAACTCAAACACCCTGAAATTCTGTGGAATCTTAAAGCAGGTGCTACTTTTCATGTTAGCAGTTTGGGTACAACTCCTGGGACTATTCATATCTAAATGCCCCATATGTTGTCTTTAGAGAGGAAGGCAGTCACACTACCTTTATATGTATGCTTTCTTCCCTTTACTCTCACATTTCTTCAACATGCAAAATGTACTTAACTCACTGCTTATTGAATGAAGGATTAGTATTATTTTCTTTCCTCCAGTGAACTTTGTTTCACTTCATCCTGCATATATTTTGCTATTCTGTGTTTTCCTGCCAACACACCACTGTTCAGCAAACTACCGTACTTAAGGGCAGCCAGCTAGCACAGTGATACCTTTTTACTTGCAGGGAGTGTTTCTGTAATCACGGTGGTGCTGGTGCCTTGAGTGACAGCTTAAACCAACATGCACAAAAAATGCTCCCAGAAGTTTCACTGAGCTGGGGTAGAACTGAAGCAGCTTCAGACTGCCAAAACACTGAAACACCGAGGGCAAGGCGCATTCTGAAATGCAACCTGCTGCCTAGCTCTTCTGCAAGCATGCATGTTGACCAGGGACCATGAAGGGAGTTATTTCCCCAACCTCCTGTCACTGTGCTGCTGTACCTCATGTTCCACTAGGCTGGGAGTGCTTGGAAAGCACCCTGCTTTCAGTCCTGTAAAAATTAGAATAAAACAAATTGGTGACAAATTTGCAATAGCTCTGTATGAGGTTCATGGTCTCCTTTATTGTTGTTCAGATTAGTTATATTGCCCAGTAGGAAAGCAAGTGGAAAAGTAGGGTATCTTTACAAATCACTGTGCTCTTGGAAAACCAGACTGGGTACTCCCATTCACATCACTGTAGCAATCCAGATCTATCTGGTGGAAGCATTTTCTTTTTCTTGTGGAATTACACCTCGGGTCCTGCTAGGTAGCTGTTCTCTTTGTTCCTGAAAGCCAACCTAGTTGCAAGATCATGCTATGCCATGCTTATAACCTCTCACTAAAAAGGAAGAGATTACAAAGGGGGCAAAATACCCCAGAGGGTTCCCCTTTATCAGAACCTCCCTGTCAGTTTGCCTTCTCATTTCCTGAGCTCTTGTCTGATTATTAGTGTACTGGCAGAATAAAAATAACCTCATATTCCTACATGAATCATAAATAAAACCCTTTTATTTCATCAAAGGGGTTGGCAGGTTTATAGTCCTTTGCAATGCATGCACGATGTGAATGACATACCTTTAATTTTGCTGACAAGCTTGTCGGGGTCCTAATGAAAAAGAGTGAAAAGTGGATGACTTCTCTAAAGGTTTAGCCGTTGCTTTTTGGTGAGGATATATATTTCACCTTGCCACTGTAATCAAGGAGCCAACTGATCTTGGTAATGAACTCTTCAATTACAGTCCACTTCTGACTCTTTAGGAATGCCTAGGCAACAATACCACGGTGATTATTGCTGATATTACAGATTAAAGTCACCTGGGGGGAAAAAAAAAGGAGGAGGGAAAGAAGAAAGAAAATCCAAGCAGTGTCCTTGCTGGAGTTTCTGGTGTCAGGATGCATCAGCAATGAACTAAAAAGACAGATCGCATTCCAGATTTTGAGAAGCTAGACTTTATACCTCATTTGTACATACCTTTGCACAATCATAAAATCACTGCTCTCTTGCTTGTATTTTGACAGTATGTATTCCCCATGTTTGTTCATCTAGCTGGTTTGTTTTTTAGAAGCCAATATAAAGTACTGTAGCACTTATCTAGGGAAAATCTCATGAAAAAGATGATACAAAGAATTTCTTTGGGTATCTCTGGCAAGCAGCTGTCCAGACAAAGGCTGAACAAAGGAAAAAGAGTCCAGAAGTACAACAAACAGTACAAACAATCTGGAAATGTCTCCTATTTCTGATCTTTTTGAGAGTGAAATGTTAACTTCTTCCAAAGAGGGAGGCAAACAGTTAAAAAATACATATTTAGCAGTAATGCAACTTCTTTTTCCTTCTTCAAAACATCTTTTATTTCTACTTTCCTTTTGTCGCCTCCTATTTTGCTCATGTAAAAGTCATAAGGAACACTGGCCCCAAGGTTTGCTTTCTGACCACAGATGAATTGCCAAAGTCTTTCCCCTCTCAGGAAAGAAGACCTGCTTTTTTGGAAACGGCCCAGGTCTTCATGTAATAACTCAGAAACAGATTAAGGGAATGGGAAAGCTGGATGTGCTGAACTGGAGATTATCCTTCATTCTGCTTGTGATTCCTGTCTTCAGCAGCAACTCATCAAGAGAAAAGTTGGAATTTTGCAAGTTTCCCTATGCTGATTTCTGTTCTTTTCAGTTACATTTTCTCTTTTACTCTACTTTTGTTGTTGTTGTTGTTGTTGTTTTGTTTTATAATTTGCTCTGGGGAATACAGAGGTATGTGTGAAAGGAAATGAGAAAGAGACAAGTGAAGCCATGTCACTGGGGAAAGAAGCAGATTTGTGTGTGCAGGACTGCATGTGCACAGAAGGCAGGGCAGAATAGAGAAGAACTTGTGGGCAGAGAGAGCCAGATCACTATCTTGTCAGGATTCTACAAGATTCCAAAGCTGCGCTTTTAATTTTCATTACTTTCCATTTTCCTTTGATGAGTTCAGGAGCACTATCTAATTTTATTAGGAGCTTTTCATCAAACGTGGATATCTTCCTTTCTCAAGGGATGCCCTGGACACAAAAACATCAGACTCTGTGAAACATTAGCTAATCCTAGCTAGAGTTACTTGACCCTATCAAGCAAAGAGATAAATTTTACTCTTCATGAGGGTCCTACTGTTTATACTCCAGACAAAATTCTTACTTCTCAAAGTTTTCAGAGGAAAAGCATTTTTCATAATGTCAGGAAACGAGCCATAAGGACCTGGGTCATACAAATCTGAAATTGTTCCTTGCTTCAGACTGAATACCCTGACAGACTTCCTCTCGGTTGTGACTGACAGCAGCACCTCATTTTCCCAGCATAATATCCAAACAGGTAAAGGTAGGAACTACCATATTTCCAAAGCTCTTTTGCTCCGCTCTAACATGTTTAACAGCCTGAATCAACCCAGACATACTATCTTGATACATTTAACATACTTTGCATCATACTGTATTTTAAAACATGTCACAGCTTATTTTAAATGTGAAATGCAGTGCATTTTGTACTTATTTAGTGCTTTGTTCCATCAACATGTCCCCAATGCTTTGGTAAATACGGGCATGCTGTCTGTAGTGGTGTTGCCTCTTCAGCTGTTTGAAATGAAAGGTCTTACTAGAAAAGGTTAAGAAAAGCCTTACATACTCTGAAATTATCAGTTTGTTATCACTATTAATAATACTTTATAGTATTTAACAAGCTACTTTTCATCTTCAAAGCACTTTGCAAATATTAATTAATCCTCTCAATCTGCCTGTGGGGGTAAGCAAATGCTGTTGCTCGCAGAAGTTCAGTCAGAGGGTTAAGTGATGTGCCCAAGGCAGGAGGGTCAGGAGCAGCCTCTGCATGTCCTGCTGTGCTGCTCAGAATGCTCCAAGAAGTGTTTCCTCATGCTTGGATGGGATGGTGGATGTGTGCCACTTTTAAACAGGAGCTGTTTTCTTAAAGCACTGGCTTGCAATGCTGACTGTGTCTTCAGTTGCTTGAACAAGTTGATACAATCTGTGACATCCATCAGCTGGCAGCAGCTCGCAGACCCATGCTCAGCACACTTGGCAAGGACCTGAACTTGTGTCCTCAGTACAGCCACAAAAATCCATATGTTGTGTTGTGTAAACAAAGTGTATGCATGTAGACTGCCTGCGTTGTTGTGTGTACATATGTATATGCATGAATATGTGTAGTTCTGGTGGCCTTCTACAATGAAGTGACTGCATCAGTGGATCAAAGAAAGGCAACTGATGTCATCTACCTGAACTTTTGCAAGGTCTTTCGCATGGTCCCCCACCACATCCTTATCTGTAAATTGGAGAAGTATGGGTTTGAAGGGTAGACTATTCAGTGGATAAGGAATTGCTTGGAAGGCCGCAGCCTTGTTGTGGTCAATGGCTGTCTGTCCAGGACGAGGCTGGTCTTGTGTGCTGTCCCCCGGCGGTACATCTTGGGACTGCTATTCTCCAACATCATCAGTGACGCAGATGAAGGGATTAAGTGCACCCTCAGCAAGTTTGAGGATGACACCAAGCTGAGTGGTGCAGCTGATACAACAGAAGGAAGGGATGCCATCTAAAATGACTTGGACAGAGGTGAGAGGTGAGCCTTAGATTTGGGTCAAGGCAACCCCAGGTATGTGTGCAGGCTCGGAGAAGAATTCATTAGGAACAGCCCTATGGAGAAGGTCTTGGGAGTCCTGTTGAACAAAAAAGCTGCACATAAGCCAGCAGTTGGTGCTAGCAACCAAGGCCAGCAGTACCCTGGGCTGCAACAAAAGAGAGGTGGCTGCAGGGAGAGGGAGGGAGTTGTCCCTCTGCTCTGCCCTTTTAAGGCTCCATCTACAGTACTGCATCCAGCCCTTCAGCCACCAGCATGAGAAAGACGTGGAGCAGTTAGAGTGGGTCCAGAGGAGGGCCATGAAGATGATCAAAGGGCTGGAGGACCTCTCCTATTCAGAAAGACTGAGAGAATTGGGCTTGTTAAGTTTGGAGATGAGAAGGCTCCATGAGACCTCTCTGCAGCTTTCCAGTACTTGAAGGTAGCTTATAAGCAGGAGGGGGACCGAATTTTACACAATCTAATAGTAATAGGACAAGTGGGAATAGTTTTAAAGTAAAAGAGGGGAAATTTAATTTAGATATTAGAAAAAATTTTTTTACTCAGAGGGTGGTGAGGTGGTGGAACAGGCTGTGGATGCTCCATCCCTGGAGGTGTTCCAGGCCAGGTTAGATGGAGCCCTGGATAGCCTGAGCTGCTGGGAGGCAATCAACCCATGGCTGAGGGGTTTGGAACTATATGATCTTTGAGGTCCTTTCCAACCTAAGCCATTCTATGATTGTGTGATTCTATGCTCATATACTTTCTACCTTTTTCTGCTTGGCTCTTTTAGCTGGAAGTTCAATACATTGCTCTTTTAAAGAGTGTATTAATATGATGTCAGTGTGTCCAGGCAGCAAAAACCTGTCTAGGTATTTTCTGCAAAGACTACAGGGCTATGTCCATGGAGGAGCTCTGAGTTGATTCCTAGAACTACTCCCCAAGCTCTGCTTTGCTATGGAGAACAATATATGCACACATAAAAGTGACCATGGAGTAATTGCTTAAAGAAGCAGCAGGCTCCTTTAAAGATTTTACAGGCCACAGTAACTCGAGACACAGCAATAATGAAACGTGTCATTGAAAGCAGCCTGCATAGTGCTGTGGACTGATTAGACTCATGTTTGTTTTCTTCAAACAATTCCAAATAGTTTCAGTGCTAACAAACTATGGAAGGTTTAGGGGAAAGGACAGTCCCATGATGATGTTTTATTAGTCCATGCTTCTTTGAGTTGGTAAATCACGCTATTTTGCTTTATTGAGCATTCCTTTAGGAGCATATTGGAATTTTTTTTATCTGCTACAATTAATTGAGTGCCCAGTGCATCACATGGCACAGCTGGGAGTCCTTCAGTGCTACACAGGATGCCAAAAAGGACAGTAGCTGTGACATGTGGTACACCTGCTGATAAACGATGGTGAGAATGCAGAACCGAAGGGCTAAGGAGTTCTTTCCAGCACCACACTGCATTCATGTAATGAATATGATGATGACCCTATTTGCTAATCTTATTTACTTCTTTTTTTTTTTTTTTTGGCTTGTGAGTTACTTATTGCCTTACCTGCATGTTAGTTTTATCTTCGCTGCACAATGCTGTGGCATGATGGGCAAATTTAATGTCAGCATCTCCCTCACTTCTAATGTATAAAAGAGCCTTTTGAAGGTGGAGTAAACCAAGGAGGCCAGTAACTAAAACTACAGTTATAGCCCATTGTACCAGATGTTGGGAACAAATGAATAGGAGCCTTGCGTTTATCGGAGCACCATGCAGAGACAGTGGTGCCTTTGTGGGAGAGGGAGATCCCTTCAGTGGACCAGAGAGAGAAGAAATGGGATTGTTAATGTATGTAAGATGCAGGCAGATTTCTATTGGTACTATTTCATTGCAGAGGCAGAAGGTAGCAGAGCCAATCATGAAAAGCGTGAAGGTGTGAAGGCACAAAGATGGAGAATTGATTAAAAGCACCGTGGGGAGTGTGAGAGAACAAATCAGTGGTAATGATGGAATTATGCCTGAGTGGAACCCAATAGTCCGCAGTGTCCTGCTGGCTCAGCACTGGGGATTAAACAGGGCAAAGAGCAGGGCTCAGCCCTTGTCCGGCCTGTTGGCACCCAGAGACACACTGATGTGCTGTGAAACCAGTGAGGTCTCTGAGGAAAGCATGATATCAGTATGAACACCTCTGTGTCCAAAGCAGCCAGAGTTGCAACAGAGATGCCTCTGTGAGTGGTCTCATACAAACAAAGTGTCACTGCCCCTCTCCTTCCCTGTTTTAGGGTCTGCTTTGATGGTGTGAGGCATACATCTCTATCTGCACGTACCTAAGGTGCCCCTGTCACTGTGGCACTAGGACAGCCAGCGTTTGCTGTGGTGAAGGAGTATGATGCAAGGATGCTTTGTGTTCTGTGAAAGGGCACTATGCAGAGGGAAACAACCAAACGGCTCATGAGGCTCATCAGTTTTCTCTGCTGCACAGCAATTTGGAATCTCTGTTATCTGCTTTTGTGGTTGGTGACATCAGGAGAAAGGGCCCAGGGCTGTTTTGCCTGCCTGTTGGTCACTGGATGCAATGGATGGGAAGATGAGCAGACAGTGCCTAGCAGAACAGATAGGGAGTGCTGGGACCTACCTGTAAGAGATAATTACGTTGTGGCATTGAACGTGCCATCATACTAAGCATCCCAGAGATTTCCTCTCCAATGGCACTAGCCACAGTGCTTGAGAGCAAACTGCAAGGACAGCAAGGTTTGCAGAAGGGACACAAGAGGACAATTTGACCTCAGCCTGGCCTTGCCTGCAAGGAAATCCCTCACACCATGGCACCAGAGCCAGACCTTGAGCAAATACAATGAGGATATGCTGGCTTTTTTGGCACAAAATCATGGCTAAATAACTGAAAGCTAAACATTTTCCAAATAAAATATTTGTTGGGTGGTGTGACAGGCAGCTGTAGCCAGGGGGAGGTAGGTCCCAGGCAACCTGCACTCCTGCTAAGAGACCTTCCCATTGTGGGGTCTACGCATTCCCCCACAGTCAGAACACTGGGGCAGGAGGGAACATACTGTGGTCTCTCCAGAGATAAAATTTTCCAAAAGATAAAGAGTCACAATTAGAAAATGCACCGATTCTTTTCAAATGATCTTAATGAAGATGATTTAGGAGTGGTCAGGTAAACTAGCAGCATCAGGTGTAAAGCCTGCAAGGAAAGCACAGGTCTTGGAATTGGGCCGAGCATGTGTCCCTGCATGGGCCCATTCCTCACATATCATTTTTTCTCTTGAAAGCAGCAAACACCAGGAACTGGAGAGGGAGACCTGGACACATCACAAATATTGAATGTAAATACAACACATTCCAGTGCAGACCCTTCACTGAAACAAGCCCTAGAGCAGAGCTATCTCCTCCTGTTGGTGACAATGCAAAGGACTTCAGCATAATCGTATTTACTCAGTCAAATGAGAGCTGCTAATGCACTTCAGTCTTAGAAACAAAACTTGAACTATTTAATTGTAGCTTTTCCAAAGCAGAGGATTTATTTGCATGTGGCTGCTGACTTCAGAGGCAGTCTCTTCTCTGGAAGCCTCAATAGGTGAGAAGTCACTTTCCCTGGGCAGGGATGCTGCCCTTTGGCTTTAAGCTCAAGCAGGATCCAGAGCAAGGAAGTGCAGGTTTAGCTTACATACAGTCAGAAGTAAAAATGCATTTGAACATTGCAGTTTTCGACTTTCAGAGCCAAACCCAACCTAGCAAGACAGCAGCAGTTTGACTGGCTTTCTTGCCCAGTCACAAATTGTAAATTATAGACATCCTAAGCAAATTCTTAGCCAGGGCTCAGGATCAGGGCCATCTGGACATTGCTCAATTCATTTGCTTTATACAAGTCACTTCACCGTCATTTATCTCATCTCCTTGTAGTATATTGGGAGTAAATATATTTATTCTCTTAGAGACTACTGGATGGGAATTAAACATTGGTATTAGGCACACTCCTACTAAATGGGCACTGCTGACTTGGCATGTACCACGTCCTGTCTGGTGTAGAACATTTCTTTCACATTTAGAGGTGCTGGGAACTTTTAACAAAGACCTTGACTTCTGTCTACGTACTGGTGAGAGGCACTTGCTTAGAGAGTATTTTGTTATTTCTTTTTAAAAATATATCGTTGAGCCTTTCAGCCTACTCTTCTTTAAGCTTTTCAACTCAGAGGCTGAATAAGAATTTCACTGAAACTCATACTAGTCATAGTTGTTCCAACCTCAGCTCTCCTCAGTCTGAGGAACGAATCTCTCCTAGGATAAAGTTTTCTTCAAAAATACAACGTGGTAATCCTCTTTCTAACAGAGACTATGCAGCTGTCTTAACTTTTGCCCACACATGGAAGGCACTTGAAAAAAGCTCTGTTTTGTAGATCCATCAACTTTAGAAGACCCAAGTCAGTAAAGAGCAGCCTAACCATTCTGTCTCCGCTGACAAGCAGTGAAGGAGTTAATTATCTGCTTCTTTTCACTCATTCTGTTGCAGAGCTTGGTTGTGCATATTAAATGTCCAAGTTACCAGATTCAAAGAAAAATTTGATCTCAATTTGGCTACATATTAAAAGTGGCATTCCCTGTTTTCCTACCTAGCACTGTTAATTGCATACATTTAGCCCTCTATTGGAGAATAATTTAGCTTCAGATTGAAAAGAAACAGCCCTGGCCTTGGTTATTTTGGCATACAAGTCTCCAGTATGGCTCTGTTTTCTAAGCAGACATTAATGATTCTAAAACTAATATTCATTGTTTGGAGAGGCATAGCGGCCTTGGCATTTACTTAACCTTTTGTCTCATGTATGAAACTGAGTCAGCCTAAATCCTTTTCTTAATTAATATCCTTCTTCTTTTTTCTTTTTTTCTTTTTTTTTTTTCTGTTCAACATTATTTATTAAACAATTTGTATGCAACAATTAAGAGTTGAGAGATTAGGAAAAACAACACTGTATGAGAAAGCTCCCTTAGTACAACATCAACCATGAAATGTGTCCTCCAGCTCCTACAAAACTGAGCGCAAATGTGATGGGAATGGAGACTAAGGGAAAAACACCTGAGAAGCAAGTTACACCATTCACCTTGTAACTCTATCAATAAACTGTTTCTCCAGTATATATATATGATTATATGGAGAAAGAGACAAACTACTGCCTCAAAAGCATAAAAAACAGGGATTCAACACCTCTTGTGAATGCTGGTGATAGCTATGATTATTAATAAAGTACAATTACTGAATCTTTTCTCTTCTTGCTTTGATAGAGAGAAACTATCATTTGAAGCTCCTGCAGTGTTTCAAAGGACAGCGCTGTCTGCTCCATATGCATTGTCTCACCTGGAGCTCACCTACTTTTCCAATGGGTTTGTTCCTATGTATTTTGCACTTTTGTGATCACAGTTACTTTGCACAAAATACTGTTAATGGGTGTTCAGATCAACATGGAAAATGGTGAGAACACCACTGACATTGAAATTAAAATCATTTTGGGGTTGCATTAGCAATTGTATGTCAATAATTGAAAACCAGAATCCACCAGGCTTGCGTATAAATGAACATGGAATGTGAAGACTTGAGCATCTTTCCTCATCTATTACCCTTTCCCCAGTAGTTCAGTGTAATCATGGGCCCTTTGTTCAGTGACTATTCTGTCTTACCAGGGCTGGGTGACCAACCAGATCCACATGGAGAGCTATAATGTTCTCCAGACTTCAAAGTTATAAGCAACATGGACATGGTAATATGAGCCATATCATGCATCCACTAGAATACTCACAAGAATAAGATTAATTCTAAGTGTTGGCAATGATGTCATACTAAATCTTATATTAGCCAATGATCCTCAGTCTCCAATGTTCTTAAAATCTCCTTCCTATAAGCCGTTAGTAGATCTCTGGGTATCACAAAAAGCTCATGACCCACATCTTTTACTTGAAACCGTAGATATTGAACGCTTCTACCTTTATGACTAAGTCCTGATTGTCAAATGCATGACTGGAAGATGGGGAAGTCTTGGGAAGAAACATAATGGGGCCATTATTCAGAAACCTTTCTGAGAGCTGAACTGGGCCACTGCTCCAGAGCTGATGCTCCCAAAAGAAGCTCTACAGCTCTAGGGATACAGCAACGTTATTTTCCTCAGAACTCCCTCACCAACGTGGTACTACTTTAAATATTTCAGGGAAATAGTTCAACTGATTATTTCAGAGCATGAACTTAGAGAGCACGTTTTAAAGTCCAAATGCATGTCTATAAACCCAACATATTAATAAGTTAACAGTTTTCAGTAAGCCATCAACATTTGCATGCATCTTCCTACTTGTTATGTGCAGTACTATATTTTTTAATGTTTCTTGGATGCTAGCCAGGGAGTCTGGGTCTCTAGTTAGTTTATCTATTACTTTCTTGCCACAGTAGATCTGGGTCTTGGCCAAGTACTGGACTCATGCTGCATACAAAAACATAGAATTCCTCCCTTTATCTATCAATAGTCTTTGCTTCTCAAGGAAGGGGGGAAAATACCATAAATTAAGATAAATAAGTTAGTACCTAAAAATCCAGGACTATGTTCAGCAGAACTTTTTTTAGCATCTTTTAAAAATATGTGTAATCAAAAGATGTCCTTAAGCATTTATACTGCTTTAGTTTCCCAAGAGTAATTCATGACTATTCAACTGAACAGGAGAGGAAGATCTCTTCTTCAAACCCCTCCTCGATCTCCTTAGGCCTTCCAGAAGAGTGAGCAAGGTTACATGACCTGAAATAAAACAGTGGAAAAAGAGGCTTCCGTGCCACCCTCCCTTTTTCAGTGTTTCTCAGCCTATGGACTAAGGGAGGGCTTAAAGAGGCCATGGAGGGTTAGAGGCTACCTCTGTTTTACATTTGACCTTAAAAAATTTTATCTGTTACTCAGGGCCTCTGGTGTCTTCATAGGAAGAAAAATGAACACAGGAGATGCTGTTCTGTAAGAGTTAGGAAAACATGGTTCAGTTCAGCCTTGGTGGCAGGGCAAGGAATGCTGCATTTTGTAGTGTGTTTAAGGTAGCAAGTTAAGACCTAAATTAAGGAAGGGCAAGAAAAAAAAAAATAGACTGTGGTTTTAGAGCTGCTTCAATCCGCAAGCAGTCTGAGCTGCCCTTGAAAGAGCTGGTACTGCCTACCAGTACATCCCTGATGGGACCATTTCTGTCTCCCAAAGATATGCATTTAATCTGGGAACTAATAGGGTAAAACATCATCTGACCTAAAAAAATGCCCCTCCAGCAATGCTGCTGAGCACAGGGAAACCCTCATAGCAGGGCAGGAGTCAGGAAAGGATGGGGTGGAAAAGATGCTGCATGCCCTTGAGTTCCATTCCAAGCTCCATTCCTGCTGACCTCAGAGCCACCATGAAACCTAACTCAAGGACGCACGGGGCAAAGCCCAGAGCAGGGCCGGAGATGATGGCTCAGTGTCAGTTGGCCTGCAGCTACAATCACAGTCCAGTCCACACACAGTATTTTGCTGGCAATGTTGCACCAATCTTAGCAGCCCAGTAGGCTGACTTGAAAATTTTGCTAATAATACAAAGATAGCTGACAAGTTAATAGAACATGATTCTTTTACCTTATGCTTGAGATGTGTTTCTGCATCTTTTTTTTTTTTTTTTTTTCTGCTTAATTTGCCCAAACAAAGCACTGGTGCCTTAATTTTAGTTATTTCAGAAATTAGATCCTCTTGAAGAATGAAAGGATGCTGTGTTTGAGAGGAGTAGCTTTTTTTATGAAGACACGTAATTAATAGAAGCCATTAAAGATACTTGTAAAAATGATTCAGATTTTTATATATGATGACTAAGTAACCTATTATTGCTCTTCTTGGTCAGAGATTTATGTGAATTTCTTAAAGGATAAAGAATTACTTAACAAGCTACAGGATATGTATGGGCTTGGAATACAGTCTGTGATGGTGTGAATAGTAAGAAATGTGGCTGTTTATTTCCTTGACTAATTAACGAAAGCTAAATTCAGAGATAACAAGATGTCAAAAAAGAGATCTAACAGGGCAAGTGGATGTTTTTTTTTTTTTTTTTTACAAGAATCTAAACATATGCTTTATTGAAAAGAGCTGCTGTTGAGAAATTCAAGTTCTCGTGTGCTCTCACCCAGGGCTGCATACCAGTACAACCTCTGATAAGATTGAGAGGCTCTGAAGACTTTAAAGGAAATGTTTAGAATCAGGCAATACTGAATATTCAGCAGGTCCTAGGAAGGACGGAGAGAGATTGCAAGGCAGACAGAGGAAACCACTTAGGTGCTTGCGAGAGCTTCTGGAAGAGACATTTTCTTCACAAAACAATGATGACCATGTTTTGGCCAAAGCTTTCTGGGGAAAGAAAACTGGCCTCTAAGACCACAGGTAGCAGAGTCACTTCATGGCTTCCTCCATGACAACGCACACAGACAGCTTTCATTCTCCCAGCCTTGTTGGGTTGTAAGTGACCTGAGAGTGTTCGAAGCATATTGTCCTCACGGGGTTCAATAGCATGTGCCAAGGGGGAGCAGAGCATTCCTAGGCAGATTTTGGCAGTAAGGGCAGTAAGAGCAGAAAATGAAAGGCAAACCAGCTGCTCAGGCAGGTGAAGCAATGTTTCCTACAGCAACTGCTCTGTGCAATGCACAGTGATGACTGACGTGCCTGAGTGAAATGCATAGGTAATACTCTGGCTACAACAATACAGCTTTCTCCAGCCCTTTTCCAAACCAGATCCCAACCAAGCTAGGTAGTGGCAATGCACAGTCCACAGCCTGACAGCCATTAGTTAGCATTCAGCACACCTTCCCCTTCTCAGTGCTCGAGGGTTTTTGCCCTCCATTTTCTGAAGGCACAAGAAGAATGGAACAACCTTTTCTCTATGTACCTGGCTGCTGCCACAGAACAGAAGGGGAATTACATTTTTAACATTTTAGGGGACCTGAAGTGTATGACAGCATGGCACTGCAATGAGAACCTCACCGAGGAATGGAATAAGAAGATTTATTTTATTTTTAATATTTGAAAGATTTCAAAAAGCATTCAACTGGATTTCTTACTAAGAGGATGAGTAAAGAGAATCTTTTGTAACTAAGCTGAGAGGCCCAAATCTTTTATCCATTGTTACAGCTTTTCCCCAGGGTAGAGTTAGGAAGGGCTGCAAGCCCCAGCAGCTTAAGGAGACAGCGTGCTACGTGGGCTTCCCTAAGTGTCTCTTGAGGTAGAGCATTGTGCTCCATCGCAGCACCTGATGGGTGCTTGGGGAGATCCAACCACAATGGGGCTCCTGGGGAGGAGCCTGGTGCAAAAGCAAAGCCTTTCCATGGGAGGAGAGCAGCACATTGGCACTTGGTTAATTGCTGGGCATAGAGCTTTGTCAAGCTGACTTCTACAAAACTGATGGCTTTGTAGAAATATTATATATGAGTGTGATTGGCCAAAGATACATTACCTCCTTTGGGATAGAGGTATAAAAGGGGGAAACCAGTGTGACTGTATCGTAACACCATTTTCTCTGCCTCAGTGTGAATGAATTGGTGGGGCTTGACCAAATGGACTTCAGTACCTTTTTCCCAAGCTCGATGCCCAGCATTACAGACCCACCCACCTTTCACTGTCTGGAAGTGAGGACCAGGATGACATGGACATGTTCTCATCCTCCTAGAAAATCTGTCACTAGGGCCTGGCCACCTTATTTCACTATAAAACCATGAACGTGTCAAATCTTTGTTGGTACAGTTTTGCTTAGCAGCATTTTCTAGCACTTCTGGGCTCTGTGAGATTTTCACTTTTAAAAGAGGCACAGAGGTGCACAGATGAGGAGCAGCAAAATGGAGTTGACTCCAGATGTCCGTTTGTGCCTCAGTCAACATGTCAGAGTTTACTATTCAGAGCTGCTCTCACATAAAAGACGAAAGAAAGCATCTTTTGAGTAATCAAGCAACCCTTAACTAGTTTACTACAAAATTTGCAACAAAACTAGCAAAAATCTGAAAGGCAACGGCTTGCGTATGATCCCACTACCCAGAAGCAGGAGAATATGGAGTCTGTAAATAACAACTGCAACACAAGTAATGCCTATCTACTTACTTGATCCCACTGAAATTAATGGTCTGTGGTTTAGGTATGTGTCAGTGCCATAAAGCAGGATACGCTTGGGGACCAGGAAGTGTCTGCTTCATGTGTTAATGATGGAGTTATGGAGTGGCAGCAGCCATTTCAGAGACAAACTTGCAGAAGGATTTTTACTGTATGCTCAAGTCTCCCTTCTTACACTCCAGCAAAAAGCTCAAGAAATTTCTAGGTCAGACCTGAGGCTTAGGCTGAGATTTTCTTACAAAATTTGAGAGGGATTCAGCCAAGGATTTCTTAATGGTTACACTGAACATGCAGCCTGAAAGAACAGAGAGCACCCTGCTTCACAGTTAGGTGTATTCTCACACGGTGGAGATGTGAACAAAGCTGTGTTCAACCAAATTATTCCCTCCCAGAAAGCCTTTTCTCCACCAAAGCCCCATCTCCAGCCCCACCATTCCCAGGGAGGTGCTTGGATATGCCAAGAAAAAAGTATCATACTAAGGAATTATATTTTAATGTTTATACTATGGCTTTTTTACAATAGGAATAATAGCTATTGCTTTGTAGAACATTTACAACAAATAGCTTTTGAGATTGCTTGAACGCTTTAGCTCCACTTCAGCTCTTAATCAAACTCAGCAGCTGTTTGTTGCAATTACACTATAAAGCAATAGACATTATCCCTTAACTAACTGTCTTATTAATATAGGTAGTTACACAGTTACTTCATAGTTACTCTTAAATAACTGCTTTTAATTATTTTATTAACATAAATAACCATCTCAATAAATTCAAATTAAATGCATATGTAAGAAATGTAATTTAAAGCATTGCACAAAATTGCATCTGTTTACTAATGTTTAAATAAATGTCATTGTGCAATTCAATTAAAACACAACTTTAATTTATTTTGGTTTTGATCACCATGGGACACCTAAGACACCAGGACTCGCTAAATATTGAAATGGGCACAGTCTGGACTGTCTTCCGTTGCTGATTTTTCTTTGCAGTATTAATTTGCTGCCACGAGAATGAGATTTCTCTATATCTACAAAACCTACAATTGAACAACCCTATTAATTTTATTTCCTCGTCATTCCCAGACAAAGCCACAGATGAAACTGGACTGCATTTTGCCTTCTAGTTCACATTTGTAATTCTGCTTCCAAATGGGGAAAAGGATTTTAATTTCCTCTGCGTTACTGGGTCTTCCATGTCTCGTGCCATTTGTTCTGGCAAGATCAGGCTCTTTGCCTTCAGTTAGAGTGAAAGCCCACATTGCCTGGGCAAAAATCCCCCAAATCCCCTTTTTCTTCCTGATGGGGCCAGTTTCTTGCTCAGAGGCCTCACTCAGCCAAAAAATTCTCCACTGTTGATATCAAAGATGTTACAGGAGAGTAACTAAGTGAAGATTTTTGTCTGCGAGACCAACTTACCGACCGTGAGTTCTGCTAACCAGTAGAGTTCATCCAATTCACTAAGGACACAGCCCTCTATGCAGTATCTTTAAAGCAATGGCATTTCCATGCTCTGTGTTGGGATGATGGGTGCCCCAGCAGCACTTCTCCTAAGGAGAAGTGGAATGTAGCTGGAGATAGCAAAGATAAAAACCATTATTTATTTATTTTAATACTTCCATTCAAATGTAACAGGTAACATGAAAGGATAATTACAGACTCTGTCAGAAAGGGGTTGTGGATGCTGTGATCTGGCAGACACAGTAAGCTCCTTAGGAGACGAGCTCTTCAAGTTTACAATCGAAGCTGGGCAAAGACATAGGCAATGCTGTACAAAGGGATTTTACAGAAAAATGTGGAAACTAAGAGTGAGGGGGAATGTGTTTAAACTTCAGGTAACTGAGAGTTATCAGGGTTCGGATAATTGAAGTTCCAATGTATATTTGCCGACACTGTCGCTCACCTTTGAGCCCTACCTAGGCATCTTGACATTTATGTAGTCTGAAATCCTGAAAGCTCTGAGTTTAGACAACTAAATTGTTGCTTGTCAGTTTAGTCTTGACTGAAAGACAGATGTTTTGTTTCAGAGTAACACTCCTTTCAGACTTCTCTATTCCCAAGCTCAGATTACTGAGCCAGGGAACTATTGCTAATGAAAGATCTTACAAGCAGACAAAGACATTTACATACCTTTAACAAAGGAATTCTTTGGGCAAAATAGGGATTTTTAATTATTGCTCTCTTCCCTTCCCTTCTCTTCCTTTCTCTTCCCTTCCCTTCCCTTCCCTTCCCTTCCCTTCCCTTCCCTTCCCTTCCCTTCCCTTCCCTTCCCTTCCCTTCCCTTCCCTTCCCTTCCCTTCCCTTCCCTTCCCTTCCCTTCCCTTCCCTTCCCTTCCCTTCCCTTCCCTTCCCTTCCCTTCCCTTCCCTTCCCTTCCCTTCCCTTCCCTTCCCTTCCCTTCCCTTCCCTTCCCTTCCCTTCCCTTCCCTTCCCTTCCCTTCCCTTCCCTTCCCCTTTTCTTTTCTTTTCTTTTCTTTTCTTTTCTTTTCTTTTCTTTTCTTTTCTTTTCTTTTCTTTTCTTTTCTTTTCTTTTCTTTTCTTTTCTTTTCTTTTCTTTTCTTTTCTTTTCTTTTCTTTTCTTTTCTTTTCTTTTCTTTTCTTTTCCCTTCCCTTCCCTTCCCTTCCCTTCCCTTCCCTTCCCTTCCCTTCCCTTCCCTTCCCTTCCCTTCCCTTCCCTTCCCTTCCCTTCCCTTCCCTTCCCTTCCCTTCCCTTCCCTTCCCTTCCCTTCCCTTCCCTTCCCTTCCCTTCCCTTCCCTTCCCTTCCCTTCCCTTCCCTTCCCTTCCCTTCCCTTCCCTTCCCTTCTCTTCTCTTCTCTTCTCTTCTCTTCTCTTCTCTTCTTTTCTATTTTCTACATTGGATTCTCAGTTCTAACTCCCTGATGGGAGGTGGAGGAGCTTGGAGGTTTTGAAGGTTCCTATATTTTTGGTAATGTGGTAGATAACTTTACTGGGCTGCCACTGCCCAGTTTTATGAGTGTTCTCTGCTGAATGCAATTGGCTCACCAAACAAAACCTTGAGGAAAAGTACAGCAAGGAACTGAACCAAAATTTGTCCAGAAATGCAATTCCTGAAGTAGGCACATAAGTCCAACGTGTACACAGTAGCTAAATGCCAACTGTACCAACTGTAAAGACAAGTTAGCTATGCAATGCCAGCATCTTAGCTTTGCCCTTAATTCAAAGAGAACCATTATTACTGGGATTCCTTATTATCCCTAGTGAGCGTGTAGGATCCTTTCTACTGACAAGCAAGTTCTCTCTTGGCACAGCTTTGCACAGGCAACTTGCACAGTTCAAGAGCTGCACATCCGGATGGTGCCGCTGGGATCCCACACCTGACTCTGGCTACACTTTTGTACTGTTAATGCAATGAAAAGCAAATTGGGGACTCTAGAAAACAGCTCAGGCAGAACACAGCACCATCCCACTGACCCCAGATTTAGCCTACCTTTGAGATTCCACTGCCTGCAAGCAGCGGATGAGTTCATTACCATGAAGTGCCTCATTGCAGGAAGCAGCAGTGAGTGAGACCTGCAAAGCCCTGATGTGGCTCTGCCCTACAATAATTCAGGCTTTCCTATCTCAGTGCCTCTCTCTCTTGGTGCTGATGCCCACACACCTCTTGATTCTTGGCCCTCTACCAGGGTAGGACCTTAATTCCTTTGTTTATGCCATTAAGTGTGTGGAGGTAGCAGAATACAAGGCTCACTATGCTGATATGTTGGTAACCTCAGCTCTGATCTGGAGGGATCTCGTGCACTTGTAGAGGTTAAGGGGACTCATTTAATTTAGAACCTAAAGCTGGATTTGAACTGTAGCCCCAGAAGAGAAAAACCAGTGATTTTATCTGAGAAGCCACATGGCTCCAGTTTCCTCATTGGTACTTGGGCAAACCATGGATATATTAACTGTGTGCTCTATTTTCTGCCCTTAATTATGGTGAGTGACTCTGATTTTTCTCTTTCTTTCATTCTTTTTTTTTTTTTTTTTAAGGATTTGAGTGACAAAGTGACTATGCATATCATTCCACATTTGAACTGTAAGACTTCAGTATTTCTACCTCTAGTGTGTAATTGGATCAGCTGCCAGTTACAGAAAGGAGCTGGGTGAGTATTAAGTGTGTGGAAAATGAAGAAGAGCCCAAGTGTGAAGGGGAGGAATAATTTGACAAAGCCTGCAGTGAGCTGTACGTGGTTTTCTCGTTCCAAAATGGAGTAGGTTTTGAAGCACGTGAGGAAAAGCTGGCTTTGATTTATTAGCTTTGGTTCACAGAATGCTGGCCACAATCTTGGAGAGCCTCAAGAAGTACAGAAAGCCACAGTCCCTGCCCCAAAGAGCTTACAGTACAAACACTATCATAACAAGGACGGCTGAGTGCCAAACTGAAAGCCAGCCTACTTTCATCTGATCCCTCAAAGCTCTGCCTTGAACAGCCTTGTCAGGCAGCACACTTACCTACTGCCATGGACTTGGCATAACAGCAGGACTAGGGCTCAGTGTGGTCATGGCATGGCAGGCTTCAAGCCATTGCACCCAGAGCTGTAGGTTTCTACTGTGGCCCAGGATTACTTTAATTTTTGAGTTTCTCAAAGAAAGGAATGAAACCAACGCAACCGTGAAGTATTTTAAAATCCACTGCAGCAACCCAAAGTAAATCTCAGCCATTTTAACAAAGTGAGAAGTAGATAAGGGCTGTGTCCAGTCAAAAAGTAAGAATGTTTCTGCCGAGACAAGAAAATTGCCTTGCCACTGAGTTCTTCCATTAACCACAGTTATGGCAGGATCATACAGACAGAAAGACAGTTCTTTATCCAGTAAGTGCTGAAGCAGTTATATCTTTATAAAATGCAAGCAAATCCCCTTAGATATGAATATGCAGGTCTGCGGGTTTCTGGTCAAAGGCTACCGGTGGGACACAAGAGCTGCATACTGAGTGGGCAGCCTTTGCTTCACATTTCCAAGTA
Organism: Gallus gallus; assembly: GCF_016699485.2. NCBI lineage: Eukaryota > Metazoa > Chordata > Aves > Galliformes > Phasianidae > Gallus > Gallus gallus. Next base: position 1,511,257 of record NC_052534.1, on the reverse strand, counting down.
GCACTTATAGCACTTAGATGCATCTCAGGACAACAGCCTGATCATGAGGTGACAAATGTAGGGGATAAGAAGAGAGAATTGCAGCCTAAAATCAAAGAAAAGGTCCCAACACCCAGAGCAGCTTATGAAAGATCAGAAGCAATGGCAGTTACCTGGAAATCTGTCAGCATTTGTGTCTTGGCTGTAGAAATCTGCCATAAAATCCACCATGCTAACCTGTAAGGAATAAACAAGAAACATTCATTAGTGGTATAGATGGCAAAGGATTACTAAAATATTCCAAGTGGATTGACTGTCCAGTGACAGCCAGGAAATACATAAATATTGTGAAGATTGTGGGGAGAGCAAAGAACGTGTGAGATTGGCTATCTCCCAGTTCTGGGCTTCTCTGAGCTTCACTGTCCCATAGGACTCTGGTATGCTGGGATTTGGAAATTCTTCTGCTGTGCAACAGCAGCTACTGACTGAGAAGAGCAATGTCCAAAAGAGCCTCTGGGCTATGGCCACAGTTGTGTCCTTTTCCACTGGTACAAAAGCTCTGCAGACAAGTATGTCTGGCAAACACAAAACAGAAAAACAACTCAAAATCATTTCTCTCTGACTCTCCAAGGGGGGTAGAGCATTAAGACAGAATGCCCTACCTCAAAGGAAGTCAAGATTGGATCAGAACATCTCAGAGAAATAGAAGGGGAGAGATGGTGAGAGGAGGTAGTGTAAAGGTTTTATCAGCATGGCTTTGGGATGGCCACATTACTCACAGGTCACTGTGCTTTCCAGCTGACTAGCGACAGACGAAATAAGGATGACAGCAGCCTCTGGATTTCCAGGTAGCAGCTGCAGCCAAGTCTGCTATTTCAGCTGCCCTTTGAGCCTGCGCTATACATGGCATTGCTTGGAAAGGGGCCGACTTTGTCTTCCAAAGAGAACCCACTGGCAGTCCCATTTCTGTCACCACCAAGCTCTAGAACATCAAGTCAGTATTTGTGTTGTTAGGAGGGAGGAAACATTCAAACATAATGCACGGGGTTTTGCCTGCATTTTGCATACCTCCAGCACTTCCTGTCACTTAATTAGAGCAAGTACTTCCAAAATGCTTTGTGGACCTCATCCTGCTCAGCAGGAAGGCACCAGGAGTGGGTCAGACTGGTAAGCCCACAGCAAAACCCAAGCATGGTTCTTCATGTCCCATAACAGCAAGCACAACACTGAAATTTTGCAAATTAACAAATACATTGCAATTATTATTTATTTATAGCAAATTGTTGCCATTCTGCCAGGCACTGCAGCACAGGGAGCTCAGAGCAGGCTGCTCGCACTTTCCAGAAAGCACCAACCATTCAGGTGCACTCAGAGACCGCAAGAGCCAAGTGGCGAATAACACTGCCATTTCTGATGTCTCTCAATTTAGAGAGAGCTCCAAACGAAGTTTTTGCAAGCCATCTCTTTCAAAGACTCAATGGATCCTCTCCTGTCAGCAGAGGGTACATGGGGGCATCTGCCCTCCTCTCTGCTGCATTCCCTCACCTCGCCCTGGTTTGTGTGGTTCCTGCGCTCAGAGGTCTCCCACTTGTGTTTGAACTCTCTGTATACTCTCTTCAGCTATACACAAGGAGCCAGAGACCTTGCTAACCTTCCACCCCAGCAGTTCTTTTCCTGCAGTCAGGAAATTCTCTCTCTCTCTCTTTTTTTTTATTATTATTTTTGTATTGCAAAGATCTATTGTACCTTCCTCTTCCAATGTTTGCCTTTAGTCTGGGCCCTGGTAACAGTGACTGGTGACAGTAGGAAAAAAACAGACTGCACCACTTGCAGACAGAAGTGCCTTGTTTTGTATATGGATTTATGTCAATATTTTAATAACTTAAGCACTTCCAAATCCAAATTGATATTGAGATATCCAGCTATCTACCAGTGTATGCTCCGAGTAATTTCAGCAAGCTTTGTCATATGGCCATGTAAATGCTTGGACGTTTTTTCACAAAGGACTCAATTCAGATCAAGATCTGAGATCTGATTCTCAGCTAATATAAGGCCACAAAGTTCATGTAATGGCTGATGTGCTGGTTACACACTCAGAATACCTCTCCCTGAGCTGCTCCAGCCTCATACCTCCTTTGCGGGAGCTGAGGGCACGAGTACCAGCAGGGAAGGTTTCCTTCCCTTCCCTTATCCAGCCTTGAGACAGGAGCCTGGTTTGTGTTTTTAGCTAAGAAAATATAAAAGGCTATGCGGGCTCTGTGGCTCTCATGGGGACAATCCCTACACCCAGCAGTGGGACAGATATTGCTGGAAAGGGATGCATGTGCTCTGCCATTGCTTGCCCTTTCCATGCACTGCTGCCAGCATTAGGGCAGTTGGACAATGCAAGCCACTGAGGCACAGGGCTCTGCCTCCCAGCATGGCTCTGTGCATGCTGCTTGTGTCACACTGCTTACAGAGTGTGACAGTGCAGAAGGGAGAGATGGCACAGAGGAAAGCAGGGCCAGCACTGGGAAAGCATCACCATTGGGATCAGCTGTGCAGGGCAAATAGCTGAGGGTGGGGAAGTGCAGCCCAGAGAAACAGCACGTGGCTGCTTGGATATGTTTTGCCAGGATATAGAGAGAATAAAAGAAGTATGAGACAGCGAAAAAGGGCTAAAATGAATTAGGGAGGGAAGAGGAAAATGCTCAAAAGATACAATAATACAGGAACCCCATCAGCAGCAACAGTTCATGGAGAGGAGAGGGCTGCAGGATGGCTGAGTTAGCATGGAGAAGCAGAAACCCAACCTCTTCAGTGTATTAAATAAGAAAACAAAAATGCATTAAGAAAAAAAAGAACAAGAAAATAAAAGCAGCCAGAGGAGAAATAAGGAAGAGAGAGAGGATTTCTGCAGGCAAAAAATGAGACGTCAGTGCCCTGTGGTCATTTCCTAAGAAAGGAGGAAGTGGAAAAGAAGGAAAAATACAACAACAAACAACTACAAAAGAGTACTTGTAAACAAATGTGACACTGATTGCTGCCCTGTAATTTTTTTGTGAAAGTTTGCTGTTAGCATATCTCCATTGATAAATGCTTTCATACAATGCCAATTTTCTGTAGGCAGACATGCACAAATGCAGCAGAGCAGTTCTGCCAGGCAGCAGTACCAGGCAGCAGCAGCCAATCCTTTCTGTGCCCCATAGCAGCGCCTAGCTCCATGCACATCCCCATGGCAAAGGCATATGGCAGGTGCTGGAGCAGGGGCACCTCTAGCCACACAGAGGATCAGAATACAACCTTGGCTATGCTGAGAATCTGGAGTTTGATTCAAACAGTAATCACACTGTCAACTTCTGACTAAGGCTCCTTGGCCTGCATTCTGCTGTAGTTACTCTTTCTGGTCACCTGGGAACCAATTTGCCTAGGCAGAAAAAAAGAGCTGTGGCTCATTCTTGCCAAAAGCCCCCAAACCAACACATGCCAGGAGTCTCCTCCACGCAGCAGAGGCACCCAAACCAGGGCTGCAGGGCAGGAAGTGCTCAGGAGTGGTCTGGTCTGCAGCTGAGCTCAAGCTGGCACACACAGACATGGACCCTATTGAGCCCAAGCTCCCATCTCAGATCACCTTCATGCTGTGGAGCACAGCCCTGGGCTTGACCATCCATGGGAAAGGAACACCTGAACCATCACTGACATGTCAGGGAGGTGCTGGCCTCATTTCAAAAGTAAAGATACATGGGTGATGCTCAGAATGCATGCAGAACTGTGAGGTTACAAGGAATGCCCGCTGACATCTTTTCAAGCAGAGGAATAAAAGGAACTGGTCCTTAGGCGTTACGCTGTGCATGGACAAAGCGCTGGGCTCACTTCTGTCCTACCAGTGTGGCTGTATGAATGACATCAATCATTCCAAGGGCGGTATCCTGACTACTGATCAGGGCCCAGTTCTGGAAAGGATGGATTCAGTCTCTACTTGGGGACTGTAATTAGAGGATTACCTTAACTTATGGTAACATCTCCACTAAGAGTGCCTCTGTACACACCTTATTTGATAAAATACGGGCTTTTGTTTGCTGTTTTGTTTTTGTTTTTTTCCTTATTATATCAAGGTGCATTTGTGCCTCTAAACGGGCAGCTATACTGTAAGTGGAACACAAAGGAGTAAATTCAGCCTGCTTCAACGTGGGTCCACAGCCCAGAGCCTTGCTGTGCTGCTATAGTCTTTTGTTTCAAATGCAGATAGATAAACTACAGTTTTGTTGGTTTTTTTTTTTTTTTTCCTTTTTTTTTCCGTGATGTTTATAATGCAGAATATGAAAAACTCTTGGGATGGTTTAAGCTGCAGGGTATTCTCCCAGAGTTCTGTCCAAGAATAATCTAGTAAAAATGTGGACAGAGAACCATCGACCTCTGCTTTCCCCCGAACATATGCAGCTCTGATCAGTCTGGTATTTCAAGAAAAACAAGGTCCTGAACCCTAATCCTCAGACACATAACAAAGCGCACTTAACAGCTGTGATGCACAGCTACTATCAGCTCCGAGGCCTGAGTGGGTCCCAAGACAATGCCTCCTTTATCACCCAGAGGACAAATATCTAGACAGCAATATTTTCTGCTTGAATGCTTCAAGCATCTCTCGCAACTCCTGACTGAAAGAGAAAACTGAGCCGAGAGTGTTTGCTGAGTGATTATTTTAATTTACTACTTGATGTAAATCTAAATGAACTGACATCCAGCCCGAGATGGACAGAAAACAATCACTGTGAAAAGAGAAAGAAGGCTAATATTACAATATCATTTGAGTAGTGCAGGTTTAGCAACTTTAGTGGTGGCAATGTAATGGATAGTGAGGCAGGGTTTGCATTTCCCTTTCTTCACTCAATTACCATAATAAGTTCTGTAATTTTCGGGCTGTTTATTTATCAGGCGATGGTAACAAAGACGCTGGGAGCACGGTGTCTGAATGCAGCAATGGCAGTGTGCAGTGCGTGCTCCTGCAAGCAGGAGGAGCACTGCTGCTCCTGCACCGGACTGCCCTGCTCCTGCTTGTGCACACACACAGTGTGTGCAGAACGTGCTGTTCACCTCTGTGAATTGCTAAAATGCCACACGTTCAGCACTTGGCTTGAGGCAGAGCGGGGGAAAGAGGCAGAGGAAGGGAGAAAACTTCCTGCTGAAGCTCTCCAGTGCTTCCAAGCCCTTTCAAGTCACTCTGAAGAGCTCTCTGGTACCACCAATAAGGAACCTGGCCCATTGGCACTGGAGGTCCATCACTGCTGCTCTCCAAGCTGGTCTTCCAGCACCTGATGGCTACATAGATGGACATTCCTTTTTGGTAGGCTCTGCTGTGCCCCCACCACCACCCCCTGCAGCTCCCCAAGGCATTTTCCAACAGGAGACCACCTCCCCAGTTCCCTGCCGCCCAGCCCCAAAGCTGACTCACTGTAGCTGGAGTTGCACACTCCGTGCCACCCGTAGGTGTTGTGCTGGTTTTAGGGAGGTGGTGTTTGGAAGGACTAATCCACACGGACACTGCTCGAAGAGCACATACCTAATCTGAGACAAAACTCTGAACATAACGTTCCATTGTGCATGAACCAAAGCTCGATGGCAAAGCTCATAGCTGAGTAAGGCTAGACGGAACTGAGTAAAAATGAGACCTCATGGGTTTCTAAGAGTGCCATTCAACAGCCTACAGGTTTTGGAAGAACGCCATGCCCTCGCGTTGAATGACTCTAAACATTACCTTAAGGAAAGCTCTGCAGTTCCTTCTTAAATTCTACAGGAGGCTCAGAAGCACGTTGGAAATATTTTTACTTGGTACCATAAGATGTTTTCATCAGAGTAACATGCCTCTTAACCCACAGACATATATTCAATTAAATTGCATGGGCATATGTGTGTTTATTTACATAATGTGTAAATGTATAGCTGGGTATATATAAACAAAAGGCTTTCATAACAGAGAGGAACACACATGGTGGTATAATTTGTGTATACGCACACTGTGTAACTGCAGCCGCTCATGTCAACACCATTCATCACCTGTGTTCACCAAAATGGTGTCAGCACCGCTCTGAACACCGCATGCTACGAGTTTGCCACAATAATCATCTCCCCCTCCCCAATTAGCTAAGGACAATTTAAGTATTTTAAGTGAATTACATTAACATGACAAAACAGTAACATTTAAACTGTGGTGCTGCGAAGGGAAAACCTGAGACAGAGTCCCCCTTTCACACGGTTGCACTGAAAGATCATACAAATTGACAGTATACATTATGCACAGCCCGACTGTGGACATTTTCTGTCAAGCGCTTGAACAGAGAGACACAACAGCGGCTCCAGTGTGGAAAAAAATTATCTGCAGGGGACTGGTCCCACTGAGGGCGACCTCGGCAAGTCCAAGCGTGCACCTGGTCCAGCATTCACATCTCTGTTGTACACCAAAGCTGCTCATCAGGCAGTTCTGTCTAAATTACTGTGGCTTTGCAGTGGACCTTCCTCATCTGCCCTTCTGTAAAAATACTGCCCAACCTCCTAAAAAGAGTGCAGTGTGAATGTCTCTGTTAAATCCTGCTTCAGTAAGAGGGTTACAGATACGCGGCACGAAGTGTTACAGTCGGAAATAATTGTTTTGCTAGTTCTGTGGGGCTGCTTATAATGAGTTTGAAATCTTATAGTCAGGACTCAGACAGCACCAAGATAACACTTTCCCTTCTAGGGACAAAATTCTGCAAGGGAGTTTTAAAGGAATCTAGCTTATATTTATAGCCTCACCGTACTACAGATCTAGGACTCTTTTCACTGATGAAGTGTCTGATTAACATATATCGTTATTGGGATTTGCAAATTAAAGGCTGGATCTTGCAACACTTACGTGAGTCAGCCTTAATCACGGGAGCAGTTCCCTGTAGGAGAAATACTGGGGGGTTTGGGCCCTTCAGAAATGAGCAGAGTTTCATCAGCACCTTCATGTGCTTTTATGAATATACGTGCTTTCATGGAGTGTGATGGTGGACGTACATATGAACTCATGCTACCCATATGGCTGCATGCCACAGCACTCAAAGATGGAGGTCTTCCATGACTAACATCAGGCCATGGTAAGACTGGTGGATTCCACTCACTAAAAACAATAGTTAGGAGAAGGTGACCTCTCCGTTCCCTCTGATTGCCCCCTGACAATGCAACACCACCCCCTACAAAACCTGTCTATGTTGCCAACACAACTACTCCAGCTGCAGAAAGTTGCCCAATGGGGTCTGTACTTCTCAGTATCTGGGAAATGGACTCTTACAATTGACCTGCAAAGAATAGAACCCTGACACTGCACCACACACTGAGCGGGGAGTGGAGCCACCTGCAGTGGGGGTCATTCTGACACCCCAGCCAGAGAGCTCGGAATGTCCTCAAACCATAAGAGCCAGTGTATTTCTGAGGGATAGCTTTCCCTTCAGGGACTTTGCCATAAGAAGGGAGCAACAAGCAGCCTACCCCATGAGAAAAGGCACTGCTCGGTCAGAAAGGGCTTCTTCTGGGATGTCAACACCACAGTCTGCAGACCACATGGCATTTCCTGCTGATAACTTCTAGATGTAATTATAAAAACTCGTGCAATTAGGTTATTCTAATTATTGAAATGTATTTCCCTTTAAACTTTTTATGGAAAAGAGCACATAAAAACACCGATGTCCTTTGAATTCTTGCTCATGCTGCAGAATCCGAGCACCATTTATCTAGATAAGTTTTAATTATAGCCTCCCCAGAAAGACAGTACTCTGTATAAATAAAAAGAAATATAATTGATAAATGTAGTCAGATGGTACCAGGTTGTTTAAATAGACCATTAAGCTCAAAATGTCTAAAGTTAAATTAGATTGTATTCTCTTTCACCTAGGGCTTTTGTGAGGCACAACTGGCATGTATAGTCTTGTCCACATTAATTTTTACTGCCACGGTCAAAAAGCGGCATAAGTCTGAAGCTTGTGTAGAATTTTCTGTCTTTATTTGACGCGATCACAGTAGATGAATTAGCTCCCTTGGTGCAGAGAGTGAGAGGAGGTTAGTTGAGGGAAATAAGGAATTTTCAGAGGATAGAAAAAGTTTGAGGGAAACATATGGTTTAAATGCTCTAGCCTATTTCAGATCAAGCTGAGAGAGTTGAGATCTGTTGGTTCAGAGATCCAGTTCACTGCACATTCCTACTGTGCCTGCCTACTAATTGCATCCCATGTTTGTCAATCAAATATTTGCAATTAACAAAAATATTCCCCTAAGAGACATATAACAGAGGCTGCTAAGGATCCATAGGTTTGCTATTAGAGCCAGCTCTGAGAAAAAAAAAAAAAAAAAAAAGAAAAAAAAAACCTCTTTAAAAATATTCTGCTGATGATGACACTGCCAGACACTTCCAGTCAAAACATTAACAAGCAGAATAGGTGGCATGGGGGCTTTTCAAAGGGATTTTTTTCAAAGAGGGAAAACTTTGATCTTAGTGTTTCTGACCCATCCTCCACCCCTGGTTCTTCGATTTACAAGTACATACAGTGGTTTAATTTTACTCAGTGCATAACTTGCCTAAGGATAAAAAGTTGATCTAGATTTTTTTTGTTTAACTCCAATTTAACTGATGCTCTAAAGCTGCCCTATCACTGCATAATGCACTCGTGCAAGGTTTCTAAGCAGAAACTAAAGAAAGCAGACTGGAATAATAAGAAACACACAAAGTTCAGAGGAAAAATTAATTTGTAAATAGGTAAAAATGCCAGTAATTCGTTGGGAGTTGAAGACCTTCTGCATGCAACAGTGAAATTCAGCAGCTGTGCGCTGCTGTTTTATAAATCAATATTACATCTGAAGGTGGTGTTTGAATGCTTGTATCATTGTGGTTCGAGTCAAACAAAGTTCCGTGGCAAGAAGTGATCAAACAAAACAACAAAATCCCTTCCCTGTCTCTTTGGATAAAGTCCAAACGTAATTCCACATGAGGGATACAGCATTCAAATCATCTCCCCCCCCCCCCCCCCCCCCCTTTTTTTTTTTTATAATTGCATGGACCCTTCAGTCACAGAAAGATGATCGGATTAGTGATGGACTGTTGTATTCTCAGAGACGTGGATCGTGCCAATGGAGAGCTCCTGCAAAATGGTATCAGCGTTGCATTTCCTGCATGACCTCAGTGGCGAGCCTTAAACCCCAGCCAAGCCAAAATGCAGCAGTCTGCAGCACACATGCCTGGGACTGGGGGATGCCAGCCTTCCTCTCCCACCTCTGAAACTAATTCCTTCGGTGTTCTCAGCAAACACTTATCCTCACTGCTGCGCTTTCTCTGCCTAAGTACAGAGGAGAATATACAGCTGGCTAAGGCACAGAGCCCAAGACCTAAGCCAGGTCCACCCGCCTTTCCTTGTGATTTAAAACAAAAATCAAGAAATCTTTATACAGCATTCCCTTTTCCTAAGAGTTTGAGGGTTCGGTGTCTGCAGAGAGCGGGCAGGGAGGGATGGGAAGGCGTTTGAAACCCTCGGCGCAGCGCATCCCGCACAGACACCCATAGAGACACCTTGTGGCCGCTGCTCCCCCCGCGCCGCCCGCTGCTGTGCTGGGGCTGCCGGGCTGCATCCTGCCGGTGTGCACTGGGCAGCCCCGTTTGTAAACACCCCGCTCTCGTTTTACAGGGAGCCGTCAGATGAAAGAATTCTGTCGTCGAGTTTGAGGTGGGAAAAGAAGAGGAGGAGATGGAGGAGGAGGGTATTTTTGTTCCTGTCCTTCATTTCCTGATAAGGGACACTTTTGATCCAGGAGATGTTTTTCTTTCTTTCTCCCTTTCTCCCTCCTTTTTTTTTTTTTTTTCCTCTTTTTTTCCCCCCTTTTTGTTGGTAATTTGGTAGTATGAGACGCAGATGTTTGAAATATTTAAGAAGTTCTCTGGTTTTGTGTTCCCAGCCTCATTGATGAGAAAGCTTACGCATCATGACATGTTGAGCCGACGCAATGATTAAAGGGCTGTTGCATATGCTCTCCCCAGCTGAGTTGCTGTTCTCATGGTTGTTTTTAGAGCACACAGACAGCGCCTGCAGCAGTGGCTAATAAGGTCTTATGCGACTCTGCTAACTTCAGGATCTGATCACCCCACGAGTGCGGAGTGGAGTGGAGAACCTGGTCTCAGCAGCTTGACAAAAATACCCTCGGTGTATTTCAGCTACAGCAGAGGGTTTGTCATACTGGAAGGAAATTACATTGTGTGCAGAGGGTTGAATGGGAATGTGGGGTGTGCACATGGGCAAAGCAGAGACGTGTGCTTTCAAAAAAGCAAAATGGGAATTGTACACATGACTTACACCGGTGTTCGGTGGAAGAGTTACCCTCTGTGCCTTAGAAATGCTCGCCCTTTATTTACCATACTTTAAGCAAGAAAGTGCACGAAGACTAAGTCTGGTTTAAAACAAATCATGGCTGGAGTGCTGCTGCTTTCAGATGCTAACCTGGAGGCACTAGATGAAATCACACCACCACACTGCTCCTTTCACTTCAGAGCTGTCCCAACAAATCAGCTGATAATACCTCTTGCTCAGAGTGATCTAAAATTATAGCTTGAACTGGCAATGGAATAATTAGCAGAAGACATCTATTACAGAAGATGGGCTCAGTGGGGATTAAAATGATGAGAACCAGAATAACATTCCAGTTTTCAGGAATTCCAAATTATTTTTCCACTCTTTTCCACCTTGAATACAGTTTTTGCAAAACTAACTGTGGTACCAGTAGGACCTCAGCAATGATTCATCTGGCGACCCTGCACATAGCAAGGGGGTTGAAGCTCGATGATCACTGTGGTCCTTTTCAACCCAGGCCATTCTATGGTTCTATGATCTGCTTCCATAAACATCGTTCTGCTTCTGTGCAGACATCAGGGTGCAGTACAGGGGAGTCCGCCAGACAGTAGCGTAAGCTGAAAGAAACACAAGCAGAAAGAACATCTTTTCTTTCTCACCAGAAAAAAAAGTAATTTGGGAATGATGGTAGAAATACTTAGTTGTGTAAACACTGGTTAAAGACAAAAAACAGACAGCTTGAGATGAGCATAATTAGCAGTTCATTAATTTGTATTGGTCTACAACGCAGAGCACGACTAATTGCTCTGCCTTCCTGGGCAAGGTGAGTAGAGCTGGGAGTGTAGATTAGTGTATCTTAATGACCAGACCTCACTGTTTCACTGACAGGAGAAAAGAGTTTGATCTGTTTAAGATGGATCCAGGCAGAAGAACCTGAACCCCTGTGCACACATTGCACAGAATCTGTGTGACCGCATAGGTGTGTGCTGGCGTGGCATCTGGCTCTTCATTTCGGTAAATGAAATGAAAATGGTAGCTGTTCAGTCCGTTTGTTAGCAGTGCCACACTGTCTGTGTAGGCCAACTGTGAGCAGACAGTCTGAACATGTTTTAGCAGTGCATAGAGCTGCATATATTTTCCATAAATAGGAGTTTATTCTTTGTCAGACAAGCTAGCATTAGAGTTGCAAAAACACATGGAATACAGTAAGTGCTGGGAAAAAGAAAGCCAAACAGAGAGACGATTTGTGAGACAAAGGGAATAAATAGATGCTGAGAAGAAAGAGAGGGAGAAGAGTGGGGGGGGGGGAGGGGGGGGGGGGAGGGGGTAGAGCTAAAAGGCAAAGGTGAAATGGAAAGAGGAAGGGATGGTAAGAAAAAAAGGAGAAGTCAAGAAAAGTACTGAAAACAACTTCTGTACGACAAAAATAAAGGGGGCAAAAAGCAGAAGAAGAATCAGAAAACATCGTGGCGCATGCTGCATTTGCTGCCTCTGAGGTCCTGCTCCAGCTGCCTCAGTGCTGGCCCTGCATCACGCTGACTCGCAGCACTCGAGCAGTGGTGGGGAAGAGCAGTGCCTCCGTTTTGTTGGTAATTGATGGGCAGTGCTGTTTGCATTGTGTCAGCTCAGCGTAGCACCGACGGACAGGCTGGCACTGCTCTGGTTATAGAAACACTGTGGAAAGGTTCTTGTTGTGAGCTCGGAAGAGTCAGCTACTGGATATGAATCTCTGGGGCTTGTTAGCAAGACATCTAGGAGACAGCTTCTTTGGGCTTCTGGTAACGCAGCAGTGGTTTATTCTGAAGCCCCGTGCAACCTCTCCCAGGTGCTGCAGCAGACCCTGATAGTTTCAGCATCATGGATCATGTGCTGGACACAATCAGCTTATGTACTCCTTACAACACTCTGGAGACCCCACACTCCTCTTTAGCCAACTTTTTAAGACAACAATTGCTTCCAAAGGCAATGGAACCAACTACTGTGTTTTAAATAAGGTTTTGAAAGATGAGTTGGGGAGAGGACAGCCAAACCATGATGCTCAGGGAGATGAGCAACCATGAAGTGCTTATGTCAGTCACTAAGAGGGAAAGGAATTGAATCCCTTATCTGGTGCAGAATGCCTAAAGTAGTGCTGGCATGGTTTGGCTCTACCCATTCAAAAAGATGTAGCAATAAAGAAGGAAAGATGGAAAGAAAAAGAAATAGGCCATCTTATTCATAAATTTTTCAGGAGCTTTCTCAGAAACAACCAAGTCCTTTCTGAGTGAGAAGAGATGAAAGTGGCAACTCCTGCCTGAAAACCAAACCCTGAGCTCAACCGAAAATCACCACTCTTTTGCCAGCAGAGATGAACTCAACATTAATCGATTTAGGACACGCCTTTCTGAAGCTTGGTTATTCCCTTGGGCAACAACTTTACCTCCCATTAATCTACAGTTCAATGGCAATTTTATAGATACTCTAACTCTTATTACTCTATAACCTATACACCCAGAGTTGAGCAGCATTCGCTAGTAGGATAAATGATCACTTGGTTGTAAAACCAGTCACTGTAATTGCCTTTCCAACACCCTCCAGGCCAGATGGTCGATGGCTGCTTTCTGTGTCCACTCAAGCTCTCTGACCCCACACTTGGGGCTGGGAGGACACAGCCCATGGCCTCCAGCCCAGCAGCCCCAGGACTGGCCATAGCCCATACACTGAGGCTCAGTGACCCAATGGTTACCCCCAACATTTTGGAGATGTTAAAAAAAAAAAGCCTAACCAAACTACAGTGTGATAAACCAGACCTCTTGAGGTAGCAGGCAGCCCAAAAGACACCTGTGCCAGCACACCTGGAAGCAATGGCCAGTGCTGGGGTGTGCAAAGCAGTGGTTAGGAGGAAGGATGCTCTTCCAGAGGCAGCATGGCCTAAGCTCATGCATCTGCAAAGGTGCACACTTAGAAATCAGCGTGGCACAGCAAAGCATAGTCCAGTAAATAGGCATTGCTCAGCCAAGTCTTAGAAGCAGAAACAGGTATTTATGAAGCAGCTAATATGAACGTATCTAGCACCTTTGATTTTAAATAACCAGAATGAAAATGATGGGGGAGGGGGGTATTTAATGTTATTATTTCCATAAAGACATAAATTACTTTCCACTTTCACATGCCCTTAATGTCTAATTATTTGTTTTCTTACTGATATCCTTCCCCTGCACTGTGCTCTCACACTGATCTCAGCCATTTTATCCATGTTGGTCACAGCATCCCAGGCCGTGTTAGCTTCAGGAATTCATGTTAAATACAATTGGAAAAACTGCAATATGAAAACCCCAGTCACGGTGAAAAAACCAAATACTATGGGCAAAACTATTACTAGCTTATTGTTTCAGCATGGAATATTTATCCCAGGATATTCATTTTATTTGAGAAAAGTACTTATACTACACAATAGCTACTATAGAAACTGCTGCTTTACACTGCTAGTTTAAAATGGCTTTAGAACATTTAAAACAAATCTGAGGTAAATTATTTTAATATCATGCTAATGACAAAATCCAATGCAGTGTGGAATGCCACTTTGCAACAAAGAGAACAGAGCAAAATATTAATATTGCCTTAGTCAATATTTCAGTTTTAGATAAAATTTACCTTGAAATCCAACCATCAATTTCTTATCACACCAGAATTGATTTTTTTTCCCCCCAAATCTAGCAGTAACTTCATTTAAATCCAGTCTTTCTAGATGTGTACCAGTTCAGCAAATGTAACTGCATGGAACAAAAGTCTCTTTCTTCATCTTTGAAGACCATTTGCTGTGTACCTAAAATAATACGATATGCACCTTGAATGAAAGTGTGTGTCTGCACGTGTCCTCCCTGTGGGATCCTTTTAAGAACACCAATTGCAGACATTCTGTCTGTACAAGTTCACTTCTGGATGGAAAGACCTGAAGACTTTCACTTGCAAGCTCCTTTAAAGAGCCTGGGAGGTCTAGATGCAACAGTCGAAAGTGGGAAAGAGTTTGCACTTGAAGAAAATGGCTTTATGAAGCCCTTCGAGTATTTAAGAATTAGAGCTATTAAATGCATGATCTATGACTTTTAAAGCTCTGATCTGCCTAATCTTTCTTCCATCCCTCTCCCCCAAAGGTATTAATAAAGCCCAAATTAAGCCATTCTAAATCCTCGTTTTCCATCTGAGTTTGATGTTTCAAAGGCTGTGCAGTCCTACCTTTGTTTTGACATACAAAAATGTCACCTTTGCTTGGAAATGTGCACATTCAGCAATAAAAAGGGAACTGCAGACTTCCTGTACACACCTTACATTGTAAGCTGTGCATTACAATCTGCCAGCAATCAACAGGGGCAGATGTTAAACTTGCCATCCTGCCTTAGAAGCTGTTCTTGCTTTATTCTAACTTTCTTCTTCCCCATGAGGCATGTTTAAAATTGCAGGGGCCACTTATCCATCAGTCATCTTCTTTAAAACACATGGGAGCGAGCACGCCAAGGTGTAGAAGTACCCCAAATTCTCAAGGCATCCCTAAGGTGGCACCAGCCTTAGCTGTGCAGTCAGGGCACTGCCACAGCTCTCCGGTGCCCGAGAGCCATAGCTCTGCCCACTGCCAAACCTGGTGGTGGGAACTGGGACTTGATAAAAGGCAAATTGCACAGGGAAATGATTTCTCTTACAAAACCAACTGAGATCTCTTAGAAGATCCTGAAGTGAAGATCCTGAAGTGAAGATCCTGAACGCACAAGCCCTGCTTCAGAGATGATGGCAATCACCTGTGATTGACGAGCAGCAATCTTTAAGTTAAGGTCTTTCACTCCTTTCCAACTCTAACAATGGCTTATGTTCCTGAAAGCTTTTTTTTTTCCCTCTCCATATTCATTTTTTTTGTTGAATTCTTAAATATTTTACTTTTCTTTATAACATTTGCAATGATTAAAGCCACAGAATAGATAGGCCAGAGCAGCATTTTGCTATTTCCAACCAGATTGTTAGAGAAGCATCAAAATATTCTGCAGTCCCAAGTTTTTTACATTCTGCACACAGGTGGTGCCACGTCACCATTGCTGCTTTTAACTATTTCACTTGAAAGGAAAGATGAAGAAATTGATACTGTGGAAGAGTCCACAGTGCCACCTTTGGCTGGGCCCAGAGGGATCACCCAAGAGCAGACAGTAGCTCCCAAGAGCTGATCCTTCCAGAGGCATGTAAGGGATTTCAGCTGAAGCTGGACGCCCAGACCCCTTCTGTCTCCTCTGCCAAACACATTGCCTCCCTGTTACACTGAATGGGGAGCCCGTAAACCACAACTGTACAGTGCTCCTCTTGCTATTAATTCATTCAGCAGAGGAAGGCAGTTCATATACTGAGTTTTAGTGTCTGTTATTTGATGGTAATCAATTAATATTTAACTATCTTGCAGCTCTCTGATGTTCTATAAATAGTCTAAGCTAACAGAGATATTTTTATACCAGGAATGCAGATCCACTGCGAGGTTATTTGAAAGAAAAAAGGAGTCTAGTCTACTTTGTTTGTTCAATGTGTTATTAACCGGGAGAGGAAATTGAGCTATAGTGAAGTATGTAGATCAGATTCTGACAGCTGCAAACAATTCATAGTGAAAATGACTCAGCCTAATTCACATTTTTTAATTCTTTTCTCTCCCACTTTCCTTTCTTTCTTTTTTCTTTTTTTTTTTTTTTCAGCCAGAAAAAAAGGGTTTAAAATGGCCTTGAATTGAAAACCCTGTATTTGTTCTAGTGTTTTCTTCCCCAAACTTCCCCATTGATAAGCAAGTAAAACTAGGGAAAAACCCAAACAGTGAAACAAGCCTCTTTCCCTCCTACCTCAAGGAGAGCAGAGCATCGTGAATGCTGGAACTGGAGGGGTAACGTGAATATGGAGCGGTAATGTGAATACAGCTTTGATTCTCTCAGCAATTCCTTGTAAGAGAGTGCTCAGCAGGGAGGCTTCCTTCCCCCCTTCCTCGCCTGAGGAACAGAGACTTCCCCTTTAGCAGAGGAAAGGCTGAGCTTCTCCCAGTATAGGTTTCAGCCCTGTTCCTCCAGCTGCTAGCGCAGGAACACAATTCCCTCTTGCCTTCCCCTTCATCTCCTAGCACTTCTCTGTCAAGTTTTGGTGCAGCTTCTTGTTTTGCTTCAAACACTTCCCAGACAGTGCTGTGGGCGATGTAAGTTTTTTCTTCAGAAATCCAGTTTGGAGCAGTGGGACATACATAAATCCTCAACTGTGATAGGAAACTCAGAAATATTATCAGCCTCTTTTTAAAAAAAAAAAAAAAAAAAAATTACATTTTCCCTGTTAGTTCACCCTGAGATCCCAACGGCATGATTTACTAATTAATTACTATTATTAGCTAATGGCAGTGAAAACCGAAATTACTGCCTGCCTTAAGCATAACAGAATTGACAATAAATCTGTAGTCTGTGAATTACTTTCTTACATAGGTCTGCTACCCAAAGAGCAGAGCGATGGTTCCTTGGTGCTTGCCAGCAAACTATCTAGCACAAATGGATGCAGCGTCTTTACGTTGCAAAGAGAGGGGGAAGTATCTGAGGAGATGGGTACTGCTCATAGAGGAACACTGCCATATTTGAGAGGGCTTTGTCTTCCTTTCCTAATCAAAATCCACAGGCAATGTTTTGTCAGAAATGGGTTGGATTTTCCCTTTTCAAGCAGGAGCACATTCCTTACCTCCTGCTTGTCACAGCAAGTGCCTACCCAAAAACACAGAGATGGCTAAAGCTACTGGCATCAGTTGTAGGAAAAATATGCTAAGCTGTTCTCAGCTTTGCATTTTCCATGCATAGCAGAGTCTAATACCAAAATTTAGGAATTAGGATCCCAACCCTATGCAGGCAGATCTTTGTTAGAGTGAATGCTACACAAATTCCCATGGCACTGCCCCAGTTTGGACTGGAGCTGTTGCTACAACTCTCATTGAGAATAAACCTGCAGAAGTTGTCCACTCCACGAGCAGGTGTCCAAGTCCGTGTGCATATGCACGTGGATGCCTATCTGACAGTTATTCTCCTTCCCAATCTGAAGCAGCAGGCGGTTGCTAATGTTCGACCAAAATCAATAGGTAGAGAAGAAACTGTTTACAAAAGCATGACAATGACTAGGTCACTCACTCAGAAAGGAAGTTAGCTTCGTTACAAGAAGAAAACAATCAGAAGAGGGCTATAATTTAGTGCCTAGATACCACAGTGACTAGGAACTGCATAGACACATTAGGCAAAATTAAATTTGTTTAGACAGACAAAACGTAAGAGTCGGATCAAAGAAATCAGCTTCAAAATGCTGTAGGGAATACTCTCAAAAAATATATGAAAGAAAACAAAACCAAGAAACTGCCAGCCAAAATTACCAATGCGGTTCCATTTAACAAAAAATCGTTATTACAATAAGATGTCTGTAATGGAAAAAAAAAAAAAAAAAGAAAAAGAAAAGAAAAAGCAACAAAACACCACAGCAGAATCTCAAAAGAGATTGCAAATTGCAAGATTATAAATGGAGAGCCACAGTCATTTGGACAGACAAATATGACCACAGTACAACTGGAGGCCAAATGGTGGTTTAGGAAAAGTGCCTGCAGATTTCAAGAAAGCCAATGGGAGAAGCAAACATGCATCCAAGGGCAGGATTTGGCTCTAGGATTTGAACATGAATAATTGTGGCAGGGAGATACAGAGTCTCCCAGAAATAAAAAACCTGCTCATTAGAATCCCATCTAGCCAAACCCACAGGGAGCTCCTTAAGCAAAATCTTTGCCATTTGTTATTTTCAAGAATCTGGTGCCTGTCTTGAGTTAAAGCACCAAAACTGTTTGTTAATAACAATTTCCCTTTCATCCAAAAAGCTCTTAAGTCACTTATAGGCATTTGTGAAGTGAGCTGAATGATGCTCCCAAACCTGCTCCTCTGTGATGATGCGGGACCCATTCTGCCAAATGGACAGTGGAACGAGGGAAAACGTGTGGCTCATTCTGGATACAAGAGAAACCACAGCTAAGGAATACTGAAGTGACCAGTTCAACGTCTTGCAATTAGCCAGGAAAAAAAAAAAAAAAAAAAAAGAAAGGAACTTCGGTCTGCTGCTGGTTTGTAACTTGGTTATTTAACCCTCAGCCCATCTCTGCTCTTTTGCAAAAGCTCGTTTAAACAAGGCAAATATTACTGAGAAAAATACAACCATAATTTCATTCTGGCATTTCCTTATCATCACATCACCATATAAGTAAAAAGTAGAATCTGCCATGTAGGCCTTTCTGTTTGTGCAGTGTCCTCCAAATGCATTCTTAAGAGATGTCTGTTCATCCTTGTCCTCTTTGTTTCGTTAGACACACAACAGTAGCTTCACTGGACAGAGTACTATCAGCACCATTACTTCTAAATGCACAAGTTGGAAAAAGATCATAGCCAAAATAAATTAGATTAGAGGCTCAGGCTACTTATTACATGTTGTCAGGAGAGGGTATGGTGGAAAAGAGTACACTGAATATGTAGACTATGCATCCAGAGAGGCAGAAGTGTAGGATCGCCATCACAGCAGCATACGTTTCAGTATAGTTGGAGATACCTACTGGAGCTGGGAAAAGAAGTTTTAGCAACAGATCACGAAGAGTATAGAGACTGAAGCCAATAAACTGCAAGAAAACTAAAACCAAATTGGTATGTGAAAGAAATGCATGTATCTGCATTGTAAGAAATTCATTGAATTGAGCAAATGATACTCCTAGGGGAATCATTCATTACCATCTGGAAAGGGCCTGGCCTATGGTAAAGGATAGGGGAAAAATCACTGAGCAGCAGAATCTATGTAGTGAAATTGAAAAAAGAACATTATTTTGCAACCATGGCAAAAGTACTTCAGAATTCTTCCAAATTCCAACAGGTCTGACTAATATGGATTACAGAGGGAAGAGAAGAAGAGTATACTGAAATATGTGATCTCGTGCCCACAAGCACAGGTGAGGGTCGAATCAGACAAAATTTAAAATGTGCTGAGAAACAGGTAGCATCAGCAAGAGAGATGCCAACAAGTAATAGATTTTATTCATCTCTTCTTCAGGACCAGGAGAGGAGATAAAAAGAAATAGTGGAAGTCCTTCCTTCTTAGGGGCCGTGTCTCCATGCCACTGACCTACTTATGTGTCAAGTGCTGTGCACAGAGAAAGAAGGAGGCATGCTAATGTTCAAGAAAAAGGTCTGATACCACAACAGTGTTGAAGTACAATAGTGTGCACAGTCTGGCTGTTTGGGGATTTATAAGCCAAGCGCACAAATAGACAGTAATGAGTTACTCACCAGAGGCTGTCAGCAAAGTTGCTAATTAGTACAAATGGTACTGGGTTTTTTAACGCTGTCCCTTGCTTTAGTGGGATCGGTTCCAAGACCACCTAAGCTTTATCTCGCTAGATAGAAACCCCACCCTTCTCAGTCCACTGTCACGTTGCTGAGGATTTTAGGGTTTTAGACAAAATTGGAGTTATAAGGGAAAGTCTGGTGCAAGCTTAACTGCCAGAACAAACTGACTCACCACTGCGTAATTCCTGATGAGACACCCCACATGCAGAAAATAATTACTCCTCGCTCTCATCATGAAAGACCTGATCCACTGATGTCAAAGAAGCTCTTCAATTGAATTCTGTAAGAACTGGGCCAAGTCCCCAGATCGTGTGTGCCACTGCTGCTATGGAGAGCATCACACCTGGAGTTACAGAGTGTGCAAAACTTATAAAAACCTTTTGTCAACCAGCAATTATAATACCTCTGTTACACGGAGCATGCAGATAAAACTGTCAGAAAAGGCAATTAAATGGGACACGTTTTTAATATTCTACCTTCCAAAGGAGAAACATTTTATCTTCTCAAAATTTCAGAGTATCACATTAACAAACTGTTGACATATTAAAGCCATTATTAAGAAACACGATGCTGAAAGGAAAATAAGAATTACCGATCAGTTATTACAGTTCAAATATTTTTCTTACTTAGCAGCTGTGACGAAGTTGCACTCCTGTTACTTCTGCCAATGAATGCACTGAAAAAAACAGTACATCAGATTTCAGTGAGGTTTTCTGACACTACTTCCTTCAGAAAGAACCAGATTCTACAACCTGCTCACCTGCCCAGCTATTGAGAACGTAAGACTTTTGCTATTAAAATATGTCTTTCTATCAGAAGAAATATTTTCTGTAACATTTTCTGCAGTAAAAAGCCATAGGAAATTAAAGTAGATCAAAAATATTTAATATGCATTAAAAAAACAATTTAGACAAGAAAGGTCAGTAGTGGAAAGGTGTGATACCTGCAATTGGAGCCAAGTTAGAAAAAGGGTTGGCCGTTTACAGCCAAGTTAAACAACACACAATTAAGGTTAACCTGGCTCTGCTGGCACATATAAACCCACACATGAGGACGGTGGGGGGCTAAGACAGTTTCAGCAGTCCTATTTACCTTGGCCATGTCCATAACTGAGTGTTTTGCGTACTGGCTCTGTTTGTAGACATCACACCTTCTCACCCACTCTTTACACTTGGCATCTGAATGCACCCTAAATATTTGCCCCAAACTTCATATTTTGTTTAGAAAAAAATAATTGTTGAGAGTTCCTCTGTAGGAGAACAGAAGAAAAGCTTTTCTACTGCCGAATGTGTGATGTCCCCTGCCTGTCCCAAATTCCAACAACAGACTCATCACCATGCTGTCTTACAGGGGGCTGTAGGAGCTGGGAGGCAAGCAGGAGACATCACCAGCCATAGAGCACCCATTCAAAATGCATCTGGACTTGCCATTGTGAAGTATTGCTGTTCTGTTATGGCGGCAGGGGACATGTTGGACATGAATGACTGGTAGGGATGGCAACGAAACATCTATCAAAATATTTCTCAG
Source organism: Gallus gallus (assembly GCF_016699485.2). Classification (NCBI taxonomy): domain Eukaryota; kingdom Metazoa; phylum Chordata; class Aves; order Galliformes; family Phasianidae; genus Gallus; species Gallus gallus. Next base: position 1,490,043 of record NC_052534.1, on the reverse strand, counting down.
CAGCTCAGATGTTTTTTCTAGATCAAAAAGTGTTTTCTTTCTAGGAGAAATGTATCCACCTTGTCAAAGATGAGCACATCTCAGTTCACTCCTCACAAAGAGTAGGGACGTATTCTATCCAGGTGTATTCTGTCCCATGCTCACAGCACCTCCCAGCCCTGCTTCTCCCTCACTGCTGTGTCCCACACACAGGACCTCCATGGAGGAGGGTGCCAGGACAGATTCTCCCACAAAGCTTGGCCACAGGTCATGGTCTGAAAGTTACTCAGAGAAAAGAGCAGGAATAATACTTTCTTTTTCCCCCTCTGCTCAGTGATTTCAGTACAACTCAAGCTCCTAACTGCTGTAGGGATCCAGGCCAAAACATATTCAGTAATAGATACTGAAACAGACTATTTCATGTGCCAGTTCGGTAGGTTAATTCACATAAGCGAGAAAACAGTTCTGACTGAAGGGAGGAGTGATTTTAAAACGTTGATTCATACAGAAGTGTTAGCAGCCTTGTGCTTATACCCACCATCACTGAACAGAACAGAATCGGCAGCAATGTTATTTCCAAGTTCTGTGGTGTAAATAAAACCCCTCTCTCTGACTCACAGTGAGTCATTTTTGTCTGTATGTGTTTATGTCGAGGGAGATATAACTTGGTGCTCTGAGCATTCTTCTTGACAAGATCTTTTTGTGTCTCTTTTTCTCTTGCTTTTCTGTGAACTTTTGAGATCTTTCTTGCCAGTGATCTCCTTCTTGCTTAGCGTAACCTCATCCCACTTGTTCAGCTTTCTGGCACAAGTGAAAAAAGACATGAAGTTATATTGGCTGCAGTGTTGGCACGTTATAGGGAATTATATACAAAATGAGAGAATTTAAGTACCAAAGGCTGTATGAAAGCAGCAACATCTAGGCAAACTGACACCTAGTGTGTACAGTAACTGCGGGGCATCTTCTGTTACTTCAGATGAAGGTGTCTGAACATCTCTTTTTTAAGGACCTCGCTGTTCACAGTTTTTTACCATACCATCATGATTTATGCTCACAGCGGCCAGTCCCAGCCTTCAGAAATGCAAAAGCATGCTTAGCCCTTGCAACGGGGAAAGGAACAGAAACTAAGCCCAACCACATCCCCAGTGCACATCTGTAATATGTTTCTATTTCTAGCCTTCCTTCTGAGCCCTGGGAGGTAAGGTGAGATATGACTGCTCCTGGGAAACAATGGGGGAGTGTGTGTGACCATAGCCCTCCACGCTGCCGTGGTGGTGTGGCCATGTCAGTCACTCATATCACCTTTGATATCAGAGTCTGGCCTCAATGAACCTGCTCAATATCTGCTGCATGCTGCACTGTTTGGGGATGATCCCACCAGAGTTGCCAAGCTGTTTTCAAAAGACAGAGTGGAGAAGTCATTACTTTGTCCATGGCCTTCTCTTCATTGTGCAGCTCTGGAAGAGCCTCCCAAAGTTCTGCACTCCCTCACTGTCCTGCCTGTGTGTGTGCTGTCCCCACCGCAGCCTGGAGCTCCTTGCTTGCGGTGACCAAAATGGCTCAGGCCTGTCTACGAGGGCTGAGAAGGATGGATGGACTTCTGCAGGGGATGAAAGACAGTGCCTTTCCCTGCTGCATGGTGTTGTTCCAACCTAAGTGCTAAGTGAGACAAGATTCTAATGAGAAAAGCTCATATGTCGCCAGGTGAGTATGAAAAAATATGTATCATAAGGACATAATCTAGGGAGGGCTGAGATTAACAGTTCATAAATAAAAAATGTAAATATGCAAAACAAAACAGTCTGTACATACACAAGAGAACTGCTTTTTGGAGTACACCATAAATGCAGCAGTTAATCTAAGCCAAGAGCTATGCTAGGTTGTTAATTCCAGCAGATTATGATGATCACTCTTCTTTTTTGCTCTCTGTGAAATAAATGTCTCATGTGGAGGTTTTAAACAAGTCAGTCCTATTTGCCAAACAAATCCAACGTTCAAAGAGATTGTGAACATTAGCAGGCAATGATTTTTCCGTTTATTGATTCCCTGTAAGGAAAAAAAATAAATAAATAGTGGGTATTAGAGGAATACCACATGTACTAGCTCACTCATAACACACCTGAGGGCATGTGAACACGTTTGTTTTACCCCACTTAACATACCTGTTTTTTCCCACTGCTCGTATGAGAAAGGCAAGATGTTTCAGTGGGCACAGCTCTTTATAATCCAGTGCCAACAGCAGAATATGAGACACCAATAGAGCCGCTCACAGGTGTCTTCTCAGCATTTCTTAAGTGTTCCTAGGAAGGCAGATGCCCTCAGGAAGAAGGTAATTTACGTACCAGTTCTACCTGTACACCTGTTTGCAATGCAGATACGCGGCTTTATGCTGAGCGCTGAGCCAATAGGAAGCTCACACACAGCACTGACTGCTGATAATTAAAGAAACCTTCAGGAGTATCATATAATATCTGGCACGGGATCCTCTCATCCATCCAGCAAAGGCTGCTCTGCCATGCACTTTCCGTACCACTCTACTCGCTTCCGTAACAATTAAGACAGTGTATCTGTGAATCATGGTTTCCACTGCAACGTTCAGTGCACCGCTTGTGTGTTATTGTTGTCTGATGGCTCCTTCTTTAGTCTGCAGAGGGGATCACTCTATTACTGCAGTTCAGACAGCTCACAGGTTGGCCCTTGCCCCTCTCTTTCATAAAGTAAGTATAATTAGATGATAATGCCCTTCTTGTCAAATCTTACCGCTTATTTAAGCCTGCAGTAATAATTTCAATTTATTAAAGATTTATTCAGATAAAATTATTATCACTGTTTATTCAAATGGACATTCTTTTTCTTTTTTTTATGTTATTTTTCTTTTTTTCTCTTCTCTTCTCTTCTCTTCTCTTCTCTTCTCTTCTCTTCTCTTCTCTTCTCTTCTCTTCTCTTCTCTTCTCTTCTCTTCTCTTCTCTTCTCTTCTCTTCTCTTCTCTTCTCTTTTTTTTTTTTCCCCCTCTTTTTCCAAGGAAACAAAAGCTATAATTCCTGCAAAAGAGATGTAACAAACCTGTCAAGTTCTGAAACAGTTAACTTGAGCATTTTACTTAGAAAGGCTGACAAATTTTCTTCACTTCAAAATATCATTAACACCAATAACACATTTGCCCAAGCCTATTTCTAAGTTGTAAAAAAAGATTGCTACAGATTAAGACCCTTGATATAATGCTATAAGCTCCTAACAATGGTATCTTTTATAGTGAAGAGCAACTGCAGACACAAATTGCCCCCTTTCCTGCACCTTTTTCACAAAAATCAATATTAAAGTAGTAGCTGCCTTAACTCTCCCATAGACTGTATGAGAAAAAACCACAGCCACGCTTAGGACAGTTTAGGTCAATAAAGAATCAATACTGTGGTTGAATCTGTAGAAAGATAAAAGACTGAGAACTCACTACAGCGTGCCCTATTGTTTCTCTCTATTTTGAAAAGAAGCTGAAGAGCCTCACTTTTTTTCAAACTAGCAATGAATTTCGTGTTTGCAGAAAGTGAGGGAGGTCACTGTGGGCTGCATGTGGCTTCAGTGTCTGCAGACAAGGGGTCTGATCTTGTTCACCCACACCTCCCATTTAGTTCAAGGGGAGCCCAGGGAAGCAAGAAGAATGCAGTGCTGGGCCCCCAGCGGACTGGAAACCAAAACACCATAGTGCGCTTCCATCAAGCCCAACTCATTTATTAACTATGGAGAAACTACCCATAAAAACTCAGCGGTGGAAGGGGTTCTTATCATGATTTCTAGCTCCCTGACCATTAGGAAGAAGGGAGCTGATTTCAAGCAGAGAAAGCTCTCTGATATATTTGGCGATTGCCAGACACGTAGATCCTACTTACAGCTGAAGTCAAGCTCACCTTCCACATTTCACATTGTGATTTGACCAGATTTGAACCCCCAGTAAAAAAAAAACACAGCTTCAGAGACAAATAAATAACTTGACAGACACACAAGCTCGCACACGCACACACCCCTACACACGTGGCTGGGGTCTGTGTGCCTCTGCTACATCCCTGCAGTGCACTGTGCACTGTGTTTCTTTTATAAGCCTGAGAACTGCAACCATATACCTGTCTGGAGAGCAACTGAACATGAAAAAATATTGGTTTGTGTGAACTGGGGAGCTCAGATAAAAACAATTTATGAGCCCAAATCTTCCAAATTCTTTACTTGAAGATGCACTTTGTTATCCTACAAGGGGCAGCCTCTCTAACACTTCCCAGCTTACAGCAATAGCTTCTGCTCACAAAAGCTCTGAGCAAATCTAGATAAAGCTGGGACTATAGCTCTTTGCAAAAATTGGAAGTAAGTGGATAGCAGCAGAGAAGGTAGACAGTTTTTAATGCATTTGTCTGATGAAAGAAATAACTGCCTGCTTAAATGCTTGGGCTCTCAATGCATAGGAATTCCATCCTGCTATAGTTATGATTACAAAAAATAAATGTGTCTATTTTAACATAAGAGACTGAACTGTTCAGAGCAACAAGATGCACCAACAAACAGTTAGTAACCCAAATAGCTTACATAAAGCGTCAGTGCAATTGGATTATTGAGCTCAACATGTCCTGTAACAGGATTTTTCTGCTAAATAATTAGTTTATTACTATTATTATTATCAGGGTGAAATTCTTTTTTTATTCTATCATCTGACTCTTTTTCTACAGCTCCACATCATCCTGACCTTCCTCTCTCCCCCTGCAAACACCGGTAAAATGGAAAGGGGTGGCACAACAGAACCAGCCTTGGCATTACTGATAAATGAGTTTCTGAGATGCTCTCAGTTTGGAGAATTACTTCACAGCACAGGGAAGGTTGAAAACATCCACTCTTCTCTAACCATAGTATAGTGACAGAAGAAAATACGTACAATGAGCAAAGGAGATAAGCACTGTGGAAAGGCCTGTCTACAGGAAGTGTTTCTAAAGACGGTTATCGGTTTCTCCATCCTGTGTTCATTCAGATCAGCACTAGTGTAGGTCAAACATAGCAATAACGAAAAGAACAGATCTCCTTTTTCAATGAAAGCTGACTGTGTTTAAACGGAAGGAATTCCCTTAATGAAGGTAAACACCATTCCTGCTGGAATTTTCAGTAGGGTATTTTTCCAGAGGAATTTCAGTCCTTTCGAGTACAGAGCACCTGTGTCTGTTAGGCTGCTCCTTTCCTCCAGTAAATACTGAACATTAGAAATCAACTTTGACCCTCCAAAAAACCATGGAAAGTAATGCCCTATATCTCCAGGGCAGAGATCTCCATGATTTAATGGGACAATGTGGAGGCGCCATGTTATCCTGAAATTGTCTTGAATATTAATCACAGGATTTATCATAAACATATTAAAAACTTTCTGAAGTTCAACCATTTCATCTTGAAAGTCATAGACATTTATTTTTCTATGTGGAATAAAGTCTTCTTTTGTCTTTTGTAACTTAACTGTGTTTTATTTCATTGCTCTCTCACCTCTTTCCCTCAACCTTCCTCCCACCTGAAGCTTCTGCCCATCTCTCTCCCTAGCACTGGCAACACTGCTCACCCTTTCAGATCGTTTTCCCAGCTGGTTCCTGAGGATCCATACTAAACTTATCAGACCCTTCCAAACTGAAGGTGAGATCCCAATGCAGCTCTCCCTTTGGCTTGCTGGAGCTCCCTGACAATGTGAGGGGCCCCATACCACCCATCCACATGCTGTGACCCAGGGAGGTTTGGGCAGGGAGGTGAGCTGGGAGGTGCGGTATGGATTGCCAGGCAGGGTGCAGTTCCACAGAGGGCTTCAGACATACAAGACTTTGTGATGAGAGCTGAGGAAGAAAAGCAAAGTACATTGCCCTCTTTTTGGTTTAACGACTCAGAGATATGCTCTGTGTGTAAATAGCTGGCGTGGGCTAAGATTTTAAGGCTCTCAAGTTGGCTGTTACCACCTATTGCAGGTAACTTAATGCCCAGTGAAAGCAGTCTGTTGGCTTCTGTGCTGAGGCAGCCTGGGGAGTCATCAGGCATTCCCCACCCAGCTGGGCTTCTGTGCCAGTTTGTTCCCAACAAGGTGTGTGCCCCACTTCTGGCTGAGGTTTGCTTTTGGGTCAAAGTATGGCTTTAGTTCTGAATAAGACTTGTTTTCCTAAGCAAGCCACTAACTTGTTTTATCAAGATGCAGCAGCCAAAGGTGCTGCTTAATTCCAGCCTCACTGAGTGGCTCATGCAGCAAGCTCAGAGAAGGGAGCAGGCTCTGAATAACCTCCTCTGTCGGTCGCTCAGTCACCAGCTGAACAACGCCAGGACTAATCCTGCTGTAACTGCCTTCAATAGCACAGGGTCAAACACAGTGCCATTATCTTCTGGTTTGATTTACACAGGATAATAAAATCAGGACTTTAAATTAGCGTGCAGACATCAAGAACTTTTCCCATTTTTTTTTTTCCTAACAGGATCTCTTACAATTCTCTTTTCATTTACAGCACCTTTTTGTTGGTTCCTGAGATGCATCTCTATGTGCTTTGTGCTGGCATACGTGGCACACTAAAAGACCGATCCCCCTTACAGCCTGTGTGAAAAAATAATTCCAGACTTACTTGACTTTTGTAAAAGGCAGAAACAACAAAAATTAATCTTTACACAAATAACCCAAGGGAACATTTAGTGGGACTTTTCAATCTATTCATGATCTGTAATTCCCAGCCCCCAAAGTTTCCGTGCTATGGCTAAATACCTAGGGACTCCATATGTTGAGGGAACAAGGCAGAACCAAAAGGAGCTGAAAGAAGAATGCATTAGATTCAAACATGGGATAAAACAGTACCCAAGGAGCCCTTGCTTCATTTTCTCTACCTGGAATCATGGGACAGTGCTGCCATCTCTGTTTCACTCATGTGTGACATTTATTTTGAATATGACAGTGGTGGTGACCTTGTCATTAACTGATGCTGCTAGCAACATTTCAGCTTTCATAATTCAGTTAATTTTTCAAGACACTGGTTACTGAACCCCCATTATAATTTCAATACAATTAAACCATATTCAAAATAATAAAAAATCAAGCCACCTTTTGAACAAATATCAGCTGATGTTTGACTTGAATTCACTAAAGCAAGGAAGATTTTGGTTGTGATCCAACCAGTATTCCTTAGCTCTTGTTGCTATGCCTGGCACTTGAGCGTGCACAAAACAGCCCCCGTTGCTCTGTTACTTCTTGCTCTGGCTCAAGCATACATGGAAAATGTTCAGTCATAACACTCAGGAGCTAGGGACTGAACCTTATGCCGTGGTGGTGTTATATGCTTAAGAAAGAACTAGATAAAGCCATGTTTGCTTCACTGCCAAACCCACACCCTCTGGCTGATAGAGAGGTGAGGCCTGTGCATCTTCTGGAACAGTCTCTGGGATGGTTTCGGATGGCAGATGTCATCAGTCCACTTCTTTGTGCCACTGGAACCTTCTCAGAAGCCAACTTTCTCCTTGGATTTGCTCTTCTGAAGAAACACAAAGCAGAGAGGCTGCTGGGAGCAAAATCTCCTCCAGAGTGATCAGACTCCAAACGGGTAGGTGGTCAAGTGCAAGTGCTGACCTGGGGCAGCAAACTGTCCACAGGCAATCTGCCACTATCTGCAGCTGACGTGGTAAGTACAAACACGGGTCTGCGTGCCCATATGTCTGTGGTGCAAAACTGGGGGAAACACATTGCCCATGCCTTTGAAAACCTGATCCTAATCTCATGTGCTAAATGCACTTAAGTTCCTTTCTTTCCTTCTGCATTTTTTTTTCCCTCTGTTATTGGCAACAACTGCCAGAAACATGAGAATGTAGCTAATTTCCTGGTGGATTTGTCCTCTCCTGCTTGGCAAGGGTAGCCATTTTCTCTCTCCATTCTGTTCCCCAGAATCACCAGCATACTGCCTACACTTTGCACAGGAGAAGATGACTGCTGCCTTTTCTTTATGGTCTTTTCCACTATCCATGCTTCCTTGTTTCTCACACTTGGCTGGGAACATATTTTAAGCTGTGAATTCAGCAGAGGTCCTTTATGGATCCTCAGCAACAAAATAGTCAGGTTAAAACTTATCCAAGTGTTTTAGCTCAAAAATCAACTTATTTCAGTACTTTGTCTGAGACTCTCCCACAGGCTTAACAAGGAGATGTGCTGCCAATGGTATGACTGCATGCTGCCACCGCAACAGCTCTGCCTTGGGGATGGCTGGGGCACAGTGGGGTAGGGAGGCCAGCCTTGGAGGAGTAGATAACACAGCAGGAGAGAGGAAGGGGGGGAGAGAGGAGAAGTGAAGAAGAGCTAGAAGAAGGCATCTCTGCAGAGCAGATCCACGATGTGAGGAAGGAGACAAGGTGGAACTTGGTGTCCAACCATAATCTGCAAGGGAAGAAGGCTATTAAAGGCAGAAATTCTAGACAAGTTCAAGGGAGTATGGACTGACAGAGGCAAAGGAGGTGGATGCATAGCAAATGAAAGGGAAGAGAAGATGGAGAGAAGAGACCAATGCTGCAAGAGCCATGGAGCTGGGCTCTCTGATGTCCCTCTCCTCTCAGCCTGCCATTCATTTTAAGTCTTTCTATCAAAACCAGATTTCAGTCATTTAATTTCTTCCCTTCTTGAGAAATGACCGTCAAAATAAGCTTGCTTGAGGGAAAACTGAGAGCCTACAAATTCAGCCCTCAGAAAGTTGCAGTGATGTTAACATCAAAAAATGATTCATTCCTGTCCTCTGCCTGAAATTTGGAAGATTGGAGTTGTAGCTGGTACCTCAGAAAGGACCAAGAGATACAATTATTTTTCAACTGGTAAAATAAAAGTCTTATTTTTGCATCATGTCATGTTTCTCCCCAAAGACAGCTTTTCATGGCCAGGCAGTATGTGATCCCTGTAAGAGATCTGTGAGAATACACAGGCGTGCTTTAAATACACTGCTGCTAGCAGATGGACTTCAGCGACACTCCCAAGAAGACAGAAATTGGAGAACCGAGTTGGATTCAATTTAGAAGAAGATGTGAAAGTTTCAATTAACACAATTCTGCATGATTTAAAGAAAATATTCAGGAGTGGTATTTATTTAGCCTGCAGCCAAAGTCCATTACTGAGAATTGCTCTTAATTAAAATAGTGAGAGGTTGGGAATATCCACTCCTGTCATGATTCTTTCACCTACCAAAAGAACTACCAAGCTTGCTGAGCCTCTGGCATTTCCAGACTGGTTAGAAAAATGGCTGGGTGATAAAGGTGTTATTTTAGACAAGATAGTCTAACCAGTAACACACAGAAAAAACATATGAGTAAATATTAGTGCATTTTCAGCATCCCCAAGAGTATATAAGAATTAGCAACAGACAAGAAATAAAAGGTTTTGAATTTGGTTCAGATAAGCTTAAGAAAAATCAGTATTTAGGACCCTGATGAACAAAAAATGCAGCTCTCCTGCAGTTCTTACTTCACTCTCTGTTTCTTACTGTTTCAAATATATGTGCTCAGTGGCAGAACCTTGTAGGAAGATAGCTAGGCAGGAAGAAAAAAACAAGTGGAAAAAAATAAAAAGGAAAAGCCTGAAGTTCAGCGACTTAAACTCCTAAGAACAGGCTCAGTTTAAGCCTAATGGGAGCTTGAGTCATTTCATCTGTTCCTAATTGCTTTCTTCAGTCCTGAAGAGAGCCATTGTCATGTAAAAGAATGGAAACAGTCCAGAAATTCAAAGTTAGTGACTCCATGGCTGCTCCGGGAAGAGAAGGAAGTGTTTGATACCTAACCCAGAATTTAGCTTTTCACAACTATCTGTCCAAACCAAACTTGCAGTTGTATAGTCACAGTGCAGATTAATAACTTCTGATATTGGCTCAAGCTCTCTTTTGATTCCCCCCCCCCCCTCCCCCCCTTTTTTTTTTTTGGATATGTGATCTGTAATAAGGATGTATGAGTGACCCAAGGCTTTACCAGAAGACTCTGCAAGAGTCTACATAGTTTTATGGAGCGGAATAAATATGAAAGGTAAGCAGTGCCTTGCAGGATAAGACAAAATTACATTCATGGGGATGACTGCTGGAAAACACACACTCGAATTCGGGAGAAAATTTAAGGAGCAATAAGACATTAAAGTGAGGTAGGGGCAGGAGCCTGGAGTCTTATTAAACAAAAACAATCAGAGTATCCACATTTTTGTAGTCCTACTGTGAAGTTCCAATAAACTTTACCCAAAAAAACTCCATAACACTCCTTACCAAGCCCCATTGAAAATGTGAAGTGATTCCAGAGATTGGCTGATTCTTTAATACCTGCTGTAGTAGTTAAAAAGGCCACTTTCTTTTTCTTTTTTTTTTATTTTTGTTTTTTATTTTTTACTTTTACTGCTAACCCATTAAAGAAAGAACTAGTTCTAGTAATAAAAGGGAGCTCCATTCCCACAGGGAGCTGGGGAATGGTGCTTCCTGTGTACCTCAGTGCTCTTGGCAGGGGCACTTGTAAAGAAGGTGAAGTTTACAGGGAAGAGAACAGAGTATTTCTTGTGGAATGGAAAGCAGAAACTTCCAAATATAAAAAGGAATTTTAGCAAGTTTTATTTCCTTCTTTCTTAGTCCTGACATCATATTCCTCCATGGTGACATCATGGCTTCAACTTAACAGCTTCCAGAGACACCAGTGCCTATGAGGCCTTACAGAGCAACAGCATTTGGCACTTCTGATCATTTTTCAAAACAGAGACGCTGATGAAGCCTAAACCCCTGGAAGCAGATCTTCCTGCACAGCTGAATTTCTGTGTGCTTACAAATTGCTATTCAAAACTTGTGAAGAACATCTTACTAAAGTGCCTGGGGCTGGGAGAGTTCTTTTGACAGAAGAAGGTCAGAAATACAGTAGTAAAAAATGCACAACTGTATTCAACCAGTACTATTTTATTTTTCCACCCAGCTCCACCAGTCACAGCTATGGGGAATCCCTACTGGGATGGCTCCGCCCAGCACCGCCACTCAGGGAAGGCACATTCTTATTTTAGTCCTGTCTTTTTTGAATGACATCATCAAACTTCAAGGCAAACCAAGCGGTAGACAGCATAAGCCCTAGCTTAGACTAGATTTACTCTGATGAAAAAGAGAGCAGAATTTTGTCTGCCTCTGTTAAAGGGAACAGATCTTCCTAGTGATGGAAATTTGCTAGTCTCTGATGTGTGCTAATAAACAGATGCAATTGCCATTCCTAGTTTAAGAGAGAAGAAGCTAGAGTCAGAAGAGAGCTTCAAAGAGACTGAACTGTCTCTCTCACGTGTAGGGATATGATTATGTCTGGCAGAGCTCTGGGGAAGCAGCTCTTGCCACCACCAGCAGCAGTCCAGAAGCACTGGAGAGCTATGAGCTCTTTTCCCCAGACTACCATACCCTTCCTGAACTGGAGCATTCATCCAACAGCTAGAGCTACAGCCACACGTTCTGCAGCACAGAGGTCCCAAATCACCAGGAGGCTGGAGATCTTTGCTGCACCCTGTGCTGGCCCGAAGCCCTCTGTCTACACACACGAGGTGCAGGAAATGCCCTGCAATTATTCTGCACCACGCTCATAAGGACTGGTGGTTATGATGCTCCATCAGTCAGCACCATCATTTTCATGGCAGGTTCTTTTCTCACTGAGATTCACAATGTACTGGAGAGGAAGGGAAAATATGGAGCTTACCTGTGAAAAGTCTGTGTCGACAATAAGTAACAGCTGTTGCTATTTTAATACTATCTCAGGGCTCATATAGATGTGACATCACACAGAACTAAGGCTTGGCCATTGATTTTACTGCCAATATTCCTTGAACATTGGGGATTTGGTTACAAATTTGTGTGGCGCGTGTGTCAGAACAAAACCCACAACTGGAAACTTCTGTGCAGTTTCACCCCTTTGTAGCAATTCAGTGAGCCATAAACTGGGTTCATTTTGGAATTAAAACTCATATTCATATTAAGCCAAAGAGAAGGAAGCGTGTCACAATCTGAACTTACTACATGTCTAAACAAAAAAGAGTTCTGCAGTCTGACTGGTAAGCCAGCAGGCAGGAGGAAGCGGGGATAGTTGCCATTCTAATTTCAAACTGCAGGGCTCCCAGGTGTATTGTATAGGATTTCCTGTAATTTACAGGCAAAACAAGCAGGCTTCAGGAAAATGTTTGCCACACTGTACATGTGTATTAATTACACAGCAGGACAAAATTATTTCTTTGTGTTATGAAGGGATGTGATCTACAGGCGAACCATTAAACTGATGTGGAAATGCAGACATTCTTCTGCCACTGAGGAAGGCTTCTGCATTCAAGGAAGTAAAGCTCACCTTTGCATTCCCAGCTCTGTTCCTGAGCGCATCCCAAAGCGCCAGGCTCCGTGGGTGTGGGAAGAGGGATCTCTCCTTACACGCTCTCTCTGGCATCCTTGCTGCCTCCACTCTCCTGTGGGGGCTCCCTCCAAACCAAATTCCTCCAAGAGAAAGACTCCCCCTCCAGTGAGAATGGAGGAATTTCCAGATTTTAGATGTGCATTGTTCAATACCTCCCTAAGCATCGTATAATAATACAATTCAGTTTTTACTAGGATCATTGGATAGATATCATTCTTTCACCTACCACAGAGCTCTGAGAAAGCATCACTTTTCATTACCGCAGGTTAGAGCAATATGAAACTAGTCGGAGAGAGACAACGCAGCACATCACAGCGTCTCTTACAAAAGATGAGGGAAATTCTTTTTTGATATGTAATCAAGGCTTGAGACATAAAGGGATATGAGAGGAATAAATAAAATATTCAGACGTCCTTTCCCAAGACCAAATTTCATGTAACTGTACAGGCTTGTTCTTACTGTGAGATGAGCAATTCTCTTTACGCTTGTGCTCACATGCAGTTTCTGAAGCAGAAGTTTACTTGTTTCTTTTCTGCCTTGTATGAAGAAGAAATCTCACCTTCCACATGCCTTTCCCTCAAGAGTTGAGTTAGACTGCATGCATTCAGGTGTTTAGGGGGAAGAAGCTCAGAAATGCAGTTTTGTGTGACCCTAAAACTCTCAGTTCAAAACCTCTTTCGATATTCTTCAAGCAATAAGTCCAGGCTAGGGCTGAGGATCAGATTACAAAAGGCTTTATCTGCAGATGACCCGTGGGCATGTAATCATGTCCAATTTCACCATTATGCAGTTAGAAGGTACACTTCAGCTGCACTCCAACTTAATATTTCTTTTCTTGGTCAAGGGCAGAACTACAGCTGGACATTAGGACAAGGCTGAAGAAGTGAATTGGCCCCACCATCAGAAAAGTTCTTGTCTTTTTCTCAATTAATGAAATAGCAGGCAAAACCAAAAGAGAAGAGACATATTACATATAGAATACGTAGTTGGCTTACCCAAAGAATCCGTATTTCAAACAGCAGTAAGGCTACAGAAATATAACAGATGTCTTCATCCACACCTCTCCAGAAGATATTATGCTCTTGACAAGCACAAGTTTCTGAGCTCAAGAGCACAGTACTTTAATAACTGGCTGAAATTGTATAACCTATCTGGAGTAGGAGGGAGGGGTGAAGACAAAAGCTGCTGGATGCAGCAGGTACCTGATGGCCCAACGACGCATGGCTGTGGGTCGGCCAATGGGCAGAGACATGGTGTGAAGACCAAGCCTTAGTGGCAGCTAGCACCCTGTGTGAACATCAGAACAGGAGTCAGTTCCTGGGCTGTCTTCATTGTGTACATGAGGACCAATGGCTCTTGAGGAGTGAGTGGGTAAATGATCTGTGGGCACTCTCTTGTTCAGCTAACTCTACTGCAAGGAGAGCAGTACAGCCAAACTCTGCAGAAAACAGCATCCCCTTTATTTGCTATTCTGTTGGTAGGACACAAATCTAGATCCATGTTCGACTGCTACAGCCTTTAATGGCCTCCACAATTTAATGAAGCTTTAATAAATATGTCTCTGATTGTTCCATTTCAGTCCTTCTCTTTCTGCATACAAGAATCCCTTCAAGGGGAGGTCATTCTGCCATCACCTCAGAGGCATTTTCCCTTCTTCTTCAAGACTGGGGGAAAAATGTTGCTGAAAATTTCTAGAGAAAATAGAGTTTAATTTCTTGGAGGTGTTTTGTTGACAAGAAAATAGAAAGCATGTGTCTCTGCTTCCCTTATTGTACTTCCAAGTAATGAAAGTATTTAAGGAGGTACAATTATGGACTTGGCAAGCACCTGGGGCTCTTGGAACTGCTTTTTCACACTGAATAAACACTGCAGTTAATCTGTTTATGTTACACTGTACTGGAAAACTATCTCCAAGAAAAGGCTATAAGTATGTCTTTATTTTCTACTCTTTTTCCTTGTTTAGAATGTTGTATTAATAATTTGTTCAAATGATTTGATTCTTCTTCTTTATCTCTCTACTCACAAGACAGCCAGTCGAAAGCAGTTTTTAATTAACAAAGACATAAACCTAGGGATTACTGCACTGGGTCAGACCAATGATCCATTCTGATTTTGACAGTGGCCAACAGGAGATGCTTCAAAGCAATGTGTAGGAAGCACTATAAGGAGCAATAGCTGCATGACTTTTTGTGAAGATGTGAGGTTCTTAATGCACACATCTTACTGCTTGCTCACACATCTGCCTTGAGAATTGGCACCCCTTCATTTAAACAAAGAAACACGTGTGCATATGGACCATTCTCAGTATGTACGTTCATGTCAAATCTGATATTTCACATCAGTTTTTAAACCCAGTCATCCCTTAGAGTCAATTATACCTCGTGGCAGTGATTTCTGTAATTTAAATCAGCAGTTTGTGAAAACCAACCGAACAAAAAGCCCCAGACCAGCTCTGGGACTGACAACTACAGACAAGTTGCAAGTGCATTACATGGAATTTGTTGTGTTGATCTGTGGCTATTGAGCCTGTAAACAGAATCACCATGTCCTGACCTGTGTCGCTTGCAGACCCTACAAAAAGGTGGCCAAGAATTTGAACACACAGTTAGAAGATTTTGTTCTAAAGTCCATAAAACTGTGCACTGCATCCCTTTCTCCCATTTTAGGCTCAAATCTGGTAGTTTCATTTGAGAGTAAAGTACCAGAGCACAGAAGTTACTAAGAGCCTTTGTATTGACTTCAGATGGCATTGTATCGGAATTGGTGTTTTTAAAACCCAGTCAGTACAAGCAGGCAGAAGCCGTGTGCCCATAAGGTTAAAGAAAAGTGCGTGCCTTTAAAACACTGAAGAAACTGTTCTGAGAACAATTCATCTTTCTGAAAATATGAACCCTATGATGCTGCCAAGGTCAGGGAGAGCTGTGATAATTTAGTATGTAAGTGCTAGTCATACAGCACAATGCCACATTATTTAATTTTGTAACACATTCATACAACTGCCTGACAATAGCCACGGACATTAACGCTACCTGTGGGCTGAGGTCAAGGCAACATAGTTTAGCATTAAAACAAAAGAGCTAATTGGATTCCTGTTCAAGTTCGAGCTTATTATGTGATCGGAGTTACTTTTCTTTCTGCCTCACTCAGCTCGTCTGGAAGGGAGGACTGCAGCATGACTCATGACTAAAATGCAAGAGAAAAATCCAGTGCTTATGCCTGGCTTATTTGGTCATTCTTCCTAATTTTTCTGTCCCTTATTTTTATTATTTTTTTTTATTTCTGTTTAGCTCTGGTTTGTGAATTCCAGGCCACTTCTCTCTGTGAGCTGAACAACTCACCTTGCAGAATGAGAAGGACTAATATTAAAAAGGAGAAGTCATCTTCAGCTGCAAAAGCAGATGTCTTGCTAATGCCAGAATTAATAACAGAGAGATAGTTGGGGCTTATACTTCATTTTTACTACTGATAGTGCATAGAATATTTTATAAATAAGATGACATTGCCCACCCCCAGAACCTTACAGAGACATATGAGCACTATCCCCTCTGCATGGAAGAGAAGCACTAAGAAAGAGCAGTGAAATGAACCACACAAGGGGAGTGAAGAAATCCAAGAACCCTCCCCTAAAAAAAAAGCCCAGAATTTTTGCCTCCTTATTTCTAAACTGATAAGAAGGACTTTTCTCTCCCCCCAAAAAAGGATAAAAACATTTAATTTCAGGGGGGGAAAAAAACCAAAAAACTTCTTAATGCAAAGCTCTCTTCTGTTTGCAGAGGAGCTGAAAAATGGCTGCGGTGTAGTGACTTTCAAAATAATATCCTTTCAGTGCTCAAGAAAAGAGAGCAAAAGTTGTATGTCCTCTGACTCAACGTGTGCAGTTGTTTCCAAGGAGTTTGTGCAGGTAAGTTTGGTGACTACAGGCTCAACTGCGGTTCCCTCTGCACGTGTATTTTTGCTATAAGCTGGGGCACATTGCTGTGCCACGTTAAAAAAAAAAAAAAAAAAAAAAAAAGTAGTTATTCAAAGAGGTGATTTTAGGTTGAAAGATAATGCCACGTTCATTTGGAACATAAGCACAAGGAGTGCACTCCCAGATGTGCTCCCTGTCTCCCAGCATCCTGCTGCAGCCAAAGGCAGGGGAGTAGCACACAAAGAGAGCAGATGGGATTTTACATGGAGAAGAAAAGGACTTAGAATCTAAAGCTAAGTGCACTGCTTATCCCACATTTTGGAAATGAAACAAATGAAACGGCCTATGAATCAAGCAGGCATGCTGCACTATGTAAAGAAACAAGGGCATATAAACAAATGCAGGAAATTCTCTGAATAACACACCAGCTTTTATTTCAAAGGAATATGGGCAGAGTCTTACTTTTTCATTACTGCTTCAGTCACCTGTACGAAGGGGCTGCTGGGCTTACACAGACAAAAGCCACTTATCCACTTATATTTGGTGCCTCACAAGGTCTGAGTCTTCACAGAGCTGAGAGTAAGAAGCTTTCCGGCTGGCACCCCCTAAACAACCTCCTTTGCTATATGCAAATGGTCACCACGGATTCTCCTGCAGATATTTGCTCTACGCAGGTACCTCTGACACCATTCAGAGGAGCAGGATGAGGACTCTGATCTCCCTGTGCAGTCAGAGAGGAGATAAGCCCGTTAAGTGGAATGAAAGAAGAGCTGGAGGATGAACACAACAACTTAATGTGCTTCCTGTGAGCAGACAGTCCCTATGCCAGAGCTTCAGTCCTCGATCCTCCACTCCCTCGCCACTACATCCTACAAAATGCTTGGGAAAAACAATTTTCACATCGTCTTCTTCACACCAGTATTCTGAGGCAATTAATCAGGGTTTCCAGTGCCACATCATAGGTCACAACATCTTGTGTCACTGGTACTGAAAAGCCAAAACATGATTCTCATGCATTAAGGATGTCCCTTCCTAAGGCAAAATCCCTGCAGTCCCAATGGCCTGGCAGCAGAGCCTGGGTCAGACATCCTGGCTTTGGCCACCATCTGCAGGAGAGATTTGAAGGCTAGGTTGCAACTTTACCATTCACTTGCAGAAGTGAAACACAGCGCTGAAATATCCCCCAAAGGGACTCAGTAATTACATCCAGAAATGCAAACATGCAGAGCCCTCCTACCAGCTCCGCCAATTCTTCTGGAAGTTGGCACTGTCAAAGCAAACCCAGCCACCTGCAGCACCCTTCCACCACCCCTGCTGACAGCGCTGGTGAGGAGGAGGAGATGCTGAGCACTTTGTTATTGTGAGAGTGTTGGCAAAGGTGTTGAGTTTGACACACAAGTATCAAGAGCAGGAAAGCGAAAGTCGAGGAAATCAGTATTGTGCCATCTGAAATTGCTCTGGTACTAAACCTACAAAAATCAATGACTCTGCTTTCACAGTAGTTTTCACATAGACCTGAGGGAGCGTAAGGCACAACTTGCACAGATGGGAAGTCACTGGGAGGAGGGAGCGAGGCGGGACTGGCCATGGTGTCTGTCAGCTACAGCAAAAAGCACTCACAAGCAGGAGTGGTGGCTGTCCACTCCTGGTTTGCCTTCCTCGTTGGATGCTTCAGAGTGGAAGGAGTGAGAAACCTGAGTGCTACAAAAAAGAACTGCTAGCATTAAGAGGGTTGTTTATGCTTTTATGTATTTGTGCTACTCCTATTTGAGTAAAAATATTGTAATCCAGCAGTCTGAATTTAGGTGAGAAGATTTTATTCCCTAGTTCCACCTTTTCAAACTCATTTTAACACAGCAGTGTGTTTGCGCGACTTCCTTTGCCTTCCCTCACAAAAGCAATCCCCCCCACACCACATTTAAAACCTTCTCACAAAGAAAACTGAAGGAAAATAATTTTTATGCAACTTATCCATCTTTCAAAGCAGCTCCTGGCAGAAGGTAGCCGAGAGTGATGAGTCCATAGAATAATAAATAATAACAATATTGAGCAGTTTTGCAGAGCAAATACACATCGAAAAACTTCTCCTCTTGAGTGCCTGACATTATTAATTTGTTCTCCAAATACACCAGTGAGGAGAGTCAGCTCATTCTCACAGACAGGGAAAGCAAGCAGATAGATTTCAATAATTTCTTAAGTGACAGAGGAATCAGTTCCAGAAGGTGGGCAGAACATCTCACAGAGATGCCAGTACCTGGGCACAGCCCTGCCATCACAGTAACTGCTGTCAGTGAGTGGCACATGCATGGGGTTTTTGGCATCTGTGAGTAATATCCTCTCTTGTTTGCCCTTCCCTGGGCTCCAAAAGGGGTATGTCCCAGGTCTCAGGAATAAGCAAAGGCTGAACAGAAGTTTCTGTAATTACAGACAATTGAAGTATTTCTAACCTTTCCCAGCTTCCGCGCAGGAGGGTCAAACTGGTACTGATCTGCTGTCTAAAGTACTATGTGACATCCAAACAGAAGGGGGGAGAGCTGATGTGAACTGCAGTATTCACTTGAACTGGTTAGTGAATGACCTCACATACAACATTCCAACACCTGAGGCAAAAGTATGGAAAATTGAACAAAGAAAAACTTACTGAGTGGGAGGTGTATGTGCATGTATAAGAGGAGATAGGTTTGATTTTTTTGCATGGGGAGGGAAATGGAGGCTGGTAAGCAGCTAGCTTAAATCTGCATCTCTTTCTGTCCTACAGCACTTGTAGTAGAGTGACAAAAGTAGCAACAATTTCCAGGACCAGCACAACACTAAAAGCAGGTCACAATCCTGCTTGCCGTACTCAAACTAATGAGCTCTGAGAAATCAGTGGATTTTGGGATTCCTGTACGGACAAACATCATTTGCCCCAGGTTCCCCTGATAATGGCTCAGTGATGAAACCAACCTTCTTCCTCCCTTTATCCTTATGAGCCAGATTAGAATGCAAAAGTCACCCAGGCATAGAATGGCTATTCTATGTCACCTCCTGCCTGCTCTAGGCAATTGCTGCACTGGCACACCAGGATGATATGGCACATGCTGATACTGGAGCTGTTGCTTTTGCTTTTTAAAGCTATTGATTTCCTGCCCTTTCTTGTAAAAGATTCTGTGAACTGGAAGCAGTGAAAGGTTAACTGCAAAGATTTCATTTAAAGGAATATTTTAAAGTTGTTTAAGATCCTAAATCATTAGTAGTTAAAACATGCGCTGAAAATTATACCTCAAGGCACGGAAGTTGCCTGCTGTATGAACACCCCAGGCCCTGCTGCTCGTACGGCAGCTCAGCTCCCGCAGGCAGCCCCAGCTCAGTGTCATGTTCTGGCAGCATCCAGGACATCATCCCCTGTGTCATGGGGATGGTGTGTGGGGGATGTCACTAACAAGGGGAGAAAGGAGAACCGGGGCTTACAGGCTGGCAGGGTCTTAAAGCAATCGAAGGCTGGTGTTTGTGAGAATCACAAATCAGAAGGGGAAAATATATCTCTTCCAGCACTCTCACCCTGAGAACTGAGGAAGGGCAAGAAGACACAAGTCCCACGCGCATGGTAAAGAGTCAGCTTCTCCACAAGTCAGCACTGACAGCTCCTGGGGGCAGCCTGCATGGGGGCGGCGAGGGGAGGCTGGTAATGCTGGAGGGACAACATGCTGAGAGCCCTTCTGCTAGAGGGGCACAGAGGTGAGGGGAAGGGAGGCTGCGCAAACACAGGGTGCACACACATGGAGGAGGAGCATTCATGTGTCCTGTTTGCAAGCTATAGCTTTATAAACCGATGTTTCTGCTTCCGTGGTTGCATTTCCCCATTTAGGTTCCTTTTCTCTCTGCAGAACTTTCTTTGCTCCATGCACAAACATAGGCCATAGCAAAGGAGGAAACATGAGGAGACATTTCGCTCCCCTGGGGACTCAAGCAAGGACGCGGGGCTTTCATTTCTGGGAGGAACCTGCTGACAGTGAACCCAGCACACACTGCCAAGGGCTCTATCCTGTGCATCCTTCTTCCATGAAGCAGCCGCAGCAGAGCCCCGATAAAGTCAGTCCTTCATTTGGGTGTGTGGGGTCCTACTCTTTTGTTTGGATCTGTCTGAAAGGAAACTGCCTTCAAGATAGCCAAATATTTTTATTTTAACACTATGTAGGCATGGCTCCACTGATTTCCCTCCTCTTGTCCTTTGCCAGTTCCAGGAGAATGAGTGCTTATGAAGCTCTGCATGCACTCTGCTCTGTGCCAGGGCTTTGCCAGCCCCCCAATGGGGCACTCAGGGAGCACCCAGGGGCACAGCACCATGACTGCAGGTACCCAGCGGGATCGATCCGTGCCAAGAAGCCAGCCACCACAGGTTCCTTCATTCCTCTTACACATTACAGTTTTTTAAGAGTTTTTTTTTTAAAGATTTGTTCTATTTCTTAAAGAATTGCTTCTCAATGCAAAAACAGAATGACAAACACATCTTCCTTTTCCCTGCTGAATCCAGCACTGAAGCACAGAATGCTTCTCATCTTATTACCTCCCCAAGTCAAAATAAGCCAACCAAATCCCGCAGTATACCTATCAATACAAACAAGAGATGCAGAGGTGTTTTTGTAGAGAAATAAATACAGTTTAAGGAATGATTTTCCTTACAGGACAACTTAAGGTCCTTCAAACTTGACAGAACTGATTACTGAATCAAAGCAAAGGAGGGCAGGGAAGAGAGTTTTCTTGCATACACCTATATATTGTTACACACGCTGTGAGCTTCTGGGAAGGAATTGAAATGCTTGAGGTATCAGTAAGGAAAACCCGCAGGAGAAAAAGAAGCAGAGATATCTTGGGACTAGCTTCAGCGTAACCTCCTAGAGTATGTTTACTTTCCTTTCCTTCTCTATCTCATATGCCTTCATGGGATCGGTCCCCAGCCTCACAGACCCTCTCAGGAGTCCAATGCCCCTTTTGTGGATTGCACACGTGGCACTGGGAGTGCAGCAACTTCAAAACATAAAAGAAAAAGAGAGTCTCCCTCAATGCCATCATCATTTTAAAAGAAGGCAATTGATGTCGCCTGCAGCAGCAGCTATGAAGCCCAATTATATCACATTTCATTCAAGTGTCAAAAATTGGAATAATAATAACCAACAACGAGGAGCATATATAGGAACCGATGCTGCCATCTTCTTTTGTTTTGGCCACGTGTTTCCATAAATTCATGCTTAGAGCAGACCCAGTGCCACACTCCTTCAAGGACTTTCTTGTTCACTGTTGTTTTTTGTTCTTAACAATCGCCTTCCCTGCCTACTTTCCTCG
Organism: Gallus gallus; assembly: GCF_016699485.2. Classification (NCBI taxonomy): domain Eukaryota; kingdom Metazoa; phylum Chordata; class Aves; order Galliformes; family Phasianidae; genus Gallus; species Gallus gallus. Next base: position 1,468,432 of record NC_052534.1, on the reverse strand, counting down.
TGTTGACAGTCACTCACAGAGCTTCCATATGCTCTCTCTACTTGAGTAGTCAGTCATTTGTGAATTAGCTACCCAATCAAATATCTAAAAGAGGCTGGTAGTGTTCATTCATTACTGATGTTTTGAGTCAGGGTATTGCTTGCAAAAGGTGTCAGATTAAACATGCAGTTAACATGCGTATTTGCATAGACTAGGGAGTGCACAGTCAGAAACTCAGCAACAAGCCGTGGTCTGAGTTCCCACTGACTGTATTTTATTCTTCACTGTGTCTAAGGAAAGGTGACTGAGACATGCACAGACCTCCACCACCTTCTTACTTAAAGTGGGATGTTCGGAAACAAACTGGAATCATGGCTAGAAACAAGAGAGCAGCTCCAGGGGTGCCTCAGGGTGGAGGACAGGAGGGTTAAAGCGATCAGAGACATCTTTTGGCACATTGTTCTCATCTTAGATCATGGATATGCATATTGAAGGCCTGCAAAGTGCTTTCCTCCTTCCATCAGCAACATTCCTACAGGCTCAGAAGCATAGATGGAGTCTTCATAACCCCCTGACAAAGAACACAAGAAGCACTTGCACATGATGCTCTGTATGATTTCATACAAAAGCAGTCCTTCTTCTAAGGTCTGCCTCAGAGCACCAACACAATGCTTTCCCTAGCTGTTGTTTTTGGGGAATTTAAAGGCATTTTAGTACTGGCCAATGTAGCCTCAAACAAGCAATGCCAACCTGAAGAACAGCCAAGCTTTCACTAAGCAGAGTTGTTCCACATTAGGATTTTCATTTGCAAATCAGACACACAGCCAAAGCCATACCTGGACACAAATTTTCATGCAGCTGAAATATACAATTCAGGTAAATTTGCTTCCTTTTATAAGAAAGGGTCAAAAACATTGAGGTAACAAGGCTATCTTTGGTGATCACACGTCACAGCCCGTATTTATTCTAAAAGATGACAAACAAGTATAGCCATCTGGGTTCCATATTTGTAACCCCTACCTGTAAAAATTTAAGATGACTAGTAATCTATTTATAAGCCAAAAAACAAAACAAAACAAAATTGGAACTGCCAGTCCAAAGGAAATGTCACTGGTGATGAGAGAATCAAGCTGATTCCTTTTCTTCTCATGAATCATTGTCACAATAAAGGGTCTGCGTGACAACTTTACCCTTAGCAGTCATTGAAAAACCCAGTTCCTTTGAAATTATGATTTGGCTGGTTCTTGTATTGATAGTACTTGATGATGATGACAATGATGCAGAGAAAAACATAAGTTAGCTGCTTGTCATGGTTCTTACTTCAGCTGACTTTCAGCAGCATTTACTATTCTGTATTAATAGAAGTTAAAATATTAAACACTCATTAAGGTATGTAGATATTATTCACAGGAAGCTAGTAAGAAAATGCTATTTTTAAGTGGACATATTACAGGGAAGAATATTTCAAGTTAGAGCTTCCCAGAAGGAATATGAAGGAGTTGTTTATTCATTGTCAGCTGGAATAACAGAATTGTTTTATTGGCAGTAGTACATCAGCACATATTAGGCTAAAGGCAATTTTCCTGAAGTTTCCCATCTTCAGAATTCGTGAAAGAAATTTAAAACACTCAAAGCAAATGTTCAGTGCTGAGGACAGTAATGTAAGGAATCAAAGTGGAGCTACCTGGACTGTACATTAAATAAAAGGCAGAGAATTTGCACTGAGTGAATTTTTATATGTTCACATTAGAACAGACTAGTCAAAGATTCTGACCCCTGGCACTGGAGAAGTCTTCCCAGTTTTGATATTTTCTACAAAATAAGTCCCAAGAGGGCTGGAAGAAAAAACATTCTCTCTTGTCCCCTCCCCTCCTCCCCCCCTTTTTTTTCTTTCAATAAAATGAAACAGCATCTGTATTATGAAAAAGAATACTAATAATTTGGTAGTGTTCTGAAGTAGCTTTTATAAGCTTTTGCTTGGGATTTGGTATTGCCCAGGAAATCCATAAAATTGCTGTGGCTTTACTGGAGAAAGAAATGTTCAGCAATGGATGTCAGCTCGTAGCCAGTGCAGTCAACAACGCATACATCAGCAGAAATATTGCTGAAGGTGACGTGCTCAGATCTTCTACAGCCAGTTCAAGCCACAAGCAGAAGGAATCTGGAGGAGTGATAATGTGGTGCAGGAGGGTCCCATCTGTACACATGAAATTGCCTGATAAGTATGAAATGTGTTCCCTGCACTGAACTGACTGCGGAACATCTCTGCATTCAGGGTCCTGGCGGGAGGAAGGCTTCTTGGCTGACTTCCCCAAGTTGATGGTACACAAATATTTGAGCATAGCATAAGATTATTACTTTGAGAAAGGAAAAAGAATGGCAGGAATCAGGCAGCAGTGTGTAATAACGAATAGGTGCATGCAGTCAAAACAATTAATGTCACTTTACAAGGTCTTTTGGAAATATATCAACAGAGGGAACCCACAGATGGCTCCTTCTCAGTGTGTTTTGGAAAGGGCAGGATGGGCCAATCTATTGCAAATCCCACGCTGAAAGATGAGAGTGACCAAAAACAAACAAACAAAAAAGGATAAAAAAAGTGTTGAGAGAGTATTTTTTATCCTCCTACAAATAAAGCAAAATAAAACTGGGCCTGTACATCCAGAGCAAAGACTGCATCAGAGGATGAATGGTGTCATGCAGCATACTCTGGCCTGGGATACACCAGGCTGACCTGTAATGCCATACTGCTGGGTAGAGGACCAGAATTTTCCAGTGCTCAGCACCAATTAAGGCCAGGTTTGCAGAAAACATCCTTCCCAGGAGGGCCAGCAGAGCAGAAAGCATTTGGCTCCCTTCTGATGTTTGCAGAAATGTTTTCAGAAGACCTTCTTTTCCTGGCATGCTGCCTTCCTTCTATACCCAGTTATTTAAACAGAATCCTTTGAAAGTCCAAATTATTGTCTCCCTGATTATCAGTTTCCTATCACAGAAATGGGAATAAAAATAAACTTCTTTTGCTGCCAGGGAGAAAGGAGGATAAAGACGGGGGCTTAGTGCTCAGAAACATCACTGCTGGGGTCAGATAAAAGTATGATTTTTGCACCAACAATGCTCACTGTGCACATGTTGTGGTGTTACCTTTCATTTAAGTACTCAAACATTCAGAATAAAATCAGATCCTAAAGCAACACTGCTCTCTGTTCTCAGAAATCCTCTGTTTCCAAAATGACAGAGCTACATTGCTCACTGAAACTCTCTCCCCTCTCAGACCTCAGCTCTGATTCCCTTCCTTCATCTTCAGTTTGGCCAGAGCTTTGTCCTGCTTCTCTCAAGCTGATGAGTGTGGCATGTACAACACAAGTATGTTTGTGGGTGTGTAGGTATATACTTTTATATATACATACACATAAAATATAGTACATATGTGTGCATCTTTAAACAGCACTAATGCTGGGAAAGGGTGGACAAACAGCTTGTACTTAACTCCAGTCATTTTTAAATATCAGGCAATTGGATGTTGTAGAGGGGCTCACTGACAGAAAATAGACTGCTCCTGGGGTTATTCTTGCCCTCATTGTCACCATGTACATAACGATGACCCAGTGCTCTGTAAATCACTGTGATGTTGGCAGACAGCAAACATTAATGGAAGCCATGCCAAGAAGAGAAAGGATCGTGCTTTTGTTACTTCAAGTACAGTCTTGCCTTTGCCTTCTTTATCACCAGTCAGCTGAGGGAACAGCGGAGGTGAATTTACCAGATACAGCTGCCCTGCTGGCTCCATCCATCCCTGTTCTTCCAAATGTTCACAAAGCATTAAAGAGAAGTAGCCATCTCTGAAGGTTAGGAGCCTTCTGGTGAAGTGCTGAGGGATATCCTGGCTCTGTCAGTCTGAGCAAGCCCCGTACAAAAAGAAGGCTGCATCACATGTGAGATGGGCTCGTCAGGCAGCCAACAAACAGGGGTCCTGAGTGGGCCTGGGGAAGATGGCAATGACAACAAATGATGTGGGAGACTTGGAGAGCTGATGAAGTACCCCATGGGTGCATCATGGGGTTTAGAGCCAACAGAGTGAAAGCTACACTGGGCAAAAGATGCTCTAAGGAAGAACACGGCTAGGCAGCATCATTTCCATCTTTCAGAAGCAAGAATAAGCGGAATCATTTCATCATACAAGCTATATCCACAAAGAGCAACGCTGATTGCCTGTAAAAATGTTTGAAGAGTTGTGCACATCTGAAGGACTAGGAATAAAAGGAGGATCCTCCTATCTATTTTAACAAAGGCTTCTGAAGAGCACTTATCGTGTTTTACTTCAGAAGTACATTTTTGCATGCGTACAGGTGTAAGAAGTTTCATTAAGTTTGGAGGGAAAAGGCAAAAGCTTTTAACACCAGCTAAGGACACTGAGAGTGCTTAAAGTGCTATTTCCTTCCCCAGTCTAACCCATTACTTCTGCACTTCTGTGTATGACTTCAGACTATTCCGTTTCAGGCAAAGATCGGGAAGAGCCATTTGCTGAGGAGGAAATACTTAATTCCAGTATTTGTCAACCTATTTCATTAACTTGGCAAGCAAACCATGCTCCTTATCCAGAGTCTGGTAGAGACAGTGCAAGGAAAAAAAAAAAGATATTTTCGCTTAGAGAGGGACACAGAGAGCCTATGCAGTCTGTGGGGCTGGCTGCTGATCCACCACACACAGCAGTATCTTTGGATGAAGCTAAAGGAAAAAGTATGAAGTATAAAGCCTTACGAGACAGAATGGTGATGGGAATTGCAATCGTAGCTACAGAAGGGCTCATGTGTTACTTCACGGGGCTTGAGTGGGGCAATGTCTCTTTCAGTTGTTGTATTTTTTCAAGATTAAGGCAAGGAAGGCTTTGGTTTCTCTTTTTTGTTCTGTGGTGCATTTTTTTCATTTCAGAAAGTTTGATGTTTTTGCAGCTTTTTTTATTACCTTGGTCTTGCTTTCCTCGTTCTCCATTTGGTCACTGCTCAAGCAGGAATGAATTCCCAGTTCCCAAAGCCCATATGTGATTTCTATGGAGTGATCCCAAATTACCTAATCTCAGCTCATATGCCTGTGCACATTCGCAGTTTAACATCTTTTTTTTTATTTCAGAACTGGGCACAGAAACTGCTAGTTGGCTCAGATGTAAAAATAATACAACGCTTAGGCCAAACCCTGCACAATAAGTCTACATATGCGGTTGGGCACTAACAAGCAAGTAAGAAAATGATCTATTTAAAGACTCGGTTCTGATTTAAGCATTGCTTTGAAGCAGTGTGAGTAGCCAGCAGAGTCTGGTCCCCATCACAATTTCTCAGATATAAAAATTAAAAAATGATGATAATTATGCATTCTGAAATCTGGATGGGTCCATGCTACACTGAAGCATATTTTCCAATGTAATTAAGGCTTTCAGCTGATTCCTTCCGACTGCAATTGTTATTTCAAATGTGAATTAATAAATCATGTCCATCTAGTTAAGAATTAAAATCAGTCTCAAGTATTCCTGCTTAGACCAGCAAAGCTGAAGAGAGGGAGGGATGAGCGCTCCCAAGAAATCTGCAGTGAGGAAAAGAGGAAAAAAAAAAAAAAAAACAACTAGTAAGGCAGGGCCTCCACTTCTTTTGAGTTTTCCATCCATGTAAAAAAGCACACAGGATGAAGTTATTTGACTTACACATATGGAAGCATTTTTCCAGCTTTATACCAAAACAATATGCAAATAGTCTACCCCTACTTTCACTCATGACTGGTTGCAAATACAAAATTCAAGCTGAATAATGTTAACTGCCCACATGCTCTGCTCGAAAGGATCCTCAAGGGCTTCTGGTCTCTTGTGGTATACACAAAGCACTTTAGCTATCACAGTGAATTAGTGTAAGGCCTGGTAATGCACCTTTAAGTATGTGAGCCCTTTTAAGGCACTTAGAGGTCAAGTCCGTGGCTATATAAAGTACAGCCTTTCGAACATTTATTTTCACTTGCCCATCCAGAGGCTCGGATGGCACGCAAAGCCGGTGTTTAATTTCACGAGAGCCCATCAGATTCCAAATTGTCAGAGTCATCAGCTGGCTCTGATAGCCAACCAAAGTTTACAGTCCTGTAATAACGCAAGGTAAATATTGGCAATCGGACAGTGACTGCTAAGCATGACCGCTTGCTTCAGGAGCAATTGTCATTGTGAGAGAAAGTTGTCATTTTGCAAACGGATCACTGAAGAGCAAGGCGCGAGGCAGAGCCAGTCCAGATGGGCCTCTTCCCCGGAACGTAAACACAGACATGCTCTGTTTGGCCCCTTCCACATTTCTCAGCAATCTCAGGCCAAGAACAGTAGCTCCTGATCTGTCATTGATCAAAAATTGAATAAAGGACTTCCAGTGCAAACATTAAGTGGTTCTCCAGACGCTCTGACAGAGAGATACTCAAGCAGAAGCTATCTAAAATAAATCAGGTCTTCAAGAAATGACTTGGGATTAAAAAAAAGCAATGAAGAGATGCTATACTCTATCCCCAGTCACCAAAGCAGCAGGGTAGAGCGGCACATAAACAAAGCATTATTTTTTCACAGATCCATTGTAAGTAACCATGGTTTTGCCCTGAATTTTGAAGCTTTTTTGTTTTTTTTTCCTTTTTTTCCTTTTTTTTTTCTTTCCTTTTTTTTCCTTTTTCTTTTTTTTTTTTTTTCTGAGTGCAAAGTAAAAGTTGAAACACACAGGATACACCACTGTGAGATAACAAGAGCTGCCACGTGCATGCCTGCAGACACCTGAGCTTGCAGAGCTCGCCAGGCTGCTGGCACCTCAGCAGCACTGCCAGCCAGCACTGCTCCTGGCACCAACATGCTGTCTCTTCCTGTTCCGCTAGAAGCTCCCTGGGTCCTGCAGAGAACACACCTGATCTGCTCTGAGCAGTGCCCCATCCGTTCCCCCTGCAGAGTCTTCCCCTCCAGCACTGGGCCCTTCTGTTGTTTATTAGGGAGGTGATTTGTTTTCGTCTTCGGTGATTCTGAATGGCTAGCATGAAGAAAAAGCAAAAAGAGAGAGAGCACCTACACATGTATGACTTACTGGGATATTAGCCAAAGCAGTCAAACAAACAGTTGTTCAACAGAGGTCAGTGCATCACGTCTGTTGTTTTGTTACTTCTGTGTGCAGCGCTACAGTGCTAAGGCCAAAGAGCCATCTTGCTGGGCAGCATGTGTGTATGGAGCTCATCTGCATGTATATGCAATAGGTACAAGAGCAGAGTCTGCTTTCACTTGTGTTTTTCAGTGCATCTCAATCTCTTCTCTTTATTTTACCCACATTGTTGAACTCACATTATATGGAATGGGACTTAATCTGTACTTAAAAGGAAGATGAAGAGTCTGGAATCTGGTCTTATTGATCTGGATATTCATGATGCAAATGAACAAATGATGTAACAAACAACACAGAGAGGATGCCTGTTGTTTAATGCTGTTTAATGTTTAAAGACATCTTACAGGTTTTGTACAGACTTCTAAGCTTCATCACACAGGTGCCAGGCTAGGAGAACTTGCCATTTTGAAGTTCTGATCATTGCTGAATACCTGTTTCAACTTACCCAGACAGCCCTGATAGTTCCCTGTATCATTCAGACAAGATTTCTGTTACTTGCTGATCTTGCAGGATGAGGCTTGCTGTGGAAGCCATACAGTGCTCTCTACACATTTCAAGCTCTTTCTGTACCAGCTTAAATCAAAGCAGGTAGAAGATGGAGAAAACTCAAAATAAGTTGCATTCTTTAAAATTTCACAGCTGCTCTGGGAAAGAAATACTGAGCTCTAAGTGAAGACACCACTCACTTTACATCTGGAAATGAGCAAGTACAAGCAATGCTCAGAGAGCCAACTTCCAATGCTGGGCAGTGATCTCTCCATGGGGCTGATCTGAAAGAGGCCGTGCAGCCCAGTACAGGTCTCTGTCATATGGTTCCTATTTCAGAGGAAGCCGGTTCCTTTGTGTCTCCTCACAGTATTTTTAGATAGTAAAGGCAGCAGTGCACTGCTTTGGTTCAGTGGTTCAAGAAGAAGCAGTGATGCCTCTTCTCCTGCTTCTTGGCTCTTCTGTGGTTTTCCCACCTGCCTGCAAATAAATGCCCTCTTCCAAAGATGCTCTGAAGACTGATGTGAGGACTTTCAGTATCCTTGCACTGTCAAACAGATCCTCAGTTAGCTGAGTGCCACTGCTGTCAAGGACAAGAAATATACTCATGACTCCATTCGCCAATTTTAAAATGATAAGTTTGTCTCATGTCAGGAAGTCCTAAAAAAACCCCACACATGGGAGTATGGTGGTCGAGATATATTTAAATCCAGGGGAGAGAAAGACTGCTGCATCCTCACCCTTCTTTTCAAGATAATGCCCAGTGGAAATTGGACCACATCACAAAACCGCACTGAACAGCAGGGACCCCATCAGTACCCAGCTAGCACGGACTTCAGTAATGACTACAAGGTAGTGCCACGATATACAAAACCTTCCAGTACGGAGCAGAGAGGGCGGACTTCAAGTTACAAAATCCCTGAAAACCAACACCTATCAGTTCTTGGCAGTGCCCATCCCTGTCTTGCAGCTGTGAGCCACAACCTTCACTTCCCACCGCGGCTTCCTCTCCCACGCAGGCAGGCAGCAGTCATGCCAAGCCTCGAGCGGCAGCGTAATGACATTAATTTTCCAGACATGCTGATGACAGCTTTGTGAAGGCTGGAATGTGAGTAATGCAGGTTGCACAGCCATTGTCCTGTCTCCGTGCAGTGGGGTCAGCCTGAGAACAAGCTTCAGTTGCCAGCTGTATGTGTGAGACACACACACTGAAGCACACTCCACTGAAATCCAGCAGGAAAGAAACAACATGGCAGAAAACAAGGCTGTCTGGGGAACGGACAAAAGGTGTCACAACCAACTAGTATCAACATGCCTGTAACACATGCGTAGGATAGTCGGCGTCCGTGCTGCAACTCACAGCTGAGAGAGTTGTGAGACTGGCTGGCTTACACAGGAATTAGTGTTTCAGTTCAGTCCAGGCATGTTTCACAGCACAGCTCACCAAGCTGCTGACCTTTCCAGACACCCTCTGTAATAAACTGACCAATAGGTTTCTGGCTGATGGACAAAAATAGCTGCATATTCTTCCCTATCTCTGTTTTTCTCCTTATCCCATTCCAGCTACATGTAAGATTTCTACCTAATATAGCCTCCTGGTAGCTTGCTGTAGTCTGTCATCGCTTACAAAATGCATATGAGACACTTTGTTGATCTTTCCCATTCAGAGTTCAAACCCCCCTGCTAACGGCAACACTATCCAGAGCATTTGCTAATCCTCTGAGTTAAACCTGCAGCGCTAAAGTACAGTTAATTAAGTCGCAAATAGCCACCTGCCCAGAAGAAGGGAGACATTCAGCCCCAAACCCACTAATGATGCAGAACTGGTGAACAATGACAACTTTTAGACAGCACCTTCCTTCCTTTTTGTTGGATTTTTTTTTTTTTTTTTTTTTTTTTTTTGCTCCAGCACTGTACAATATGAGCAATATTCCTCCTGCAGCCGTACTGTAGGGATTATACTGCTGGCAGCAAATTGTGGGGTTCACCTGTAGCCCCCCCAGCCCTGCTGCAGCAGTGCCCAGCACTGTGAGTTAGTTGGCTGGAGCACAGCAGAGCTCACTCCACTTGGGACTGCCTGGGGAACTTCTGCATCCCCATGGAAGGGAAAATCAAGGCTCAGAGGGATGTAGAGGCACTGACAGTGGTAATGGGGGCCTTGAAGAAGACCTGCCCTGGGAGGCATCTGCTGAGGCAGCACGCTTTATTTGTCCTCCTGCACTGTTTAATTTCCAGATTTCCTTGCAGCCACGTGTAATGTGGCAGCTCCTGCAGCATATCCCAGCACACTGATGTGCAGGTCTTGCTGCTAGGTGTGTCATCCATGCATTGGGCCATTACAGCTGCTATTGATTCTGGCAGCAGAGAGCTCCAGCACAGAAGAAAGATACATACAGGGGTTACTGATTGCCATCTTCTTGACAAGGGATACTTTAGCCCCTGTAGACATTGCTCTTGAGACTGTTCAGTTGCTGCTTCAAAGCCTGAGTGGATGCTCTGTGAAAAAGTCTCAGCTTTTCAGAGAAAAGGACCTAGTTCTCCCCAAAATCCAGTAATCCAGCCCACAGTAATTAATTAATTACAACATAGCACTGCGTGGGGTTTGAATGTTTGATGTTTAGCCAAATAAAGACATTCTTGGCTTTATCATAACCATTTAAGAGCTACCAGACCTATCTTCCCCTGCAAGGTAAAGAATGATTTCTGGAGTTCTTAGCAGGCCACAATAAGCACCATGGCTAGGAGTTTTGCAGTTCTCAATGTACTCAAATATTTAACCACTTGGTTTTTCCCTGACTGACCACTGTCCCACCAGCAGGTGAGTCACATTCCAGCACCCACTTCAGAGCAGTAGAGAGCCCCAGCTGAAATAAACTGCAAAACAGAAGCTCCAAGAAAAGACATCCACCAGTTGTCTACCCAGTTCTTCCACAGGAATTGGAGAATAAGAGACTTAATGGTTTCCTTAGGTGTCTCTAGTGATGGTGGAGGTAAGAACTAATATGTGCCCTACAGTCAAGCCAGGAAGCACTAGTGGAAGATAAGCAATTCTAACAGTGGAGAAGAGCAAGCAAATCATTACTTGGAGACTCATTTTTAATGGACAACTTGGAAGAAATATATCTCATGAAACTCAGCACTGCTTAGCACAACCAGTGAAGACAGCTGGGTTTGCTCCTTTCTGTGCAGCTATTCACCAGGAATCTCTAAGATTTTCTTGCCTCACCTAGGGAAGGTGAGCTTGGATGTGAAGTGGAAGTGAAGTTGTACAGAAGTTGGAAGTGAAGATGTACAGATGAAGATCCCATCCCCACAGCACACACCATCCTTAAAACAAGACTATGAGACTTGGTTTGCTTCCAATCTCTGTAAATCAGGCAACTCAGATTTGTCTGCAGACCTCACCATGAATGCAATCCTACAGGGCTCACATAGTTCTAATTTTAATCCATGCTCCCGTACTCTGCACAAATACATATATCCATGAAACAGAGTAGCATACCATATCTGAGGCTGCCTATTTGCTCACTGCCAAGAAGTAGATTAGAGTTCAATTCATTCTGATTAAAGGATTGGACTGATGTGCGAGCCAACGCTGCTTTTTGCCCAACACCACTCAGTCACTGCTCACGCACTGGCCTGAGTTGAGCCAGTGTATTTTTGTAGGCATGAAAGTGATGTCCTCCTGTTTGCAGTGCTCACTCAAACAAATGGGAACAGCAGCAGCACTCAGTCATCAGGCAGGGACGCTTCATTTCTGGCATGCATTTGCAGCAAAAATAATCTGCACTAAGGTGACAATGACCACAGCAAACACATTTAGTGTCTGGGGGACACTGAGTCTTGGTCAGCGCAGGGATGAACCCACACAAAGCACTCTCTGCACTCTCCTTATAGATGGCACAGCAGCATCCGCCCTCAGCAATGCCATCAGCTGTCCCAGCTGGAGAGAGGTGTCATATCCACCCTGCCTACCTTTGTGCAAATCCCAGCCTCTGGCAATAGCAAAGAGGATCTCACAGAGAGCAAAGCTGTGAGCCATACCATCGTGCCTCCTGTGTCAGACTCTGCAAGCCTGTGAACTAACTTTGCTAGCAGAACCAACCAAAACACTGGAAAGTCATTTAAGATCTTTTCAGTGTGCTTCGAAGCAGGCTGTGTCTGAACGGAACCAGCATGCATACTGAGCACTCTGAGAGAACCTGAGGGGTGGCATTCACATGGTGCCATAAGGTGCCCAGAATGTCCCCTCTCTGGCACTGCTCCCTCTGGTGCTGTGCACAAACATTCTGGCTCAGAACTCCCATGCTCCCTCTTGCTGCCTGCACCACTGCGTGCTCAGGTGGTGCAGACAGAAGAAATGCAGCAAGTTGGTAGAAAATGGCAACTCAGAATATAAAAGGCCATTGTTGGAAGCAGTGTGAACACCCCAGCGCCTGGTCCCTCACACATGCCTACTGAGTGCTGCCCTTCTGCCAGTAACAGTGGCAAACAAAAAGCACAAACACCAGGTTCACACAGTACACAGAGTGGCAGTCCTCCCCCCTGGAACAGCCCTGCCAGCAGCAGCCCTGTGTCACTCCTGACAGTGAGGGAGCAGATGCCCCCTCGAAGGAGAAGTATGTCTGCAATCTCTGTGTTGTTTTTTTTTATATTCCCTTATTCCTATTTAATCACTCATTCTTCTGTTTTTGTTCATGGCATTATGTTTGCTTTTCCTTTCCCCACTAACTCTTACCCTTCCTTGCCCACCCTGCCATGCAGCTTGGTGCTCGCGTGATCTGGCTTAGCATGGTGGTCTTAATTGGAAAAAAGTGGGTGCTGCAGACAGCATCAAGCTTTCAAAGATGCACTGTGTCTTCCTTTTCTAAAGACTCAGAGACCAACTGAGAACATAGGTTTTCTCCAAACGGAGCCACTGGCACCTTTTGATAGCATTCACTCCGATACAAACTCATGGCACATACAGCTAAGTTCTGAGATGCTGTAGGTATGCACATATGTGTATGAGCTGCATACAAAAGACTGTAAAAATGTGTTCTATTTAACACGATAATAACAACAAACCCAGTATACCATGGCCTTTATGGCAACTGCAACTCAAGACACAGGAAACAGCTTGTGAAATTCAGTTTTACCGTTGTTCTTTCTGGCCTTTGTTGCTGCTTTTGGAGGGCCAATACAGTAGGCTAATTCCTACCAAGATCTGTTTAGGATTCCTCCTTGTACTGGACTAGCACAGTTTCTGGGAACAATGGCAGAAGGGATCTTTTAGCCTAAAGCAGTGCTATCCTCAAGCCTTGTCCACAAGGTATTTCAACATCTGATGAGATGGATGTTTGGAGAAGCCTGACAGTTTTGCTTTTGTTCCCTTTCCCTAACTCAGTGGATCTCCAATACCAGCAGTTCTCAAGTAGCCATGTCTGATGATGATGGCTGTCACACTGGCACACCTTTCTCAGTGAGGAGGATGAGGAGGGTAGAGGAGAAAAGGCTGGTTTTGGTCCATTTGTTATAACTTCATTTTCTAAGGCGAAACGTGCAACCTGTCACTGTCTCTCCCGCAGTTTCCCTCCCCCTGCGCTGTTGGGTGTTTTTTTTGGTTGCATATCATGGCCAAGAGGCCGGATCATCCTGCGGTAAGGAAATATTAATTCCTTTGCTGTTGCATCTAAAAGCTAAGATGACGAATTTCTCTGCCATGCTACATTATACGGGGATAAAGGAACAAAAGGGTGAAGGACAGTGGCTGCATGGTGTCTTAATCAGATGCAGATCAGCCTAAGAGCATCAGACCATCAAATCCCTGCTCTGCAGCAATCGTGCACCTTTAGTCAGGCTCTGAATGGGCTAAGATAGATTCGGGGCTTTATTGAAAGATCATACAGGATGACTGCAAAATCCCATTACTTGTTGATTAAGTATTGATTGCCTCGGTATTAACAAGCCAGCTAATATGAAGTGACCTCTGAGGCCACTGGTTGGAGGAAAAAAAAGACAATTTACTAAAACAGGCAGGCAGATGAATAAGAGGGCTAGATCTGCTCTTGGCTTTTAGCTTCGGTTAAAATGTCACACTCGATAGTGCAGATCAATGCCCACTTTATTTCCTTGCAGCCATCTTATTACCATCATGAGGCTGCCTCCTTTGATGCTTTTTAATGACCCTCTGAACCGCGTGCTCTGCTTACCCACTGCCTTTGACTAAAAGGAAAGGAAAAGCTTTTTTTTCCCCGTGCTGGTGATGGAGTGACTGAGAACGTGACATTGTGCCAGTGTAAGTGGAGCAATGAGGTTTCTCGGGTCACCGGTGCTGCGACTCTGCTCTTTCACTCTGTTTCTAGCTTTTCTTTCTTTCTTTTCTAGATTTCAAAAAGTCTTGCTCCTTTTCATAACTTCAAAACTGGTAAGATATTAAGAGACCACCTACTGACAACTTCTGTCCAATACTCTTATTTGTGTTTTTAAGTGCAAGAAGTTTAGCAGCTCTTGCTACATTAATTCTCCTGGAAAGCACCTCAACCAATTATTTTGAATCAGACTTTTTTTCTTGTTGCCAGTTGCAAATATGAGAATCATTTTTTTGATGGTGAATAAAGAGCATTGATGGGAATGGTCTGAATCTCCTGAATCAAAATTGAGAATTCTGAAAGCTCTGAGCTCTTCAACACATACAAAATCCTTTAATCTAAGCCTGTGCATTGAGTCCAACATGAACTGCACATTAAAGAGAAGACAAAATTTCTTATACTCAATTTGCTGCAACTCTGTAATGCATTTACATGAACGTGTTTAGTTCCCATTGTATAGATTTGCCTGAAAATAATTTGATGTTTTAAAGAAGTAGACAAACGCTACACAGAACTGAGATGATTCTATATGCATCAGAAAGACAGAAAGAGTGTTTGAAACTCCCGGAGAAATTGAGGAGATAGGAAAGAGAATGTGAGTTAAGGAAGCAGTTATTTATTTTAAACAAATAGTAACAGTAGGGGAAAAATTCTGCCTTGGAAGTAACCAGCAGGAAGAGTTGTGGTAGTAGCACTGCCTGATGGCTTCACACCTGCTGGTCTGATCCAAAATCACTGAGAAGCTTCCCACCAATTTCAGCAGACTATGGTGCTTAGGATGTAAACATAAATATCTCTTATTTGTTGAGCAGCGACAAAATGACATAATTCACGTGCCTCAGCTCTTTAATTTCTCTCTCTCTCCCTTTGCACTCCCATCACTCTTCTTTTTCTGTGATTTCGTGGTAGAAAGAAGAGAAATGATAAGCAGTGTCAGGAGGCTTTTCTGGGAGCACACAGAAGTTTTTGTAGTATGCAAAGCCACATTCACCTTAACTGCTGAATCAGCCACAAACACAGAATTTGGCTTCTTATTTCCTCCTTTCCATCCTCTCGTTTTCAATGGGCTGGTCTTAAAAATCAGAATCATGGGGGTAATCTTTGGAGTGTGAGACCTTGATGGAATGACTTAGATTGCTGCTGTATTACTATTATTTACGTAGCACCATAAATGTGCACGATGCTTAGCAGAAGAAAAGACACCACCTCCTGCACCAGCCTGTGCAGAAACCCTGCTTAATACAGATGGGCCATTTCAAACACACACAAACTCACACACACACACACACACACACACACACACACACACACACCACTCTCCCTAGCTCATTTGCAAAGAGTTCTGGAGCTCAGGGAGCTTGCTACATTTTTTTTCAAATTAGTCAAGAAAAATCCCTCCTTAAACTGTGAGCCCAGCTTGGAGGCTGTTGGCCAAATGGAGGCGTGTAGGGGCTCAGATCTGGAGCGAAGCCTAACAGGCTTGTCCGTGAACGTATGCCTCTCCAGCAAGCTGCTTGCTGCAGCTCTAATTATAAATTACCCCTGTAGACACACAGGGGTTCTAGTGAATTAAGCAAAAAATTTAGACTGGCTGATAGGAAAACAAGTTTTTGCACAGCATTCCCAATAAGAAATTATACACTTGTTATGCATTACAGTCTGTGCTCAAAATGCTATTTCAGCATTCTGGGTATTAAAAAAAGGAATCTTATGTGGTCTTGTGGTGAAAGTCTGTGAAGGATTATTTAAAGTAAACTGTGGGGAAATATAAAACAAGCCCAGTTAATTTATCACAACAGTGAAGATGCATAAATAAGACGTTTATGTACAACAAAGACAGTTTGCCTATTATTCCAAAGAATTCATGATTTCAGGAGCAAAATATTTTCTTTAAAGAAAAATGATACCCGTTTTGCTCAGCTCAACAGTCTAAAAGTTTGCCTGAAAAACTGCCTGCAGATGCTTGCTTCAGGATACTTTTCAATACGCCTAATTACAGTCAAGATCTCTAGGTTTAGTGATGGCAGCATGCACCTTTGAAAATATCTGCATTAGATCAAAGGCAGAAACTGGTGCCCAGCTAGCTTGGAGAAGGTATAGCCAGTGAAAGGCAAAATACAAGGGCAAGAACCTCAGCAATGGGAATCAGCCGGCATTCATTGTCCTTAATGGTGTTAGCACAATTCAGCACAGATTAAGTACTAGCTAATTACACACAAATTATATAGATCTTTAAAGCAATATTGAGCAACTGATAAACTTGAATGCCCTATTTTTTGCACTAAGCTTCCTTGATGCCAGAAGTGCAGATGATGTCAAACCAACAATCAGTGATACCAGCTTGATAATACATCACTTTACTTTTCATGATTCAGCCAATTTCTATAAGTGGAAATCCTAAAAGCACTTAAAGAGGTTTGAACCAATACACTACTGTGGACACTGGCCTTCATTTTTATGAGCACACTTTATAGCAGACCTGTTCAAAGCCTACCTCTGGCTTATGTGGATTTATGTCAAGGTGGTGGTGTTCTTGGGTTTCCAAATGGTATCCACAGTCTGATATTCTTTCTTCCATGTCAGCTGTCCATGAGGTCACACCTCTTCCCAGCGGGTACAGCCTGAGTCATGGTGAGCTACACACTTGCTCCCTTTTTCAGCAATTTGCTGAACGTGGGACTGAAGATGAACTGCAATGAACTCCAGAAGGTCAAGGTACAGCATTCTGATCTTCTGCACAACACAAGGCATGAACAGCACATCAAAGCTAGGCAACTCATGTGACACGAGTTATTTAACCTGCATATCATTCATTTCATGGTCTCTTCCAACCATTGCTCATTTAATGTGTGGTGTTCCTTTGGAACTTTTTCTCTGACTTGTTCACCTAGACTGTGAGCTCCGCATGGAAGAGTCAGAGTTGCATTTTGTGTTTGCAATACTGAACAGCCGACAACTCTGTTTTACTTGGAGTCCATACATGCAACAACATAAACTAAAAAAAAGTAGAACATTAGAAGCAAAAAAGTTGGCCTTCAAAAATGCGTGTCCAGCAGGATTGCTGCAAATTATCAGGACACTGGAACAAAATAGGGGCACAAGGTTGCTCTTTTAGCAGCTCCCATCAACATCACTGTTGGTTTATGATTTCTTTCCAGGTGAAAATATGCTTTCTTAACCACTCCATCCAAGGTATCAGTAGATTTTAACCAAAGGGCGCATTCAGAAAAAGCAAAAGCACAATCATGAAAAAGCCCTAGCATACCAAACTTCTCATGGGATTGTCTAAACTCACACTGCAACAGCTTGATTTCTTCCGGAGGAGGAAATGTGTTTCGTTATCCACGTGCCACCCTGCTCACCATGAAGGGAGAGCAGCATCTCTGGACAATTGCATGGTTTTGCAATTCAGGTGGCACTTCCCCACCAGAAGTGTGTCAGATTCATAATCCTACTGGCTGCCTGGCCAGCCTGGCAGAGGGAGAATAGATGGATCATATTTCAGTAAAATGGCTGCCTCCTCGGGAATGCCAATTGTAATTTAAAAAATGGTGACAAGTGCTTCTTAGCCTGTGAACTTTCCTATTGCTGGGCTGAGCAAAATGGGTGCAGTTTTCCTTTAAATTTTGCTAGTAATGATATGGTATACAAAGTGACAGACTACAGGGTTTGGGTTGAATGCTAACATTGTTCTTTTTCTCTTTTAAAGGTCATGTGCAAGAAAACCTCTCTAGTTAAATCCATCCATTTAAAAACACCATTAGGTCACAAAAAGCAGCCTCAGTGTGCCAGGGGGCTTCATTTGAAAATATGTGCCTGGGTCCAGCTTCTGTAGATCTGCTCTGCGAAGTGATGCTTTGCAAGATATGCTCTAGTACTCTTCTATGAAATCTTTCATTTGCTTTTGATACCTGTTTTCACCCTTTCAGATGCTACCAGGTTTCAGTGCACATCGCATTTCTAATAAGAAAGGAAACAAGCAAGTGCTGATGTGTGGCACGTAATTGCAACAATTCCGACTACATTTGTCTAATGGGGATGAATAACGCTTTTCAGCAAGGTATACACTGAGGAATAATGAAAACAGGGCTGAAACGCATTCCACAACTGGGATCCTATCAAACATATATTTAAGTTTCACTTTAATTTGTTACAGTACACTGTTGAAATGTAACAGCGTTTAGAGATTACTGAGCAGATGCTAATGTGGTTCAAACAGACAATATCAATAATCCTGATATTACTTAATAACACATGTTTTCCCTTCAAAGACTTCTAATGCGGAGCAAGAAACATACTGCAGTACTGATATGGATTTGCTTGCAATGCAGCAGTACCTGCACCCATGGCACGGGGAGAGGCAGCAGTCACCTGCACAAGGTGCAGCACTGTGTGTTTGGCCATTTCATCTTTGGGGAAAACCTAAAACATTAGCATCGTTTCTAATTAAGAAATGAGTCATTTGCACTTCCCACTACTCTTATACACAACACATTTTAACAGCAGTAGCAATGGCTCTTCTCACCGTGAGCTTCCAAGAAGTTGCAGATGGTCTGTCACCAGCAAAGAGCAAATCACCTCTGATAAATCACTTTGTCTCCTGGTCTTCCACACATACCTTGACCTAGCTGCAATACGCCGAAGCCAAGGAAAATACAGCTAGACAGACAGCAAATCCTCTAATCGAAGGAGCAAAAATCCCCATTCACCAGGTCCTTGGGAATAGAAATTCCACGTTGAAACAACTGCTTTGCATTTTCAAATGACACGACGTTACATACTTTGGAAAGGCACTGCTGGATCGGCTGGTGCTGATTTTACATCTGCTAAGCAGTGATTTACTTTGGAAGCAGTCAGATTTTTTTTTTTTCCAAGGGTTCTGTTGATGTGTGGATGTCACATGCTGTCCCGTAATAAAAAGCACATTTTCTGCAATTCTGTAAGAATCACAATTCATAATACTTTATATTCAAAAGGTTTTTAATGAAGTGTCACATTATTGCTACTTGCATTGCTTTCTCATTATGGACCAAACTTTCAGATGAGCTCACAGATACATTTTCAAGTGCTCAGTATTCTCCAGAGTTTAAAAAGACCTCAGCTTTATTTTAGCACCTAAAAAAAAAAAAAAAAAAGAGCTGGTATGTCAGCAGTGCTCAGAGATGATCTTTCTTAATAAATGCCCAATGCATCTGAAACAACAGCAAGCATACATGCCACCGTATGTACTCTAATCACGTCGTTTTAACACAGTGTCCCAAAAAGGGGTATACAGAAATGACTGCATCTTTCCCCATTACAATATCTGAAAAGCTCAGCTATTTCATTGCAACCCATTTGTAGGTTTGCAAAAACAATCCTACATATATAAAAAAAGAGGTCCTCAGATTCAATCGGTGATGATTAAAACTTTAAAAGGAGCACATACCACAGAAAACAATTAACGACATCTGAAGATTCTTCAGCCTGCCTAGATGTCTTAATCTGGGTGGTTAATTATGAATTAAATTTATCACATGCATGCAAAAAATATACTTGTAGCCACCCAACAATTTCAGATAGTGCAAACATGAAGGGAAAGTATAGTGTAAAGACGGCTGTGAAAAGTAAAAGGATTAGCATCAAATGATTATTCCTGGAATCTGACAAACTGTACACACACCTTACTTTAGCTCAAATGTGTCTTGCCAATTGGGCTGTTAAATTACGTAACAATTTGATGCCTCTTAACAAAAGATAGCACCCAGGGTGTTAGCTTCTATTGTGGTAGTCAGAGGAATTGATGTCTATTTACTGCCTACAATCTTTTTTATTTTTTCCCTAATTCTACATTTTTACTGAGAGATATATTGCATCTCTTTTTTCTCCCTCTTATTTATTTATTTATTTATTTTGTGTGTGTGAGAGAGAGACACTCAATATTCCCTATGTGCTGTTTATCATTTTGTTTTGACCACATACGGAAAGAGAAATAAATAATCCTTTTCAATGCTTTCACGGATACAAATGAATGCAATCAATGTTGTGTTCACTTTGTTATTATTTTATGTAAGAGGTGACACAAAACCAGCACAGCCAAAGCAGAATCAAGAAATACATATGCTTTCTTTCTGCCTTACATGCACGCTCACAAATACATGACACTTGCTAAGTGGCAGTGATGTACCATGAGCATCTTGTATGTTTTATCTTCATACGTTTACGCTGATTATTAAATTCAAGAGGTTAAAGAGTTTTTTGAGGGAAGCAGAGGAAAATGGCTTTACTTTGATTTGCATGTTGAAAACACAAATGAGCCAACACTGTATGAAGAGCAATATTATTGTGGCAGTAACAAAAGAAGCTGCCAGGCTCTAAAGATGGTCAGCAGAATGCTCTTCTGCTTGTCAGGCTGCTCTGGGGGCAAAGCACAGACACAGGCTGGTCTATATCAGTGCCGTGCTTTCTTTCCTTGCATCTCAGAGCATCTTATATCACTGCAGAAGATCGGAATGACTTTGTGGCTATCATTTATGTATCAAAAACATTTGAAGGCCATATTTCAACCCCATCAGTGTCATACGCAATTTTTACTTGATGGCCTTTAGCAATTATGAATGATTCCACTTTTTTCTATATCCGCTACAAGACATAGCAACTATTCTGCATGGCGTGCAGAGATAGAAAGATCTCAATACAGCATGCTTTGAGGTTGCTATTAATTGATCTCACTGACCACATGTGAAGGGCAGGATAAATCTGAATACTAGACATGGGGCTCATTTATGGAAAGGCAGCATATTCACAGACAGAGAATTTGGTTAATTGCACAGATTGTTACATCAGAACTGCCTCACAGTAGGCTACTTATGCTCAAAATATTTATTATTGAGTTCTGCTTCTGTTTGACTCACCATCAGTTATTGGTGACATTAAATATATTAGAAAGTACAGAAGGCATTCCTGTGTACGTATACCAGCCTGTATCCTCACACACTGAGATCAAATCTACCCCAGTTCCCATCAAATCATCTATGCCTTTTGCCCCAACTATTTTGTGTGTGTGTGCATCCCCTATTCTCCTTCCTCCTTTCCTCAAACCAAGTCACTTCCATAGAGAAAACAGTTTCTCACTTGGAGCCATGGGAGCCTTCCCATGCAGCCCCACTGCCCCACAATGCCGGGAGCCATGCCCCAGCGGCACATTTGTATGGGGAATGGCTGCCCCCTTGAGTATATTCTCCAGTGCTCCCAGTCTGATACCAGACCTGACACGGAGAGTCTGCAGAAACTAGGGAAGCAAACGACAGTAGCGGCAGCTCCTCATTGATCTCCAACAGTAAGAGCAGGACCCAGCTGCCCAGCCAACACCTGTAGCTGCAGTGGCACAGGACCATGGAGGCACGCTGCTCCTTTCAGTCTGCAGCATGTCAGAAAGAAGACATACTGCTGTTTGAGATGCTGCTGGTCTCCCTTTGTACTAAGAAGAGGAAATAACTATTGTATTGCCAGTAATACTGTGCATGCATTTTGCCTCTAGTTCTAGGGCTGCTCTCTCCTGGCTGATCTGAATCCTTGGGTACCAAAAGACTGAAGTAATGCGTAAAACACTGTGCAGTGACATAGGAGGAATACACTCAAAACAAATCCACACTGTGTGCAGTCTTCAAAGAAAGCAATGTGCATACTAAGGCAAATGTTCTTATCATGAGGGACACTACATGAATGAGACAACAAAATCACCGTCTGCGTTACACTATTAAACCCAACTTCCTATCTGTTTGGAAATCACAGAGAAATCTTTTCCCATCATCTTTACACTAGTACCCCCAGTAGCTGGACAGGATTGGCCCAGAAGGGCACCTGATTGGCACTGCACAGAAGAAGCCTTGGAAGGCTTGGTTTGAGACAGGAAGGCATTAGCAAAACAGTTCTACAGTAGCAGGCAGTGGATTCCTCACTATTTCTGATGAATCCTAACAGTGCATTAAGACCAAGTAAAGACCAAATCCTATCAATGCTATCTTCCACACACCTGGAGAGTCTAATGCCCAGAAGAAGGATAGAGGAGAAAATGTTAACTTTTGATTCCTCCACAGGCTTCGTAGGCTGAGAGAGTTTCATATTCATAAGGACAAAGGCAGTTTTTATGTACTGATGACTTCTTAGTTCCTATTTTACAGTAAGCAGGCCTATCTCCTTAGATGCCTTTTAGTTTAGGCATCAATTGAAATGCACCACTGTAGGGAAATAAAGCATCTAATCTCTTGCTTGCTTGAGCTATTTCTGCAGAGCTAGGGTCTGCAGGGCTCAGCTCTGTCACCTGCTGAGCAACCTGGGCAGTTCAAGTCCTCCATTTCTCCAGGTCCCCCCTCCATTTCTCCTTACTTTGCAGTGGTGGAAGGCAGTGAGGGTTAGATGACACTGTCTCAGAGAGGAAAAGATAAAGAACCTAAAAAGAAGATGAGATTTTCCTTCTACCCTGAGGTGGAAGGTGGGCCGGGAAGGGGTGAAGTAAGAGGGAAAAGACAAGAACTGGAGGAGAAAAATGAGACTCTGCCTGGTGTTTCATTAAACAAAACAACAACAACAACAAAAATGCAATTGGTTTGGGAAAAAGAGAACAATTTAATTTTGTAGGCAAAAAGCTTCTGGCTTTACTTCCTAGTGGAACAATTTGGTTTTATGAGAGGAGACTTTCCAAGCCAACCGTGACTGTACATATGGCACAGCTTGATACCTGCTCTCTGTATCCTGATGGCTCAGCTACTGAATTTGTCACATTCTTTTGCTATTCTGAGTTTTTCAAGAAATGCTGTACTGCTTCCTGCTCTTAGGAGTTATTTACAGCAAATTTATGAGTCTGCAAACTATTTGCCAAAAAAAGGAAAGTGAAAAATAAAAAATAAGTTATTAACTACAAATTATTTGTCAAGCTCATGTTAGCAACTTTTCCAGACACAGACCATCATCTTACCACATTAAAACACCCAACATACTGTCTATAAGCTCCCCTTCAGATGTCTCTGAAGTGCTGCAGAAATGACAATATCCACCCAGGCTGCAGGAATGTGAAGAAAGAGTGCAGCAAAGAGGCACCCAGGACCATGGCTCACCATCACCACTCCAGATCACCAGTCTGCTCAGCACCTCCTGCTGTAATGACTCTGCATTTCAGCTAGAAAAAAAGAGATGGGGGTCAAGGGTCCTTCCCAGAGTTCATCGCAGCAGTCATTTCATTCTGCTTCAGCACCTTCCATAGGGCCTGTCCCTTGTGCTTGACTTCTGAGGGTCTAATTCAAAACAGCCTAATTCTAATAACAGTCAACATTAATGAGCCTTCTGGCACGTTACAAGCAGTGAGCTGCATCCATCCCTGTGTGCTTTGGTCTGCCACTCTGTGGTTCACAGTAAGAAAATGAGGAGAGTTAGCCACAAGCCTCCCAGCTGCTGCTTTGACAAGGACTGGCAGAGAACCTGGATCAGCTCAGGCCTGACTTCTGTCCTCATACTAGAGTCTCAGCATTTTGGTCCTACACTTGGAAGCACCAGGCTCGTGTTTCCTGGTAGGACTTCAGTAGCCTCTACGTCTCATAGCAACACAGGCCTTTAGCAGACCTATAGACATGCATTCTTCTGGCTAGGGGCTCACATGATATTTGAGAAAGTGGCCTGACAGTGCTGCAATAATATGCAGATTGCATATTTGTGCCCTTACCATACACAAACACTAGGGGCAATATATTTTGCCTGCCTTGCTGCATGACAAACAGCCAAACTGGAAGGGACTTCTGCTGGGATGAACCAATGAAATCCTTCATTTTATTATTTTATGTTTCCTATGTCCATGCGATTGGAATAAACAGTAAATAAGATGTTATAGCACTGTAGTTTGGGTAGATGTGATGTTGTAGAAATGTAGCTTTAGTTTGTTGTAACATAATAGCAGCTTTGCTTTGTTGTGACAGTAGCAATAAAATAAAGTTACTGCAATGAATAATGCTGTAACCAACCAAAACTAGTCTAACAAACAACAAATCAAGGACAGCAATACCCACCCAGGACTTTGTACAAAAAAAATATTGATGGTCTGTGCTTAGACTCACCAGGTTAGAAAGATTCTGTTTTTCAAGAGTTCAAGTGATGGTGATGGGCTCTCTCTATTCTCTGAAGTGAGAGCCAAAAAAGGGTTCTTGCCATGCTCGTACACTGCTATGATTTTTCTTTTTCCCTTGCCTTCCCTTGCCTTCCCTTGCCTTCCCTTGCCTTCCCTTGCCTTCCCTTGCCTTCCCTTGCCTTCCCTTGCCTTCCCTTGCCTTCCCTTCCCTTCCCTTCCCTTCCCTTCCCTTCCCTTCCCTTCCCTTCCCTTCCCTTCCCTTCCCTTCCCTTCCCTTCCCTTCCCTTCCCTTCCCTTCCCTTCCCTTCCCTTCCCTTCCCTTCCCTTCCCTTCCCTTCCCTTCCCTTCCCTTCCCTTCCCTTCCCTTCCCTTCCCTTCCCTTCCCTTCCCTTCTCTTTACATTTCTGGCATTTGTAACAGTGTTGTTAGTATTTCACTTTAGTCAGAGTTTATTCACATCTGAAGACCAGTGGAAGGTTCAGGCAGACAGGGGACTAAAGATGGATCTTTTATTTAGTTATAGAAGGATTTCCATTTGTTAACAGCTCTGCCTATGAAATATGCAATGACATTTTCCTACTGTGCTATTTTCATGCCTCCTGAGATGCCAGGTTATAATGCAAAACATCTGAATCATTAAATTTATAGTTATTTAATAACCCATGTAAAATACATGACCATGTTGCTTCTTTTAAAACATATGCACCTCATAAGAAAACAATTTCCTGCACTATATGGCATAGTCAGATGTCAGTAGTTACAGTTAGAAAGGGTTCCAACTTCTGTCTTCTGTGCATCCAAGACTCATGGTCCCAAATACCACCAGGTTACTGCAAACAGGCTCCTCTTTTGGAGAGAGCCAATTAGCTTTAAATATAATGTCTACTATCTAAATATAGATATGAATGTGTAGCCAACGCAATGACAGCTAGAAGCTAGCAGTCATGCAGAGATGGAACATGAATCCAGGCCAGCAAAACGTTACATGTATTTATCCTAACTGTGTGCCTTGTTTCTTTAGCCTTAGCACAACATGCGTTCTCAAGAACCTCCTAGGAGTTGCTTAGAATCTAACACAGTATTTATTTAACTGAGGCTCAGCTAAATTCCTACGACTTTGAGTAGACAGCTTCTAGTTTCTGTACTTGGAGACAAATTCAGTTTTAGAAGAGGTGTTTCTTTAATACTGTTTTTACAAGGTCTCATGATAGACAACTGCTAACATGGAACATGAATACAGTAAAATTTGCTGGAACAAGCAAGAATGAGCAGATAGAGGGTCAATTCTGTTTATAGAGTTGCTGAAGCTTTTTGGTTGGCTAAAAGGCTGACAGACTGCATTACAGCTAAAATTCCCATATTGATCATACAGTTTCCAAGCCTTGTTCTTACTGTGACAGGAGTGGCATAATTAGTTTTTCCTTGTTAAATATTTGTAGATCATACTTCTAGAGGTTACCTAACCTGGCTGTTACCCTCCATAATCTCAAGATCTGTCTAAATGCTGGAAGAGCTCTAGCAGTGCTGTGCTGTTTCAGACCACCCAGAACCTCTCAATGGTGCATGGCCAGGGTGGGTGCTGCCCATGCCACAGAAGGCTGAGGGGGCACCCAGTGCAGGTTGTTGGCCCGACCACCCCTACAGTCCATCCCATGGCACAGGGAAAACCACTGAGTTTGTGTGAGGTACTGCAGTGCAGGCTTCTGAGGATGAGTCTTCCAACAGCTCCTGAGCAGTGGTGATGTGTTTGTGATGCAAATCAAGGCCCTAATTCAGTAGGCACTTAAGCACATGTTGGAGTCTCATTGACTTAGGTGGAATCAAGTGCATGTTTAAATACTTACCTGAATACTGGATAACTGTACAAGAGAAAAAAGAGGGGAGGGGAAAAAAAGAATAATGAGATTACAATTTTTAGGGAAGAACAACTGAAGTTGTTTTAGAATTATTCCAGTGAAGATAAAAACAGGGAGGTTAAATACACAAAACTGGAATTTCACAGCAGCTTTAGCAGATAGGTTATACAGAAGTATTGTTTTAGAATCCTTTTCACCACATTGGTCTGTTCAAGGAAATAAAGTGCTGTCATACCAAATAAAGGCAGAAGAGCTATATGTGATATTTCTTTGGATTTTAAGAATCCTTTCTCCTTTTTTATTGAATTGAGATTTATAGACACAAGAAACAGAGGTTGGGTTTTTACATATGTACTCACTGTCATTTAATCACATTAATAACAGCTGTACAATGAGGCAAGTTGAATGAACCTTCAAATAGGGCTTATTTCAGATAAACTTTCAGGAGTGAGGTCTTCAGGATTTCCTTCTCCTGACAGAATCAGAGATACGATATTACTTGAGTGTTCCCCTCCCTTATTTAAACCAAGAGGTGCTGAAGCATGTAAAAACATGGAGAGAAAACACTAACTTTCAACTAACACCAACTGCAAAAAGGATGTGCTCGAGCAGAGGTTTTGTTGATGGATGATTTTCACTAGACCTGCATTGCCTTGTTTCTCCCAAGCAGCAATGGCAGAGCAAGTCTTACAGTCTATAAAGTGCACACAGGTTTTTGTTTGGGTTTTTGGTTTTGTTTTATGTAATTCTGGACTTTATTTTATCGTTTTACTTCCTCTTATACATTATCATTTCCTTTGCTTAAGAAAGTTCATATACATAGCCCTGAAGCTTCAAGAGCATTTTCCTGATCTATCTGGAGCAGATATAAGAACCTGTGGAATTTGACGGTGGCCCAAATCCAAAATTAATTCTGGATCAGCTTTACATTTGATAATTATTTCTGTGATTGGAAACATCAGTATTTTGAATGTAATCTTGAATTTCAGGTTCAAAATCCAGTCTTAGGTTAAAATGCAAATAAATGGTGGCTTCTGCCTGTGGAAAAAAAATCTAGGGGAAATCTCACAGAAGCTTCAGAATAACAGAGTAAAACAGATTTAAATAATAAAAAAAAAAGGACAAAAAAAA
The DNA here is from genome assembly GCF_016699485.2 of Gallus gallus. Classification (NCBI taxonomy): domain Eukaryota; kingdom Metazoa; phylum Chordata; class Aves; order Galliformes; family Phasianidae; genus Gallus; species Gallus gallus. The sequence continues at coordinate 1,441,380 of NC_052534.1, read as the reverse complement.
AAAGTAAAAATAAAAATAAAAAGATCAGACCACTGCTAAAGTCTTTGATGACAGAAATTTTGATCTGGATTTGAAATTTGGGAAGCTGTGGTAATATGAAACACAGCAGTTTTAGAAAAATATAAAACTGAACTTTTTTTGGTCTGTTTTGTAGATGGTTATTTTAATTTTCTTGAGGTTCTTGATTTGCATATGCTGCCTAACTTGGAAAATACATCCATTTAATGGACACAACACACTCAAGAATCAACATGTATTTAAATCATGTGGGGGCAGCTGTGCCAGAAAGCAGCCCTGCTTCTTATGTGGGTATACAAGGATCCCACAGCAACTCCAACTGGATTTGGAGCCCAGTCCCACCGGTTCAGGTGCCCACCAGCACTGCTTGCACTGGTGATCACTAGAACAAGGCTTTCCAAATAACATGCCTTGCCATTCTTCACACAGGGTGATATTTTGATGTTTTTTTTTTTCCTCACCACAAAACAGAAGATACATACATAGTTTTCACAATTAAAAAGATAATCACATTGCCAATTATATAGATTAGTGCATATTTTACTTTCGATACAGCACACATATTGACAGGATGTTCAATGAAGGAAGTGACTGATACAGTTTTGAAGAATTACAAGCATTTTTTCCCATTGCCACCATATATTTTATATGAAATATTGAGCCTGTTCAATAAGTGTAATAAACATAAACTGTGCCACTTACAATACTGTTCACTGGGTTAATACAGGGTAATATTTTTATAAAATGCCACTTAGAAATAAGTGGTTGAATATCCTTCAAACTCAATGTGTTTAGACTGAATCAATCCAAACCATGAAATCAAATTCAGTGACTACAATCAATATTCTCCCTGCTAATTTCATATGCACATACTCCCTCTGAAAGCTCTTTACAAGTCCAAGAAAGTGGGATGTCCAATCCCAGGGACTGGAAATACCAGAGGGTATTTTTCTTTCTCTCTCTCTCTTTCTTTCTTTCTTTCTTCCTTTCTTCCTTTCTTCCTTTCTTCCTTTCTTTCTTTGTCTTTCTTTCTTCCTGTCTTTCTTTCTTCCTGTCTTTCTTCCTTCCTTCCTTCCTTCCTTCCTTCCTTCCTTCCTTCCTTCCTTCCTTCCTTCCTTCCTTCCTTCCTTCCTTCCTTCCTTTCTCTCTCTCTCTCTCTCTTTCTCTCTTTCTTTCTCTTTCTCTCTTTCTCTTTCTCTTTCTTTCTCTTTCTTTCTTTCTTTCTTTCTTTCTTTCTTTCTTTCTTTCTTTCTTTCTTTCTTTCTTTCTTTCTTTCTTTCTTTCTTTCTTTCTTTTTCTTTCTTTCTTTCTTTCTTTTTCTTTCTTTCTTTCTTTCTTTCTCTTTCTTTCTTTCTTTCTCTCTCTCTTTCTTTCTTTCTTTCTTTCTCTCTCTCTTTCTTTCTCTTTCTTTCTTTCTTTCCTTCTTTCTTTCCTTCTTTCTTTCTTTCCTTCTTTCTTTCTTTCTTTCTTTCTTTCTTTCTTTCTTCTTTCTTTCTTTCTTTCTTTCTTTCTTTCTTTCTTTCTTTCTTTTTCTTTCTTTCTTTCTTTCTTTCTCTTTCTTTCTTTCTTTCTCTCTCTCTTTCTTTCTTTCTTTCTTTCTCTCTCTCTTTCTTTCTCTTTCTTTCTTTCTTTCCTTCTTTCTTTCCTTCTTTCTTTCTTTCCTTCTTTCTTTCTTTCTTTCTTTCTTTCTTTCTTTCTTTCTTTCTTTCTTTCTTTCTTTCTTTCTTTCTTTCTTTCTTTCTTTCTTTTTTTCTTTCTTTCTTTCTTTCCTTCCTTCCTTCCTTCCTTCCTTCCTTCCTTCCTTCCTTCCTTCCTTCCTTCCTTCCTTCCTTCCTTCCTTCCTTCCTTCCTTCTTTCTTTCTTTCTTTCTTTCTTTCTTTCTTTCTTTCTTTCTTTCTTTCTTTCTTTCTTTCTATCTGTTTTTCCTTAAAAACCAATTCTGCAGATTTCAGTAACAGATTATTCTCTCAGCCAGCTTTTCTCAGTTTTCTCTTTAGGTGATTTGACATCTGTATGGTTCGGTACTGACTAATTTCCAAGTCCTGGGAGACAATTTCTTAGCAGTTGCTATTCATCAAAACCCTAATGAATTCTGATGGAATTCTAGGGGATCTGTTTTCTGTCCTCTCTGCATACGGACCAGACAACCAACCCTATGTATTTAAACCACATTAAGAGACTAAATGAATTTAATCAATATTGCTCACAAGAAACCTGAAGAGCCACATACTAAGCACTGTGGATTCTATCCTCAGTGCTGTCATAAAGGTGATGATGCCACAAGCACAGCTGAGGGGGACTGAGCATGCACACCAATGCACAAGCCAAATGATGGACAGCTGGAAGTGCAAGTGGTCAGGAAAAGTTCTCAGCCCATGCTGAGGAATAAGTTGTAAGATGGAGACAAACGGTATTGTTGGAGGTTTTAAGGCAAGTATTGTACCTTGTCACGTTCATAATAGCTTCAATATCTTTAGGTACCGTGGAAGGAAAGTGGAAAAAACTAGACACTCTACCAGCTACTTCTTGCTTCAGAAACAAAGATTGAGTTTCATTTAGATTCTCAATCTACTTAAGTGACTTCTCAGAGGATTTGCAGTAGGGACTTGATCTCTACAATTTGGGAAAACTTACTGGGGAAGAGGGAATTGAAAGGTAGTTCATAGAAGCCAGGAGGGGAGGGCAAGAATCTGGCAAATATTCCTTTCCCACATTTCTTCTAAAACTCAAAATAAATCTGAATTTCTTTGACATTTGACATTTGAAAAGAAGTCTGGCTATTTCTTCCCACATTATGTTTTCTTTTCGCTCGCTTTTGCACAGGATCTTATAGGAAGCAGACACTAGTACTAAAGTAATGCAAGGAAGCAAGCTGTGCTGATAATCTCAGAACAGCCTCCCTTTTCCCTTTGTAGATACCCAGCCCAATTTCATTGCAATAGCAGTACAGAGGGCAGGACTCACTGGTACACTCTGGCCATTCTGACAACGTAAGGCCAGCACAACCGGATTTACAGCTGCTTTGTATCACTAGAGTGAAGCAAAGCTGCCAGAGCATTCCAATGAACCTGGCTCTGGTGGCTGTAGGAGCTCGGCATTGGTTTGCGAACTTATCAGCATTTGTGCAAATCAGACCTCCAAATTTTTGAGATTCAGTTATCACTGTAAAACAACATGTCTGTGGAACAGATTTGTTATGGGATGCAGGATGCTATCCAGCCTCAGATACAATTGGACTTTTGATCTAGTGGTAGTTTCATTACACCAAGGTATCTGGTCTTAAAAAAAGTTGTTTTTCAAAGTGCCAACATATCTTAGACTCTGTAAATCTGACAAAATAAACGTAAGTGGTAACTTCTGGGACTTAACAGACAAATTTTTCTCATGTGTGAGAGGAGTGCAAACTTTAGGGCATTTCACCACCAGTGAATCTTTAATGAGTGGGTAGTAAATATGCCCGCCTTACTGACTGTCAGGGGATATCAAATTTGCTCACTTCTGACTCAGTAATTACCCACCAAAAATGTAGATCAAGTGGTCATCACCCAAATTAGTACCTGCCAAAGATTACTTTTGGAAAGGCTGTCAGCTAAGAAACAGGAAATGAGTTGCAAAACATTATTAAAACTTGAAAATAGCTGCTTTAAGGTAGGAGCCACCACTCAAGCACAGGAAGGAGTGAGGGCAGGAAACGGAGCCCTGCGGGGAACTGAGTGCAGAGAGTGGCTGGTGGCAAGGGACTTGCCTTGCCAGCAGCAGGGGAATGATGCAAGCTGCCACGTCCTTGCCCTGCTCTGCCCCTCCTGTCGCACTAGGTACATGAATCTTCTCCCCAGTGCTGTGATGAGTAGGTTGTGAATAGGAGGGTTTCCATCCTTCCCTGGGAGCTGTCAGAATACTTCCATCTCTCAATTTCCAATTCACAAAGCGAACACATCTCTGTCTGACAAAGAGCTACAAGACAATTAATTTCAATGGCTGGAAGAAACTAAAGCTCACAAAAGTTACAAGTACTGTCTGTTGACAAAATCAAACCCCAGCCATTAAAGCCAAGCAAGAAAAACAAAGCAAGGGATGACCATTGTTCTCCATGTCCCAGCAGCATTCAAATATGAAACAGAGGTTATGACGATAATAATAATCACTACACAATGCATGTTTCAGCACCAAATATGTTGCAATTTGCTCCAGGCAGCACCATAGGCATGTCAATGGTCCCTTGAAAGCTGGTAACCAACTGGCCGAAAGCAAATTCAAATCATGGCACTGGGAGCAGGGTTATTTGTTTTGCTCCTTGAACCTCAGTGCAGAACATCAGTCTTACTGTAAGGGGACCTGTGGTATATGACTGCTTACTCTGGCTGGGCAGCAGTTTTGTTTTTACAGCCAGGGTTTAAAAAAAGAAAAAGAAGTCTCTTTTCAGCAAGCTGCATAAATCAGTCTCTCTCACCTCTCCCTTTTCTTTTTGGATATGGAATAGGCTGAGTCAAATCTGCCAGTACCTGCATCTCTATTTCCAGAGACTAATCAAGTCTACTGCTCTGCAGTGGAGTTGACCTGCTTGTAGCCTTAGCAGCCCTGCAAACACTGTATTTAGAGCATCAGTGTTAGATGTCACTGGACATGTGGGGTCAGAGTCATGCATTTGTCCCTGCACTCTGTGGGAGGGCTCTCAACAGAACACTTGGAAATAGTAATGCTTTGAAAATAAATGTTTGTTAAACAAAGACAGCCAAAGACAGAAACAAAAGGGTAGAAATAAATTGTTGATTGCTAGCTTGCTAAAAGGCTCACCATAAAGTGCTGCAGTAGTCAGTATTAGGACTGGTGTTGTTTAATATATTCATTAGCATTCTGCAAAAGAGAGGGGAAGGGGATAAAATTTGCACAGGGCGCAAAAATATTTAGGTTACTTATGATTACAAAAGATTAGAAAAACTAGACAGATGCGCAGCATGAAGACAGATGAAATTCACTGTTCATAAATGCAAGGTAATGCACATTTGAATGAATAATTTTCAATACTCATGCACAACGCTTGGCTGTAAATTAACTAGCCACTCGGGAAAAAGAGAAGGAGGAGAAAACGTGCCACTTTGGACAGCTCAATGAAAAAGCAAAACAACTGGAAGCAGTGGTCAGAAAAAGTAAATACACTGTTGGACTGTATAAAGAATGAGACAGAAATTAATGCTCAAGTGTTACGTCACTGAATAGCTGGATATTGTATCCTGTCAGAAATCCTGTATTAAGCTACATTCAACTCATCTAAAAAAAACATAAAGCTGAAATAGAAAGGGGCAACAAAAATGATTAGTGGCTGAAGGAAAGTCTGTGAAGACTGAGGCTGACTACTTTACTGAAGAGAAATAAAGGAGGGGACGTGAGAGAGCTAATGAAACTTACAGAGATCAACAGCTTGTTCCTGGTTTCCTCTTGTCCTAATGCAACAACACGGAAAAACAACATATTTAAAAACCAATAAAGAAAATCCTATTTTATACAGTTCATAATTAACCTATGGAACTGATTGCCACATGATATCCTTCTGGCTAAGGACTTAATATGATATAAAATAGTTTAATTTAGATGCTTATGAGAATAATGAGAACATCCAAGCTAGGATTAAGATAAATATCTTAGAAAGGATGAAAACCCTAATTATTTGTGACAGAAACGAACCATGGGCTGCCGGAGGCTAAAGAGAAACATCCTCTTTGGGCAGTAAGGAACATCTCCATCTCCCCTTGAGCAGTTTGGTCCTGAGCATTCCCAGAGATAGGATTTGGGGCTGCCCAGACTGATCGCCCTGTCCCACCAGGCACAGCACGAAGGACAGTCCTTTGCCCATCCCAAAGCTGCCATCTTCCCTGCCTTCACCGAGGCCAACATTTCAAGCTTTGGTTTCAGGAACAGTGCTGTCTGCTGTGGTTGCAGGGAAGGAGAGGGACAATGAGCATTCTTGAGGAGAGACTGTAAACTGAATGACTTTGAGCAAATTGATACCAACTGCTGGCTGTCCTGCAGAGAGGTGGAAGCAGTGCATTCGACTGGTTTCCAATTTGTTTACCATTCTCATTCTGTTTAGTAGATGATAACATCACGTTAACAAAAATGCACACTTAAATCTCCACCTAGCAGAGTCCTGCCACTTTTCAAAATGCACACACCCCAACCTCTGTGTGCAAAAAATGGAGAAAAATGCTTAATAATGATAGAAAAGCTACTGCTTTTCCCCTGAACGGGAACTGGATCTCTTGGGTTCACTTGTGAAACCAAATCTGGAACTTTCTCTAAAGCTCATTGAGTTTTCAGCCCAGACAAGTACATACACATTTCCCCCCCCCCCCTTTAAAGCAACCTGGTTAGGGAAATATCTACAGTACAGAACAAAATCTGATTCAACGATTAATACGTAAATAAGAATCTGACTGGTTCTTTTTTTGTGCTCATCGCCAGGATACAAGCTGGCACAACAGTTTTGTTTGATAGACAGCCCTGGCCTGTGCTTGTCAACTGGCCAATATAAAATAACATTATCGCTGTACAATCTTGAATTAGGCCATAAAATATTTCAATCGTGCGACACACACCATGAGAAGATTTTAGAGTTCTCACTTGTTTACATAATTAGCACTGCATATTTGTTAAATTAAGGTATCGCTCTCACCTTTATTGCCACATCCCTCCTCCTCCACTGTAGTGTCTGCTTCTTGCATAGCCTCACATGTGTTAACTTTTCAAAGGCAACAGAGAAAGGAGTCTGCGACTCTGTGAGGATTCTCCTACTTCTGTGCAATTCTAATAAAAGGTATCAGAATTTCCACCCTTTCTCATAACCCTTCAAAAAAAAAAAAAAAAAAATCTGCTGAGGTGCAGCTCAAGTAAGGAAAAGAAAGCACAAGAGGGAAATGGCCTCAAAGACCTGACTTCAGGTGTATTTAATCCTTCTACTACTGGTTTAAAAGTATTAAGTAGCCATAGGCTGTCCCTGGGTAGAAAGACGGTTCACTGACATCCCTTTTGTAAATATGTAACCGCTCAGCCTCCTCCTAAACTCCGCATTGAAGTCTGCTGCTTTTTCAGATTAATTCAGTTTGAATACTGCTGACTGTCTGTCACCACAGTCATATGTCACTGGTAGCAGCTCAGAAAGCCTAACCCCTTCTCTAATGTCATCACACACAATTCATTTTTAAATGTGGTGTAATAGTTTAGGAATACCAGTAAGACATTGGGGGGAAAGGCATTTTGAAGTGGAAGGGTGTGTGATGCAGTTCAATACATAGTATTAGATGAGCCAGGCATCTTTCCTTGAGAGAAGCATGTATAGCACAGGTAAGACTGCAGAAATATTGCTACAATAATGACCCAGGTTGTTAATAAGACCATGGTCATTTTCAACCTGTATCCTGCTGCCAATAACGCTACTTAACTTGTCCACCTCCCTCAAAGAGGGACTTGCTGATGGGGGCGACGGCACCGGTAGCCCCCCAGCACCAACACAAAGACACTCTAAAATTCAGACTAATCTTTCCCAAAACTTCAGCTTTCTGCCTGATTCGATTCCAAGAACAATAATAAAGGCACTCCTCTGTTTACACCTCCATAAATAGTGCCTTGTGTTTTCTGAAACAATGCAACTCTGGGCTGTCTCTGTGATCGTTTATTTTATATCATCCTTAAGTTGCCATTTATTTACATTTCTCAAAACAGCTACCCCATGAAACAAATGGCCTGTTTTGTTAAGTCATGGTCAAGGATGTTTCCTTCAACTTATCATATCCAGAAATGCCACAGACAGATATGCTTTCAGGCTATTTGCTAGGAAAACTAACATAAGCTTCTTATCAGAAAATATTACATTTCCCTGAAAGGTGAATCGTTCTGTCAGTTTTTCAGGCCATGCAAAATTCCTTCTTTGCTCTGACAGGTCACTGAACAGAAGCTGATAGCATGGTTGCCCAGAACATAAGCCAAAGGCCCTCAGACTCACAGAGCTGAGGGTAGTGATGTGGACGCAGCAAGCCTTTTCCCTTTGTCACATCTAACCCCAGGGTTATATTCTAGGTTGAGGGCTTTTGGCATTTGCTTGGGGATGGTTTGGGACCTTTTTTTTTTTTAATCTTTTCCCCCTCTTCCCTTCTCTGGGTGCACCCACAAGCTCTGTTGCTGCAGTGCTGAGCAGCATGCATCAGCTACCCCAGCTCATATCCCAGGAGTAGTAGCCAGGAGAACTGGCTGTTCTCACCTCGCACAACCTTAGAATCACAGAATCATTAAAATATTAAGGTTGGAAAAGACCTCTAAGATCTAGTCCAACTGCCCAACCCCACCCCACCATGCCACTAATCGCAGCCCTCACAGTCATATCTCCATGGTTCTTAACACCTCCAGGGATGGGGACTCTACCACTTCCCTGGGCACCCCTTACCAATGCTTGAGCCTCACCTGCTCAAACTAACCACAAAGACAGAATAGAAACTATGCTTTATTATTCCTTGTTTTCAGACCACTTTCTGTTTGTTCACCCTACTAGAACCAAAGTTTTAGGAACTGTAGACTGACAATTGAAACTTCAGTAGAAGAAACAAAAAATCAGATAGTGCAGTTTTTCTCAACCAAAGAAACCATTTTCTAGGTAGAGTTCTAAAGGTTGTTTACATTCCAAAGAGCTGAGCAGCAGCCTCCCTGAGATGCACCATCCATGCTTCTTGTCACACACCTTCATATCAAGCTTTAGAACATTCAGGAAAAGTTCTCCATAATGAAGGTTGGAAAAAATTTTTGGTTTTCCAGACACGGCATCAGCAGAAGTTGCTCTGCTGAGCCCTGGTGCGCTGGCACACAGGGCTGTGTGGCAGCATGTGCACAACTGATGTAAGCAGGTTTCCTTTGTGTGCTTGCAGAGATTTGCTAGACACAAGGTTTAAGATACAGACTGTATTTCTACAGGTTGTAGGAATTAAGAGACAAGAAGAAATCCAAAGAAGCAACTGATGAGATCCACTTCCTTTTTCTTTTCTTTCTTTTTTTTTTTTTTCCCCAGAGAAACTACTGTTTTTAATCTTTTTGATTGTATTTTTTGTCTGTCTGTTCAAGTTCAAAACTCATTTCTCCTATTTTCAGGAGAGTATTTTCACCATGCGATGATGAGGGGCAGTAGAAGATAAAGTTTGAAATAGAAGCTTTACTAGCTGCCATCCTTTGGCTCATTTACAACTCTAAGTGCCCTGCCCTTTCCGCCAGTTGTTACCCGGACGTGGTCTGGATTTACTGCTGCAGAGAGGCAGCCAGGCTAGACATGGTTACACTCCATTCTCCCTGTGATAACACCAGCTCATCTCAGGTATTAGTTGCAATTTGTAGAGGTTGAAATGGCCTTAAGCTCTGGACTGCAACCTCTCCCTCACCCCAAGGAAGTGTCCATTAAAGTACCGGTCATTTTCCTGCCTCCAGCCTCTTTTGCAACTCCCTGCGACAAGAGCTGGCCACGGCCAAGAAGACAGCTACTAAAATCACATTGAACTGGTTCCTTATTGTCGTATCTGGAGCTCAGGGGTATCAGTATGCTCCTGGCTAGGTCACAGAGAACAGGACAGAGGCAATTGTGCCGTTTTGTTAAAACTTTCCTTTTTTATCGCCCATTCCCACTTTAGGAGGGCAACAAACACCCTCTGTTCTGCATATAAATGTCCACTGCAAGATGGGAATTAAAGAGCTAGTGTTTATAGCAGCACTGCTATGTGATGCCAAAAATAAGTCTGATGTTTCTATTCAGGAATAGGAAATAACACTCTGAACAGGCAAGTCACTCCCCAGTGGACTTTCTTTGAATTTTCTCCAAAGGCTATTTCCTTTTCCTAAATGTGGGAAACACTTCCTGTCTGGGAATAAGCACAACCCATGCGCTGAGAAGAAATTAATAAAACAAACAAAAAGAAAATAAACAAAAAGACCTTTGTTCTGCAAAGAAATGGCACTAGCCATGCTCAGGAAACACAGCGAAACCCAGCGGATGAGAGAATAGGCAAATCCTAAATAGATTTCATTTAAGATGATTAAAAGTGCTTCCTTCACCATATATTTGGCTACAAGCGAAGTTGTGAGTCAGAGATATATCCCTTTCCTTTTAGCGTTGTTCCTTGTAGCTCATGAATAAGTAAATGATTAAGAATGCTTCAGGTTTGGGTTTATCAGATACATTACCTGTCTCTTGTTTTAGTCACGCCTACAGTTCAGACCGGTGCTGAGGTTTTCTATGCCTTCAGCCTCAGTGAGCAGCAAGAGACATGACAGACCCCCACTGCAGGATGTGCCCAACTCTATGGGACACACTCTGCATCCAGCTCCACGCTGGATCCAGCCAGGCTTGCTCCCTGCTCCAGGGCCCAGCTGGTACTGGTACCTGCAAGAACGGTGCAGCTGCAGTGATCGGGGAGAAATCTATGAAACCTGGACATTTCCAACCCCGTTCAGAAAAGTTACCATACGTGGATGTATATTATAGAAGAAAAAAAAGAAAAATACCTTTTTACAACATCTATAAAACTCTGATTGTAATAAATGTCTGCTTAATTAATACATCAGGACATAGAGCCATTTATTCTCCCCTCACTTGCTATCATTCTCCCTGTTCAGATTTAATAATGCAAAAAGGTTGCTCAGATGCCAAATGGTAAAAAATAATAAAAATACATTCATCACCGATACGAAAAGCAGAAATGCCTGGTGGCACGGCTAGCACAGAGAACACAGCCAAATTTCTTAACTGAAATCCAAACAGCGTTTCACCCCAAAATCTTCAACACATAGAGTGAAATATATGATATGATAAATAAAGCAGCCTGAGAAATCCACGCAGAACAGGGAAGAAGGTGCCCAGAATAACCATTATTACAATATGCACACTGAAAGGGAGGGAGAAAGGGGCAGAGAGAAAGAGAGAGAGAGAGAGGAAAAAAAGCTTTCAAGACAGTTAAATTCATGAGGGCTACAGAGCCTCAAATTGAAATTATCTCACTCCACACTGATAAATAAAGTAGCTCTGGTACCTAAATCATGACACTAACTATACGTTTCGATTTTTTTAAGTAGTGATTAGGTGGATACTCAGGGGAACCTACTAGCCTTCACAGAGATAACAGACTCAACTTAATATCAACTTAAAAAGAGACTTGAATTCTAACCAATCTCATGTAATGAATTGAAATTCTATAGCTTTCAGAGGGAAAAAAAAAAAAAAAAGATAAAAAAGCGATGTGGCTCCATTCTCTAACTTGCTGTCAGGAAATATAATTTGTGCTCTCAGTGATTCACCTAGCTCATATGCAGCATGCAAATTTATTTCCCTAATAATCAGACCTGGAGATTGCCCAAGAGGATTAATAGCATCATTCCTTATGACCGCCAGGATATTATGCACCTCTGACATGGAAAAATTGTGTTAGTTCTACAGAGAAAACGCAAGGATATTTGTCCTGCTAGACAATATAATAGGCTGGTGCATCATCAGATTACAATGTCATTTCAAAAACCTTGAATACAAATAATGTACAGTGGGGGAAATGTTGGTACAACCTCCCTTAATTCAGTAGCCTTGAATTCACATATATTTTTTGCCTGTTTTTTTTTTTTCCCTTTCCCCATTATAGTCTGTAGAAGACTGCAAGAAAAAGGCAGAGGTATTTTATATTAAAACCATATCTTTTTGTTTGCTCTTATGTTATTCTTTAAGAATAGCTTATATGGACACTGTGAGGAAAAAAAACCATACCATAAAATCCACTGCTTCCCATTTTTCAAAGAGCTGAATACACCCATAGCTACAGTGTACTGTATTCTAGATGTGAATACAGAGCAATTTATTTGCACAATTGCTTAATTTTGATTCTCAAGTCAAAGCAATGTGTTCTGCAGGCTCTGGTATTCACATAGAAAGAATTTTAATTTTAAAAATCTTTTTAGATGAGTCGGTCAGGAATTTTCTAAAAAAAGAAGTGTTTCCTGCTGTACTTTAGACCAAAGAACACCGCCTCAGAGACAAGACAAAATTTCATTATTATGCGCATGGGAGCAATAAGATTAGCTCCTATTGCTGCCCCTAAGGTGGAGCAGCAGGAGAAACCAATGGGACGATGCTAATGTGTATGTTAATAGTATTCTCCTAGAAGAAGTTGGGATAATTAAACATGTACCATCTCTTTAAGACAGAACTGCACACATTTTCTTCGGATGGGTGTTTACAAGATTTCCAATTTCAGGTCACAGCCATTTCTGAGATTGCTTAAGAAAGAGATGGGAATAACTTATCTTATTCATGTATTCAAAGAACCTTATAAAATGTGCAAAACATCACAGTTTTAAGGGGCAAAACATGCATCTTGCCTTGACAGACCTGCTTTATTATGTGTAGTGTTGTACACTGACCTAATATATTGAACATTTTTAGCTAATATACCTTGTAGGAACCAGCCTTTAATGTAATGGATTTTATAGTATCTCATTAGGGTGTGTTTATATAGCCTGATACTAAACACTTTTTCAGATTCATGTTCCTTATTAAAATCGTGAGCTGTATTGATTTTTAGTTGAACAGCAACAGTGTCATTTTAATATTAAGAAAGGCTGCTCTGAAGTTATTTTCACAGATCACAACTAGTGTGACACAAACAGTGCACATCACTCTCATCTTTCTTTACAGCCTCAATTACAAGAATCAGTATGTGTTACCCCACCTGATTTCCCATTGGTTGAGCAATTCTCTTCTAACACTTAGAATATCAAAATGCATTTTTATTCATTGGTTTGGGAGGGGGATAGTTGTTTTTAAATATACGTCGGTGACAAGCCCCCAGACAGTATTTATATTTTTTCCTACAAAGAACGGTGTGTTTTTAAAAACAAAATACCTTAATGCATCTGCTTTTCAAGTTTCCATAACAAACTGAGTAACTATAGCAATGCTTACTCTAATACAGCAAACACAAAAACTTAGCATTCCGAGCAGTGTAAAAAAATAATGACTTTCACATCCTAATGTCTCCATTTTGTAAACCAGTCTTCAAAGGTAAATCTAATGTCAGCAGTAAAGAGAGTGGCTCCAATATTTCTCTGAGGAGTCATGGGGAAATAATGATCTTTGAGGCATTGTAAATAGTTTAAATTATTGGAAGGTTCCTAGTAAGAAATGAAATATGAGAATTAAGAAAAATAAACTCGTTTTCTGTATTGTGAAGTTAGGACATTTGGAGGTAGCCCAAATTTTAAATGCAAATATTTAGAGAGAAAAATTATCGCTTCAGAGACTGGCAATTCATACACTTATTCCTCACTGTTCTTGATTTAATGAGCAGTCTGTTAATACGGTGTGGTTTGAAAAACGAAAAACAGACGTAGAAGAGTAGGTGTTCATTACATTTCTGCATTTCTAAAATCAATCTTTAAGTCTTCAGCAGGGAAAAGGCTTGAATTTAAATTGCAGCATATAGAAACTACTAGATTTAATGCGTGCAATTGTGGGCTTTAAATCTAACTGCACCTGTTACTTACTACAGGACCACAGCCACAGTTCAGGAGTCTCAAGGAACCCGCTCTATTTGCCCCAGAAACTTTAGGTATGGACCGGTTCTCAGAAGGCAAATTTTCTTTATTTTGCCCCTGGTATGCTATTCATTATTAAACATTAAAATTGTGTCAGTTACTTCTTTCCATAGTTGATTACTATCCTGGTTATTCTACCAGCTAATCAACCCTTTTCTAAAGCATGTCTAGCAGTGGCTTTGAATTGACATACAGAATATAATTATTTGTGCAAATTTCTTTTGTTTCTCGTTAGTCACAGAAATTCGTTAATTACTTTAATCCAAACAACCCCTCAAAAAGAAAATATCTTGCTTTACCAATTTATTTTTAATCAATATTAGGCTGAGCTTTGAAAGCCGACTATTCAGCCAATGTAAGACACCGCGCTGAGAAAAGGAAGCATTTTATGTGCGTGCTTTAAAGCCAGTTGAAAATACCTTCATCTGAAAGACTTTGTTAGCTTTATCAGATTCAAGGCTCTTCTGTTCGAAGTGTAATTATTTTACCATTATTACATGCAAGGCTTTTAACAGAACCATCATTCCTTCTATTTAAACTGTACGTTTTATAATTTATTACATCTCTTTGGTCATCAACTCACTATACAAACAGTTGGTCACCAGTGACCAATTACATTAAGGTTAAGCAACATAACTTTAAATTAGAAATAATCTAGTGTATCTTCATCAAGGGCCTGCTGTGTTTCCAGCGCTGTTTATGAGAAGATACTAAATGTGGATATGGAGCACGCTCACTGGGACCAATTCCTATTGGTCTGAAAATGGGAAAGTCTTGAGCCTGCACAGGTCCAGAGCTAATTAATAGGATAACATCTGCTTTACACACTCTGCTGTAGTAATTTCTTGCAACTTCACTGTGAAGATGCATGGGAAACTATCAGAGAAATAAGTATCTGTGCTGAACCATATTAATCTGTAGTGAGGCTGAAAGTGGGAATTTCAATTCTCCTATTAGCCTGGCGATAGGCGGTGTGGAGAGGAAGAGGACACAGGGAATGTTTCTCTGGATTACATGATTGCTAAATATGCAGCACAAGATATATATTTTGTCCTGCTTGCACACACATGCTTATATATGCACTTGCTATTCAGCTGCCCATGGGCTTGTTTTGCACGCTGTTTTTTAAAAACAGAATGCAACAAGCAGCTGAAAATGACCACACATGCAACCATCAATTTTATACAGGAAGATGGTGAAGTGGTTTTATCACATTACTTAAAAACACAGGAAGAACTGCTAAAGAAAAAATACAGTACTCTACAACAGGCTTCAAGAGTGATAAGTCGACTCATGTTGTTTTATCAGCTTGTGTACCAGACGCACTGGTAGGGGGGGGCCGTGCTCCTATTCCAATTTGAGATTTAAATAAATAAAACAAGAAAGGCATACTACCCACCCAAAAAACCAAAATAAAAATAAAAATCTGAAAAAAATACCCACAGATTTCTGAATTGTATCACTTTGTCTGAAATTAACAGGCAATTTTAATCACGGGGAGTTGTATGTTGCTGCATTTTGCTCCCGAGTTTTTCCCAGTGAAATTCTGCAGGGCACAGGATCAGACTGCTGAAGAGACATGTCCTGTTTGCACACATGTATGCTTTTGTGTGTGCCTGTCTCTGCTTACACAGATGTGAAACAATTAATATTTTCAATGTCTATATTGTGAACATACTTCTTTAAAGCATATATGCACAAAAACACATACAAATGCATGACAGAGGAACATAGAAAAACATTAAAGATTAAAAAAAAACAGAAATGGGTATGTACTGTTAAATGCCTGATTTCAGGCAAAAACAGAATAAAACATATTGTTCTTTTCATAATACTATTATTATTGCCAAAGTTATGATTTACAGGATTAATTCATTCGAGCTAATGCATACAAATGAATTGCTTATAAACAAGGGAAAAAAAAAAAAAAGAAGGGAGATCTTTACAATAATGAAATTGCATTAATAGTCATTCACCTTTACCTAAGAGGTTATGAGTTCATATGTCAACCCTAAGGAATATTTTCCATAATTTGTATGCCATTGTGTACATTCAATTTATTTGTTTGCTATGAGGTATTGAAATATTCAGGCTATCGGGAATTAAATGCTTATTTGACTAACAATGCTTATCTGTGAATTAATGGTATAAAACATGGAGTTTTCTAAAAGGCTGTCACTCAGTTTTATTTATGGAGATACTACTGAGACAAGATTCAAGGTCTTTTCAAAGAACGCTAACATCTCAAGCTTAGGGGAGGAAAAATATTATTGACTTAACATATTTAGCAATCCCATGTAATTGTATGAACTACTGGAATGACATAGTGCTGGCTCTCATCGGATGCAAACAGCAAGTGCACAATGAAGCAGGATGGTGCACCGCACAAGCAGAAGCCAGAATGGCTTTGTTTTCAACTTTTGTGAGCGTGTGTGTCTACAGGGAGGGAGTCTGAAGAGAAAAGGAACAGGATTTCAAGTCCTAGATAATGCAGAATTCTTATGTGAACCATTAAATTTGAGACCAGAAAGCAGGTCTGAGTTTTAATTTGCCTAAGCATACAATGATCGCCAGCTTCACCACCGTTGTGGTATTCTGATTTGCTGGTAGGGTTAATAGGAAGCACACAGCTACCGTTCTTATTCTTTCTCCTAAAAATGTGCCATAAGGCAATACGGTTATAACAGGGGTGAATCCTCAGCTCCGCTAGTCTATCAGCCCTGTCAATGTTATTTGAACCCTTATTTTCCTTAAGGGGCTCATTCAGCTGTCCTAATATGTATACAGTGATAATATAGTCATACGCATAATAAAAAAGAGCTTCAAAATTATAGTTTGCTTAGTAATAATGCAGTGCTGTGCTGGAGTGATTGGCAACTGTTGATCCAATTATATAACCGGTTGCTTCTTAAAATTCAGGGATATGAGATTGATATATAATGTGCTGTAAAGTGTAAAAGAACTGGACAGGAAATAAGGCGGGTTGAATTTTTTAGTGCTTTGATCAAATTAGAACCAGGTTGATGAAAGGAAATGCCTTGGGTTCTCTGCTTGAAGTTTTGTGTCGTACAAAAGGCTCTTGAAATGATCAATTTTGCACATGTCACTCACTCAGCAAGCGCAGAGTGAGCAAGCCTGTGCCAGGAGGAGGCTTTGCAAGTGGCCGCTCAGTGCCACCCTGCACAGGGCACGAGGAGCCATAGCGCTCCCACTGACCGCAGTGAGACTCAGAAGGGGTGGGCGCAGCTGAGGCGACACTCGGGGTCTGCAGCTCTGCTGGCCAGGATCCTGCACAGCCCAACACAGATCGTCAAAGACAGCAAAGGGGCACCCGGTGAATACCCTGGAAATAAATGCTGGATTATCTTTGCTGCTGCTCTTTTAAGCATTTCTCTAGCTAACTCTCTAACTAGCTTTCATCCATTGTAACCCTCTGCCTGTCCCCTGCTTTTAAAACAGCTACTATTATTTATGAAGTGCTGTAGATGTGCAGTGAGCAGCACAGGGACTTTTTGCTCTTATTTTTCCTTGAGGACAACTTAAAAGGAGAGAAAAAAGCACGCATGAAAAGGCACCTTGCAGGTAAGGCTGTGGTTCCTCTGCCGCTCGGGCTGTCTCTGAAGAATGACTCCATAGTGGCGAGGCCTGGATGAGACGCAACCTCGCTGTGACTTTTCTGGGATCAATCTCACTCTGTACTATACACCACTCCACGGAGCACTTTACATCCCCCTTTTCAGTCTTAATGCAATGATATTTCAGCACTCCTCAAATGTACCCCGGAAATCTGCCTCCTCCCTACGACTCCAGATCCCGAAATCAGGAAATGTGAAATTTGAAGTGAGGCACCTACTGGCTCTGCTAGACATCAGTACCTCTGATGAGAAGTACAGAGATTTACAAAAATAAACTATGGGGCACTAGGTGCTGTCTGAGGAACAATTCCATTCCCCAGGGCGTGTACCATATTTCCCATGCAGCAGAATACCAGCAAGAAGTGCTAAGGGAGCTCACATGCTGAACAACCTGCTGGATTTCCATTACTCTCAGGGTGGGACTCACACAGAATTCCTTTTGATTTGGTGCATTTCCCACTGCTAGGAAGTTGTCAGGAAATGGGGTATCAAAAAATAACACCCCGGGGTGAGGAGCACTGATGGAATAGCACAGTGACCTTCCCCCAGGCGTTCCCAGTTTGTGAATTACATCCCTGGTGTTTGCCTGGGATGCAGGATAGCTAATAGCTGCCTGTTTCGATACCAGAGCAGCTCTTTTGAAGTCAATTGGTGTTCTTCAGTAAAAGAAATGCCACACAGTACCAAAAACGAGAGGACGCCACAGTGCAATTTCACTGAAAAAGATGCATGTGGCATTATTTGAACAATATTTCTCCAAGCTCCAAGGCTGGCATTAGAGAAATATCGATATAGCTCAGCTCTAGCGGCAGCCATTCACAAGTGCACGCACTAATAAGGTATAATTTGACAATATGGTAGAGGTCTGTCTTTCCAGCTCCATTATCTGCGAAAGATACAGCTCTTGTGCCAACTTGGTTGCACAGCAGTAGCATTTTGGTCCGCAGCCAAAACAACAAGGAGCTGCCAATGGAGCTGAAGATCAGGCACCAGGCCAGCAGGGATCACAGGACGAGATGGGATGGCCCAGCCCTGGGCAGAAGGGGCCCCTCCAGCACCGCCTGGCTGGGACACAGCATCGTGACAGCTCCTTGCGACACAGAAACACAGGGAACAGGATGCACTTTAAATAACATTTGCTTTCTTCTTTTTATCTCTCTCTCTCTCTCTCTCTCTTTCTTTTTTTTAGATTACACTTAATAAGATTCCTCGACATCAATGCTGTGGATGAAATTGAAAGCTGTATTCTCCTAAACGTGTTCCCAGCGTTCCATTTTTTACAGAGCTGCCAGGGGCTATTCTGCATTCCCACAACTGCTACAAATGTAACATATTGTTTTGCCATAAAAATTAGCTATAAAAGTGTGAAAAATGCCAGAGATCTAAATGTGAGAAACAAAAGAAGGGGGTATGGGTTTCGCACCCCTTTAGTGGACATTTTATTTATTTTTCAAATGGAGTAGACATATTTATAGCTACTGTATTTCAATTATCTCTAATTTCACACGTTTTATGCAGATTCTAGACATTTTAATTGCAAATGAGAAGGGAACTTACTTTTAAAGTGGAGCAACACAACATTTCAGATCTCAATTTTAATTCCAAATGTATCTACATCGCTGTTAAAAACTTTTAAAACCTCATTTATGCTGTGACTCAAAAATTAGGTGCAATTTAAAACAAAAACAAAAGACTGTCATACAAATCAGTTATAATTCAAAAACATCTTCCACACCTCCTCTTTTAAATCAATATTCGTAGGTAGAGAAGGATAGGAAATTGACATGATATTGTTCAGTGGCCCACTGCTTACATGGGAGTCAGTAATTTACCAGTATTGCCCACCACTGATAAAAACTGATAATTATCCATCCTGTTTTCTTTTTGTGCCTCTGTAACTTCAACAATCCGGGACACAGATATTCCTTTACTACACAAGCACTCATGTCGATGTACACGTGCAGTCACAGGTTTAAAATCACACTGTGCCTATGGAGGTCTCTAAGCTGAGAACCCTATGTACAACTTTTCACTATCCAGAGAAAAGGTCTTTAAGAGTTCCAACTATTTACTGAAATAAATAAAACAATTTTATTATAAACAGAAATTTACTGTCTGTATTGTGGAGGCTTGTTTTTTTTCTTTTTCTTCCCCCCCCCCGCTTTCTTTCTATTTGGTAATTTATTTAAATGCATTCAGAAATGCATTCAAAAAATGAGACATAGCACTTTGGTTAAGACATCTATATTTCAAACCAACATCCCCAGGACTGCGCACAGCTCTGTTAATACTCTTTTTATTTGATTAGGGTAATCTGCTGTTGTGCTGTCTTAATCTTTATCCACTACCTTTTAACCAATCAATATTTTAGGGTTATAGATTCAGAAGGTAGACGATAATTCTGTAGATAAACTCTCTAGGCACTGCTGACATAGTCTGGTTGCATATTTAATATCTTTTCAGAGGATTCACAACTCTAGCAACATCAGAACCTGCCCAGAAGAAAACGTCAGGCCTTAAATTTTCAAAGCTGTGTGCAGGGATTTGGCCACCTGACTCCTATTAACGTCAATGAAAATTTAGGGATAAGAAAAGCAATGTCTTTTCCCTCAGACCATTTCTTGTCTGAAAGGAACCAGAGAACAAGAGAAAGGAAATAAAAAGCAACTTTGTATTGTAGGTTGAGACCAGCAAGGTCTGCTGTTGGGGTAAGAAGCATGCTGAAGCAGGACATTTGTTCACTAAAACCAGTGAGCATCTCCACACCTACCAAAATAGGTAGGTAGGAGAACAACTTCAGAAGGAAAAAATGGGTTTTGTGTTTTTAAAATGTCATTAAAATATATATTTTTTAATTTTCCTCAGCTAAAATTATCTGTTGCTAAAGATATTAATTTTGCTGAAGATAAAATTAGTTGTCAGACCTCTGTTTATGGCCTAATTACCTTTTGTAAGGAAATAAAAATATGAAGGTAGGAGAAATAAAAGGAATAAAAGTAAAGTACAGCTACCTACCTTCCTGCAAGAGGGGCTCTCAGTGCTGAGCTACTTGTGCGTATTTCTCCAATGCTTTGCATGTTTCGTACCCAGGACACTGTATTTGCTCAGGCAAACTTGGGCTGTACTGAGATCTATCATGCCTCATGTGCAAGTCTAGGGCAGGGGCAGGATGGGCTCGGCTGCCCACAGCCTCTCTGAAGAGCTGGGAACCTCCCTGTGATTCTAGCCCCTTGTCATAGGAGAACCAGTAAGGGAAATCTGGGAATGATGGCTTGGGAAAAAAAAGCCAATGCGGAGTAAATCACTGCACTCAAAATATTTGTCCTCTTTGGTTCCAGCTTTGGAACTCATAAATCATTTTTCTCTCAGTTGGAAGTGGATGCTAAGCATGCCACTGGAATGCTGTGAGGCTTGTAATCCAATGGACAGACCCCAGTGTTCCCATGCTGCAAATATTACAACTAGCACACTTTGTTCTTGTTTTGGTCATCTGTAGGCATGCTGATGGATCTTCAGCTAAGGAGCAAATGTCAGAACTGCTGAGTGTATTTCTTAATTGATTTGCCTATTACATTACTATGAAAGGCAGTATCCCCACAGAAGATGAGCAAGGTTTGGAGAACACTGGGACAGGAGTACACTGGTTCACTTCAAACTTTACAGCTACTCCAACCAGGAAAAAGGGGGGGGAAAAAAGCTACTATAAATCAGTGCCAATAAGACAAACAGGAGAACTGAACTCCTTCCAGCTGACATCTTGTCTAGCAAACAGGTCCCCCAAGGCCCTGTGAGTGGCATACAGGAAGAGAGGACAGTGGATACAGTCTCACTTGATTCATACAGCATTTATGGTAAGTGGCAGCCATGATGCCATCCCAACTGCAGGTCTACCTGGCAAACCTTGGGAGCGGCGCATGTACGGAAGATGGGTGAATCTGGCCTCAGAGAGAACCTGTCTTTTTGAAGCGTTCTTTGAGTGTATTTGATGAAGAAGAAATTTGTATCTGTGTTCACTGCACAAGATGTAAATGTCTCTTTTGTGGTAGGAAAAATCCTGCTCACTGGAAGTGATTCTAATCTAATCTGACATGCGGTATTTGTAAATGTACTTTCGTGTCCCAACCTATTTACAGTGTTTACATAAAACTCCCCGAAATCTCCACATTCCTTGAAAAGTTAATCCAGTACAAATATTGACTGGCTGTCAATTGAGCATTATTGACTTGCTCCAGGACTGTGCTTTATTGCCTTAACTGATGAAACTTGTTTTCTTCGCCTAACTTAATTTCTTTTTTGGCCTGTTTTCGGCCAAATACCACGTGCTAGACTGCACCTCTTCCACTCGCTGTGATGGGGCTGCCTCTTCTGGTTAGCTATAGTGGGAGGGCAGCTGAAACACTCTGCTGAGTGCCACAGGAGCTTGGAG
Source organism: Gallus gallus (assembly GCF_016699485.2). Lineage (NCBI taxonomy): Eukaryota > Metazoa > Chordata > Aves > Galliformes > Phasianidae > Gallus > Gallus gallus. The sequence goes on along the minus strand of NC_052534.1, from coordinate 1,419,699 downwards.
AAGGAAGCCAACAGCCCAGTCTGCATCTTGCAGACAGGACCTGAATCAACACCAGTCCCTTCCCCTGCAAATATTTGGTCCATATCAGCTCCAATACAGCAACTACATGTGGTTGTACAGTGCAGGTTCCAGACGGGCTGGAAAGATGTCTGAACAGTTCAGCAAAGTCTGTGAAAGGTAAATATGAAAAGCAAACCGACGACCAGGAGGTTTAAACTCCCAGAATGGCAGCCTATGCCTTCAGTGGGAGTGGGTTGTTGTTGCTGTTTCTTTTGTTTAGGATCTCTGTGCCTTTGTGTCTTTTAATCAGGACTAGTATAAATCAGGTTGACCAGAAACCAATGTTCATGATGTAAAATGATCTTATTTTGAACAGCAGAGAAAACATTATTTATCATTTCATTTCTTAAAATCTATAGGTTCCAGAAACAACTATGCAGGAACCAAAAATAGCAACTTTCACATCACTCTCTGATACTGCAACAAATCCCATCAAATGTTTTAAGTTTTGACCCAAGGTCAAGTGAAACCAACAATAAATCTTAGGCTGAATTCGATATCGTTTAGCTGCAAAACCCAAAATCTATTATGAAAGATTTATCAAAACTTACAAGAAAGAAACCCAAAATGTTTCAGTTAGGGCAGTGAAGGACAAAAGAGTGGAATGACAGACAGGGAAGTATTTGTAGAACTCAAATGTCCACAGCAATTCAAAAGGTTGGTACAACTCTCCGACCTCAAAACAACATTTAACAAGGAATCTGGTGAATTTTGCAGTTAAGATAGACATATATATGTCTGTGTATTTTGCAAGAGAATGTAACAGAGTGGACACTTACCCTTTGCAGGAGCACTATCTGCTTCTCCACACAGGGATGCTTTTTACATTGCATACATCTCCCAGACAGTGTTTGGTGCTGAGACAGAATGGTGCTGCCATCTGTTCCTTCTTATCAACAGTCTGGTGAGAGAAGGGCATGGAGAGAAAAAATAAATGGGGTTACATGTTATAGGTCTTATTACTACCTCTTCATTTAATATTCTTTGAAACTTTGAATATCTAGCTCAGATGATAGGACAGTCCCATTCTTTTAATTGCATAATTGAACATACTCAGAGTACCTTTCTGGGAACTGAACAAAGTCAAGACAGTTTTGCTCTCAGATTGCCAGCCACAGCAAATTTCTTCTCCAATCTCTGTAGCTTTAGCCTTTACAACTTCTTTGCAAGACTACCTCTCCTTCTAAATACTTGACAAATGGAAGAACCTACCCTGTAATACCAGCTATGTCAGGAATGTGCATCCCCCCTGTTAAGATAGTTGGCTAACTTAAATAAGGTTAAATGTTGATATTTTCATTAGTTCACTTGTCATTAAGTCTTGGGGGTAGGGTCATGTGGGTTTTTAAAAAACACTTATCACAAATAGTGTGTGTTGTGTTGGGGTTTTTTTGTTGTTTTTCTTTAAGGGGCTGATTTGTGCTAAGAATTTTTTTTTTTCTCTCTTAACAAAACATGTGTTATCACTCAAATCCTGTCAAAGGAATTCAAGGTGTCTTAAGCAGTTTAGCTAACAGCCTCCAAGAGCGTCACAGTAGTACTGCCATATGTCCCAGTCTGAAGCAACTGTCTCCTCTGCTCCTCCTTCAGCAGACCCCATGCTGCTCACTCCTGTCCTCACTAACCATGAGAGGAGCAAGAAAAAGCACTGTGTCATGTGGTAAGTGAGCAAAGCAGGAGCTGCCCTCATGAAAATACTGCTAAAGACCGACTGATTCAGCAGTGGCTATCCTCTGTTGGGTGTCACTAGGAGTTAACATTTTCCCTTATAATGTTATTTGGATGCTAAACATGGGGTGGGAAAATCAATATCTTAACAGGCCTCTTCCTTTTTCAACAGCTTTAGCCGCAGAAAATGAAATTCTTCATTTAACCAATAGGTCTGATATTACCCGCATTCCTGGAAGTATACTACTGCATGAAAAGTCATTGTGAAGCCGTGATCTCAATAGCTTTGTGACACGTGCAGCTGCACCTCCAGTCCTGCCCCAGCCATCCCTGGGGATGCTTCTCTCTTGTAGCTGCTTTGTTCACACTCATCTCCCACTTCTTATTTGTACAGCTATGTGCAGACACGTCTCTGGGGCTGCGTGGGCCCTCCAGCAGAAAGCTGCACTGCAGTGGTGTGCCTACATGTACATGTACCCACAGAGGTGTGCACATGTGTGTGAGAGGTTGGGCAGCACAGGGCCATGGGGTGGGAGGCCTGAGCACAGGCAGCTTGGCTAGAACTGAATTGGAGAAGTGAGGCATCACCTATCATGTAGATGGCATCTTATTCTGAGAGTTGGTGCTTGGTGGTACCAGCAAGGGGAGAATCAAATTACAATTGAGTCAGAAAGCAAGGTGACAGGGAGCCCCAGATGCACTTGAATTAACCACAATCACACCTTTAGCATGAGGTCTAAGAAGTGCCAACCAAGATGAAAACACCAATGTTCCATATGTTAAAAAGCTTGGGGTTTGCTGTAGCCCCCAAATCCTTCCCTCCTCCCCCCTCCCTCCATACCTGTACATAATCATCATCATCATCATAAAAAATAAACCCTCAAGATCAAATAGTCAGTGATATCTTACAAGGGAAAAAAAAAAGGCAGGCTTAAGAAACCAAATCCTTGTAATAAATAATATATTGTGAGTTAAGGAGATGAACTGACAAAGTGGTACACCTCTAATCTCTTCCCTGCAACAGCAAGAACAGCTGAATCACTTGCACAACATTTTTCTTTAAGCATGTTCAGGGATTGCTCCTACACTCCACTTTCTCTAAGAATATCATGCTCTACTAATTTACCAGATTGACTAAGCTACACATCAGCAGTGTTGTCAGTTCTAACCTGTAATTTTATCTTGTAAAAATATAATTTCTGAGCATTTTCTCACTAGAAACTAATCGACTATTTCAGGGCAGGTTTAACTTAGGGATGAGATAATCAAGTCGCTTAACTGGTGCAAAGCAAGCTCACTTTTTGGGGCTCAAAGGTGAAGCCCTTCCTCATGGATCTCCCAGGTTCAGTGCTGGGCTGCAGTGAGTGCAGCTGTGCAAACTGTGGATGGCTCTGGCATTGGCCTAATCCAACTGCTACACATGGCCACACTGGGTACTCACCGCAGCACTGCAGGGCAGCAGGGGCCCTTGCTCAGGATTCAAAGTTATTCATTTCAAACCTGTAAAGGCACCTGTCCACTGGAACTGTGATTTTAAATAACACCCTCTACAAGAAAGAAAACTCAACAGCATGGCAGAGATGCCATGCGCATAAGGAAAACTATTTCCTTAGCATTTTAAGCAATAATAGATGCCAACACATTATTCCTCTCTGCCCTCTCCTAGCACTACACAGCAGACACCTATTGAGTGCCATACACCTGGCACAGGGAGCACACTAGCAGAGACCTCCCTTTCTACATCACTTCTGAGCTTCTCCTTCAAGGACAGTCCGTTCAGCTCTTCTCTTAGCTCTGCCACCACGGGAAAAAGGGTCCCCAGAGCCTTTGTGTGGAGGTGTGTCAGATTTTATGACAAAGCACACACCTTCCGAGCAAGAAACTGCTGAAAGAAGGAATGCTTCTAGTGTAATACACCACATGGGAATTTTATAATGAAAAGTCAGGCAGCAATATAGAACAAAAGACTGCATGACATGACGCTTATTTTTAGAATGAATGACAGTTTGGCATTTTGGTATAAGAAGTGTAAATGGAATAAATCCTATATTTTGCTTTTAACAACTCAGAAGCCAGCCACATATATATATATATATTTAAATGCAATTAATTTGAGCATGGCCTTACGCTGCTTTGAGGCCTGCATAAGCCTGGTATACATGTGATTGCACTAAAGACCCCAGTAACTTCACAGGTCAAGAAGTAAATGGTGAGAATGTAGCTTGCTCATATTTGAAATAAGCTAGAAACTATTTCAGGGAACAAACTATACCTAGCTATCTTCCCCACTTTGTTTTCTCAGTCCAAGAAAGTATTTCAACTTTAAAGGAAAAAAAAAGAAGACAAGTGCAAACTTAGAATAGGGCAACAACAGAAAAAGTGTTTTGCTAGCAGTAAAGCAACACATTTCAAATTCTAAAACAATTACTTGTATGTCAGTTATTTCAGTATCACACAGATTTCTGAGTGATGCAATGAACACCAGAAGCAAACATGCCCACAACTATATCTAAAAGGAGTTGTTTCTGGTTATCAGCCCTAAGACCACACTGACAGCTAATAATCAGAATCCAAGTCAAACACACAAGTAGGAGATTTAAGAAAGTGTAAAAATAGCATTAAAGGATTATGAAAAAAGAAGGAAAAAAACAGAGCTACTTGCCAGCAGAAGTAATTGGAAAGTTTGACTTCTTTTCAAGAGCACTAGAGAGAATACCACAGTGCTCAGAAGTGGGAACATAGTTATTTTGCACAATGCTTGCTTGTAGCACAGTAGTTTCATACCTAAAATCAAGTCACCTAGCAAAGAAGCCCTGGTGATGCAACCTCGCTGAAGGTAACCACACCAGTCTGTGGACTCAAACACTGCCAAAGGCAGCAGGAAGCCTCAGTAAGTATATATTCTGTATCTTTGACCAGGGATTCTGGCCACCTACCCTTTATCTTTGCGTGTAATCCGTGTAATCACCCTTTGTGTAGGAAATATAAAGAGAAGTTACTGGGTTGCAAATGGCAGTCTTGCATTCTGCACTCTTCAGCCAGGATATACTTTTTCCCCTGAATTCATACTTTTTTTTTTTTTTTCCTATACCACATCATATGCTCCTGTTCACAATTTCTCACTGCTGCTCCACCTTCCTTCCCCACAGAAGTCCTTGTACCTTCCTTCAAGCTCACACTCCTTACAGTGACCCTCCTTTCCCATCTCTCGGTTGGTTTGTTCTCTCACCAGAATGACAGTGAGTGCCAAAGCTGTGGTGGGCTTCCTCCAAACCTGCAGCAAACTGGAAGAAAACCCCAAACCTGAGCTATTTCTGCAAACCTACCTGAGTGACGCTCTTGCTGCTAGCAAAGGCAAGAATTGCAGTTAGATTGACCCACGCACAAAAAAAGGCAGTGGAGAAAAGGGGGGAAGACTCAATTTTTAAGGCCCACCTATTTGAGAGATAATTGCTGTAATTTTGCCTCTCTAGAACCTTTTCACTAGGCAAGCTTACTAAAGAGGGTGGATTTCTATTTCATAAAACTGTAATAATTCACACTGTTCTAGAAGTAGTTCCGTTGATTTATATTTCTTCTTTACCATTTCTAAATTCTAGGAAGAGACTTAAAGCCTGAAAAAAAAAAAAAATGAAGAAAGAGAAACAGACAGATAGACAAGAAAGATCAAACCATGTACTACTGGGGGAAAAAGAAAAAAAAAAAGACAAAGATTTTCACTTTGTCTGGCACAGTGTTTTCATGTTTTTTAAATTGTTCTGTATTTTCACAGCTTCAGACGATATTTCTGAAATAAGGAATTTGCATTTTCTAGGTGGGGAATGCTGCCAAAGCTGCTAATCCCAGGCAGATGTAAAGTTGCACCACTACATTGCGATGTGGCTCCTTAAAATCAACTAAAAGGATAAAAAACAACAACAACAACAATAAAAAAAACCAACCGCAAACACAAATATTCACCAACCCATATGGTCAATAATTGCTGTTTAATAGTCCTCCTATTACAAACCTAAAAAGCAGCAGCCAGAATTACCAGTAGAGTATTAATAAACAGGAATGAGTTAATAGTGCATAAAGACCTTCTAGTGGAACAGTGGGGGAGTTGAATATTCTTTTCTTAAGTCAGCTGTAAGTAATTACTACATGGTGTGCTTCTGACTATTACCATAACAGAGCAATTGGACGTGAAGAATGGATAATAGTATGGACATGGAGGTATTTTTAGAATATCAGCAGTGTGGCAGGTAAAAGCCCTGCTCAGGCACAAACCTTTAAGTAAGTTGAAATAACTTTTCCTAATGACACCCAGGCTGAGCGGAATTTTGAAAAGATCAATCTAATAAATTATTGAATGTAACTTTATAAAGACAAGCCTATGATATGTAAATAAGGGGAATGGCAAAAAAATCCCATGCAGACATTAAGCGAGCAGCCAGCATTACGGTAACGACATAATCACAGGTTTCTCCCTGTTCCTTTTAGAGCAGTGCCTTCATCTGTTTGAATGTGGACTGTGCTTCACTCGCCTCCATTGGCTGCCAGGTGAAAACTCAAATATTCTGTTAGGAACCGGAGCCGCAATTGCGGGTGTTGTGGTTTTTTGTACAGATGAGTTCGTCATCCTCAGTGATTTAATGGTGCATATCATTTATTTTAAAATACTGTTACAGGAGCATTCTCTGAGATGCAGCTCCACATTCAAAGGACTGTCCATTATGTTCTGCAGCAGGGCTTTTCATGTGTAGAACTACGGGCTGAGATACTGTCTATCGACACAACATATGCTCTCAGATAAAAACAGCTTGAGATTTTTGATTCAGAGAGTTGTAATTTTGTAAATGCACAGAAATATAATTTAGGGAATATTTTGAAATTTTCAGGCTATAGGTCTTTCTCCCGCTATGTTGCTACACAGGGCAGATGTTGATTTTTCAATTTGCAGGTTTGTTAAGCATTATGGAATGTTTTGGTTCTCAATCAAGAATATTCTTCCCAAGTGGTTCCCAAGTCCTATGCCTGAAAATAAATGCATGTCCTTTTTGTTTCTTAGCAGCACGTGTTCTGCATTCAATAGAAGCATAAAACAGACAAATACAGTGCCATTTATTGGACTGATATATACATTTTAAGCTGAAGGATCTTGGATCGCAATGTATTTACAGGTTCTTTATATTCTACAAAAGCAGTTTGTATAAGGGACGATTGCAATTGCAGTGTGTCATACTGACACTTTATATTTGGAAAATTAGTATATGCCACGCTCCACACCATCCTCAGTATTGTGTCCATCCACTGCTGAACAACTTCAGCTACAAATAACCTTACAAAGCAACAATCCCTGCATAGACAATTTTCACAATGAACAGCAAAGCAGGTAGAAGTGTGTGTACACATCCCCTCTTCCTCAGTTTCCTTGTTTCTCCCTCACGTGCATACCAACAGAGCAGAACAAATATTTCTGGCTCCCCTAAAGAAAGCAGAGGTTGCAGTGCCGACTTCCTCACAATATTTGCTAACTTTAACAGCTGTTTATAACAAATCTGCTGTAATATCGTTCCTACTGGTTTTAGATTTTCACGTAACAATCAGATACTGCTATGGAAACCGCATTGTGCCAGATCCATCTCTGCATAAAGTTGCTGACTTCAGGGCATTCTATCGGGATGGGTCTGGCCCTCTGCAGTCTTCTGCCCCATTAAGTCTGAAGATTATGTGTTGTTCTCAGTCCTTCCACCGTTACCATAATGGGGAGCTGATGTTATAATGTGGGTCAAACAAACAGCTAATTGTTCTTGGGGAAAGCTTAAGCAAAAACAGAATGAGGACTTTAATAATAGTACTTGACGCTATTATAATAGCTTCTAGCAGAGGATTTCAAATCACTTTGCAAGCTTTATAGCAGTCTTGCACATTGCTAAGTATATTTGATACTCCCATTTGAAAGTGAGACCATCATCTGAAGACCATGCTCATACATTCAGGCAGTAGAACAGTGAAAGTTTAAACAATCAAGAAAGCAATGCATGACAAAAGGCAAGCTTTAGAGGGTCCTTCTAAATGAGCCAAGTTGGAATCAAAGCAAAAGTTTCTGAGCACATTTTTAAACAAACAAGCTAAATGAAAAGAAAACAAGTAGGCTACACTGAAGGAATAAAAATTGCACATGAACAGAGCATTTTGTTGCTGTTTGCTTGTTTTCAAAAATTAAAAATTATACTCGCTGTTCTCTCTTATTTTTGTGTGTTACTGCACACTCAGCAGCTGCTTTTGCTAAAGGATGGCACAGGGAAACCTGTGTGTCTGGTTAGAGCTCTGCTCTGGACTGGGACACAACACAGCACTCTGAACTGCAGGAACAGCCTTCCAAAATGGACAAGATTCTGACATGTCTAGGAAGGGTCTAGGATAATTCTGCTGCTGCAGACACACATTCATTAGAACATAAAAGAAAGATACCCTAGGCTGTATCCTGTATGGAAAAATCCTGTCTGAAGGTTCTAAACGGGCAAGGCAGAGGGAGAGTGAGAAGGGAAACACACAGAAAAAGTGAAGCAGTGACACAGAAGTTGCAAGACTGCCAGTATCAAGTTTACTCAAACTGAATCATAAACTGACAAAAAACTCTCCTCCAGAAGTAAAGAAATAGAATGCAAGAGAGCCCAGAGCTTGCAAAGGCTGTTTGGGGTTTTGGTAGATTGGCTTTGTTGCCTGAGTTCCCTATGTCTTTCCACTCCTCTGCTGCATTCTTCAGAGGTTCTCCTAAAAGGGCCAAGAAAACACAGTGAGCAAAAAGCTGGCAAAGGTGTTACCACTTGTCTAGGATATCTCAAGCATTTGTAGATAGTACATTTCAATTGTCCAAATTCTCCGCCCTAGGGAATTGCTTTGGACTTCTCATTCAAGCTGTTACTCATGATGTACTCCGTACTTCAGAGTGCCTGGAACTGGCACAGCAATGTGAATTCTTTGACAAGAAAATAATGGATGACTTAAAAATAATTCTTCATGAATTCTGTGTGTACTTCAAGGTTTCCCAGTGTGGCATATTGGTCTTATATCTCCTGGCTAAAAATAAAACAAAATCAGTAATTATTTGTAGAAGATTCTGGGTTAATAAAATAGTCCCATCACACACTTCTACAACACGAAGCAACCAGAAGAATCCCCAAGCTATCGGAGACCAAGGCAAAATGTCTATCATGGTATCAGTCTCTCCCATCCCTGCGTTATCCCCTGGATATTTATTGAGGAAGTACTGAGTGTATTCAAACCTTCTTCAGTGAAGGACTCAGTGCTAAGGTGTTTAAAGTCCACGATTATGCATCATTTCCTTAAAATGGCCTATTTTGGCTTTTGTGCACTTGAATGAGACAGTAAACTGATTTTTTTTTCTTTTTTTCTTTTTGAAAACCAGATCAGAATCACTTATGCACAGCTGCAATTGTTATTTGCATTATACTGACACCTCAGGATCTCCGGCAAAAGTGGAACTCTGCACTTGGAGTGTTCATGATGAAGCATCACCTTCTCCAAAGAGCTTTCAGTTAGAGAAGGCAGACGGACAAGGGAAGAACTATAGGGCATGCTTACCCCATATCATACGGGGAGAGCATGTTGTCCAAACACTGACCCTTTATGGAGAATGTGGCATTTCCAAAGGGCGATGAAGGAAGAGCATCAAAGACTGCAACATTCTTGAATTTTATTTATCCATCTATGTTTTTGTCCGATACAAAGGGCTGCCACGAATCACCTTCTGCTCCCACTTATACAAATACAGTCAGTTAGGGCTCTATTTTTTTTATTTTATTATTATTATTATTTTTAATGTATGTATCAGTATGTTAGCAACTGAGTCTTGTTAGAGCTTGGTGAAATGCTTGGAAAAAGGGAAAAGTACTGGAAGATGTCATTTTTTTTTTTTTTTTGGTAGGGAGCAGCACAGTTGTTTTGCAAGCTGAACTAAGAAATGCATCTTCTAGCATCAAAACATATCACAGTAACCCACTGGTAACTGAGTCATTGCCTGAGATGGTGCCTTCGAGTTTGTCTGCCCATGAACCTGCATCAAAGCTGCTCTGACCACATAAATATCAAATCAGCTGCTTTTAATTTGTCTCAACTTTGCTAAGACTGTACCAGAGACAAAGGTGATCCAGAGTGATAGGTAATAGTGGCATACTAATGAAATTATAGTTCACAATATTTTGTGGTCTATGCCTCATAGTTCCAGCTACATTTTGAGTAAGACAAATAGTAGACCTGGCCGGTCTGTATTAGAAGAGCAGTCGGGAAGACAGAAAACAATGAGACATTTTTGCAGCAGTTCTGAACAAACTCAGAGAAGAAAAACATGTTCCTGATCCTCACAGGTGCCTAGGTTTGTCCAGCAAGGCTTCTGGCCCTCACTACCTCTGTCACACAGGGTCTTGGCTAATTTGTCCACTACCTACATCAGTTGTGGAAGGCAGGGAACACTCAAAGAAAAGAAAATTCATGCAAGTCTGAACAGGATTGAGATAACGGGAGACATCGTGTACCCAGCTGTCTGACTCACTCGTCTCAGCCTTGCTGCAGGGATGATTGAAGTACCTGAGTTTCAGAGTTTGAACTCATTTGTGATTAAGCAAAAACAGAACTTTTGGGGTACCTACAGTACTGAACTGAGCTATCCAATGAATGGATAGCAAGAGGTGAACAAATCATAGAATCACAGAATGATTTGGGTCAAAAAGGACCATAATGATCATCGAGTTTCAACCCCCCTGCTATGCTCAGGGTCACCAACCACCAGACCAGGCTGCCCAGAACCACATCCAGCCTGTGCTTGAATGTCTCCAGGGATGGGCATCCACAACTTCCTTGGGCAACCTGTTCAGTGTGTCACCACCCTCTGTGTGAAAAACGTCCTCCTAATATCCAACCTAAATCTCCCCTGTCTTAGTTTAAAACCATTTTCCCTTATCCTATCACTGCCACTGTTCCCATTTGTCAATCCACTCGCCCATTGTGAAGAATGTTTCCACATGTTTACCACTGCTTCTTGTTGTCCAGGAGTTCTTCATGCACCACAGCCATTTATGGCATACGCTGCTCAGTTATGTACATGCTTTGGATCAGACTGCTTCTTTCACTCCTGCCTTGCTATTGTTACTGTTTTCCAAATTCACTTACTCTTCTCCCACACAGGTCATCTCCCATAGCCATGTATTCCCTTAGGATCCCATCTGATTAGCTAGAGGTTTCCTATTTGCCTCCAACAGGCCATTGGCTCAGAGATACCATCACTTCCCAGCCTGATCACACTTTTCCATGTACTGCAGATTGATGCATAGTTGTATTTTTCTGTTAACACTTCACAAGCACATCATTTTTCTTAGATGGTCCCCAGACTGCAAAGGTTCTTAGTGCATTTACCACAGTCCATGGCAGCAAAATTTTAAGATGACATTTCCTGTTGCATCTAACTTTGTGGCAAGGTGTCTGATGACTGTATGACAGTGTCCCGAGCCATGCCAAAGATGTACAGGCTGGGGCAAATATCCTTGTTGCTTGCTCCCTTGAGCTCACCATGGTTGTAGGTAGAGCATCTAAAGCATGGAAAAACAGCCAAGACTTCCAAAAAAAGAGAAGCCGACTGACTGACATTCTGAATGCCCTTTTTCCACTTTTTTTTTTTTCCTGGCTTTTATTAATAATATTGCTAAAATTCAGTCTGCTTCTATGGAAAGGTTCAGCTTCAACAACAGAACTTTCTGATGGAAAACACTCAATCATAAAAAGCATTCAATCAATTCCACTGATTTCTTGAAGAGAGCCAGGGACAACTGTATATGAATATCTCCAGAGGAAAAGGATTTTCTTAGCTGGAAAAGGGCAGGTGTTTGTTCTTCCTAGGAAGCATGAGCAGAGCAGCAGCTGATTAACAGTGAAAGCGGTATCAAGAGAAATGTATGATAAGTTTCTGCACAGACTAATTTCTATGGGTAAATATGTATAAATTCCTTACAGTAATAGAATACACAGCAACATTCAACAGATTTCTCTCTGTAATGGTGTATGCAATCAAAAAATATATTAAGGAAAATAACAAGAGAGAGATACTGAAAAAATACCTTCCAGAATTTCCTCTTCTGAATACATGATGCTGCCGTGGCAGTAGTCTAAACATTAATTTCATCCCAAGTTTTTAGACTAGTAGATACCAGGAAGCAAATTCATCCCTGCTCAGCTTCAGTAACCCTACATCAATTTGCATCTTCTGAGGATCGTCCTGAGCAGGTTAAGAGGAAGAAAGAGAGCAGTACTGAGCGTTTAAGCGAACTGCCTCTGGGAAATGTTTTAGTAATTTTCAGTGTGCAACCTTTCAAGTTTCTTGAAAGTAGGGCTATGCAGTCAGGAAACAAGAAGTTCAAAACCCAAATGCTACCCTGGCCCGACCCCACATGGGCAGCCAAAGAAGTTCAGAATTCGGGGGAAAGGAGCCAAACAAATCCTTCAAACCAGAACAGACCATACTGTGAAGGAGAAGATATTCTGGAAGCAAGTTCGAGCTTCAGTCCACTTGCAGTGAAACAGTCAGGTGATAGCCTGTTTGCCACTGAGTTGTCTTACTCAACAGCAACAAATACCACAAAGCAATTATGCTCAGAAATTAAATACTACATATAAAGGATAAGCTCCAGTTTTTTGAGCTGAACTGAAAAGCTACGTAGTCTGTGTAAGAATACTGTAGGAAGAGGACACCTCACTGACATGCACTACGTATTGATGTTTATGTAGTTCTAGTACATAAGCAGATATTTTAACCATTCTCTGCACCTCAGTATTTCAGTATGAGATTCTAATAATGACATTAAGCATTTCCTAAATTAAAAGTTACTACTACATTATTTCCCCAAACAAAAACAAAATGCAATGGCATTTTTTAAAAGATGTAAGGATCAGCAAAAATGGTGCCTAAAGCTATTATTTTATGCTGGGCTTTGTTGTGACAGTTACCATGGCTAACCCATTAACATATTTGCTGTACAACTATGGTCATTCTATGGCCTTAATTAACTTTCAAGTGGAGAGTGCTGTGGCTTACCACTTATTAAATACTCACTACAATAAGTTACAACTCTCTTAGCCAAGACACCTAGAAGAACCAGCCTTCTATCTGACTATAATTTTGTAATTGCTTTTTACTGAAATTATGTTGAAACCGGACCCCCTATGTAAATGTATTTTGACTGGTTCATCTAAAATTGGCCACCTCTAATCAGATCTAGTCGATATTTGACTGAGTAAGTGGAAAATTAAGTTTCTCTATGAAAATGCTTTTTCTTCCCCTTCATTATTTATAATGTAGGCATTTTGTGTGTGTGTGTGTGTGGAAATTTGAAAGCGTGCCCCCTAGAGAACAGCAAAAGACAGACACATCGGAAAGGCTGCTTTGAAAGCTAATCTACTTCCAGTACAACACCCAAACAGTGTAGTTACACCAAGCAAAGCCAATTTCAGCAAGTGCTTTATTCGTGAAGAAAGCAATGTGATTTGAGATTTAATGGAGTCAGAATTAGGTTTTGTGATTAGTTAGGCTCAGCTGTTAAGGTATAGTCATAATGGTATCATTATTTCCATACGTCACACAGTATGAGCATCGTCAAGAAGTCTAATGCATTGTGTGTTTAAACTTGTATACTGCTAGCTAAAATCAACTGAATTCACCTCCATCAGGCATTCTGCTGAGTATAAAATAGGACTTGAGTTAGAAAAAAAAATATTTCTACAAAGGAAACATGTGAAAAGGCCAAAGGAGTGCACAACTGAAAAATATATAAAAATGCAAATTTCTCTAAACTTCATCTTTGGATGGACTGAAGCAGAAGGGAGAACTTCAACAAAGCTATAGAAAAAGATGACAGGTCTGAGTTTCAGAAATTTAAGACAGCAGTAGGATTAGACACTTTGGGTTGTCTTCGCATACATTTCTTATGGGAGTTAATTCCATTTGACATGCAAGACCAAAGCAAGATTACAGAGGCATAGCCCCATGGCGAGGTGTATGCTGTAGCTAAAAGCTGGGATTTGAATAATTGTGCAGGCTTACTCCAAGAATCAGGCGAGAACAGAATGAATGGATTATTACAAGGAACTTTGTACATTTTTAACTGTTGGACTTAATAAAATACCCTGTGTGTAAGACTGGTATTACGGTCCTCTGCACTCACTCCAGTTGAAGTTTGCAGTAGGATCTATCAAATATGAGAAAAAACAGAAGCTGTTAAAAAAGAATGTGTAATGAAGAATTGGGCAGAGCCATGCCCCACACAAATTTCTGAGAGAAGCAAATTTGGAGAGCTTTAGTTCAACATATACTGGCCCCTAAATGTTAAAGGGAATGCATTTCCTGTGCAAAAGAAGGCTGAAGGAACACAAGATATTGGTTCAGAAAAAAATGAAGGGATAAAAAAAAAGGTGAATTTTTATTTCACTGTTTCAGCTTGTTAGCTAGGTCATTTATTACGGAGAAAGATTACTAATCCACACATCATTTTTTTTTTAAATTGACCTCTTCCCTTTGTGTCTGTGGAAGCACTTGTCTGTAAAAGGAGGTAATAGCTGACTGCTCCTTAGAGTCAGTGCTGCTTAATTAACTGTCTAGTGAGAATTATTGAAATACTTATATAATTCTTATTTAGCACTCATTAAAGTGAGAGATACAAATGCTGGACAATGAGAGGTTCAGGAAGGCTTTGAAAAGAGGGAGTTAGTACTCTAATAGCAAAGAATTATGAAAGCCTGCCCATTAACGGTAACAGAGCAGACCTTTCATTTTAAAAGTCACTGGCTCAGATCTGGACTTATTTGATATTTTTAAAAGCTCCTTCATCTAACCCCCAGCAATAGGTGATCTCTGACTGCTCCTGCCATTGCTAGCCAGACTGTGCAGTGCTATGTAGAGCAGGCCAATGAAACCCATGACACCCAGCACCGTGCTTACCCTGCCAGCAGCCCCACACATGCAGAAAGCTCCTCAAGTCCCACCAAGATGGGCAGGGAGAGCCAGCTGCAGCCATCAGCTCCAGTGCACTGAGAAAGTGCACTTTCTCAGTGCGGGACATGCCTTGCTTAAAACACACCTGTGAATGTCGCTACATTGCATATAAAGAAAAACTCAAGTGATGACCATTTTTGCCCTAAAAATAATCTCTTCTTCATTTCAGGGGGCGCCTTGGAAGTCTGACATAAAAGATGATGAATATCCTGAATAACTTGGCAGCTTCCAAAAAGGAGATGAAGAGCCTGCTGGGTACTGAGCAGCAGTAAGATTCAGCACCACCTATAACTTACTCTGTGACATGGATTATGGCAGTAATAGACTGTTGGACAGAAAACGAGCTAAAATCATCAGGACTTTCTGCAAGAGTGAAAGAACATGTATGTGCATTTTGCATGCAGATCAGAAGTTCCTCAGTGATAGCTAAGTAAAAAGAATTAATTGGTCCAATTTCAGTGCATTTCCTGTCTCAGAAATAGGTTTACAAAGGCCATGCTCTTCACCAGTTTGTCCCCAAAAATTTACCAACAGAGAGGAGCATTACCATCGTCTGAGAGTCTTTGAAGGTTCATCCATCCTCAGAGGATGAGCTCCCTTTCTCTCTCTAATCAGTATATTGTCAAAAGTTCTTGAATCTAGAGGAATTCACTAAGAAATGAAGCTCAGATATCCATTCTATTCATATAATGATTGATGAAACATGAGGGAAAATAAATTGAATTATTTTAAATCTCCCAGGGAAACATAATTAAGCTGCAAAGCATTCCCTTGAAATCTTTGTATCACTCTGGCTGTGTCTCCTAATACATGATCAATAATAATATTAATTAAAGAAAATTATTTTGAAGGACTGGCATGAACTTTCAACTTCTACTGTATTTTACACTGTTGAAAGCTAGGAATATTTTTGGCTATGATATCTGTGAGAATCTTCCAAATTTTCAGAAGATTTCTCATATTGTGGCTGGGATTTATACTCTTCTTTTTTCAATAGCTGCAGCTGTTCTTAATTCTAAAATCTGTATGTAGTTCATTAGATATACATTAAAGAAGCCACACAGATGATAACATAAATGTTACAATCTTATCCTAAATAGAGAAGCTGGCTAGTTGCATGGATGATGCTGGTTTCAATTTCTCCTTAACTGGAATTCCAGGCATCAAATGTTTGTACACAGCAGCCATACTAAGTCATTAGCTGCAACATATGTTTCCATCTTGAGCTCAAAACGTGGTATATAATTCCAGTTCCCCAAGGAAAAGATTAAGTAAGACTTGTGAAAGTCGTAGGTGAAAAATCACAGCAGACATGACTCGATAAGGTTTGGGATCAGAAGATAGGAGAAAGGACAGAAGCTAATTTGATACTAAAAAGGAAAAACAGTCATCAGTCTTATGAAGGAATTTTGCCTCAGATGGAATTTGTGAAAAAAGAGGCCAGGGAAAACATTTGTTTTCCAATTTGTTTACCAATGCAATGAAAGTAAATAGGAGACAACTGGGTGAGTTTTCTACCTACAGATAAATATAAAACATTTTTGAGTGTACATATGTATTTAAATATTTATTCACAAATATATATATATACATATGAGACTACAGATACATTATGGCTTTAACTACATAGCATTGTTTATGGAGATTTGAGATGAAACGGGAAAGGGAACTGGGGAAAGAGGACAGGGGGAAGGGAGTCCCTTGTCGTGGTGATAAAAACTAATTCGTGTGAAATGATGATGATGACATAAAAAGCATGGCAGTTGCAAGCAAGTCTAAATGGCAATGCCAGGCATCATCCCTAAAGAGTGACCAAGACTTTCATCAAATGTCATAAGCTTTGTGCTGTGGATTTTTTCAAAGAGAACTCTCACTGGGCAAACAGCTTCCATTTTCATGAATGCAAGTCATAAACTCACATATATGAAAGGGAGAAAGACTTCTCAAATAAGAAAATATTTGTTATGGAGAACACAGAAAGTTTCAGAAGAAAGTAGACATTGAATTTGGATCACTAAATATTATTACAGAAGCCATAAATAGAGCAAGAGTAATTAGCACAACACCTTGATATTTCTGAAACAGGAAAGTAGTTCAGGAAAAATAACAGGATCTGAGATGTAAATAAATTGGATGTTTGCTTGTTCTTTTAATAACACAGGTATTGAGAAGGGAAATTTTAGACCCTGTGAAAGAAGGCCAATAATTTCTCCCCAAAGGTAAAGATTCCTCAAATGAGCTTCATCCTAAAAAAGATCAGAGTAAAATATATGAAGCAAGATGCCATAATGGGCTGTTGCTTAAACACAGTCACCAATAGTACCCTATTCTGAAAACTAGGCTGTGGGTAATTGAATGTAAGACGAAGCAAAAATATAGAAAAGGCCAAGCTGAAGCTGAAGAATAAAAATGCAGTGTGTGTAACAGTATTGAGAAGAGTACAGCTCTGTAGAACTGATTAATAAGAAGAGCAGTGAACAGTATAGAGTGGATTTGCAGAGATTAGAACATTGCAAGCTTTGTCCAAAAGACTGTATAAAGTCCTTATTGGGTTTGAATTTAAATAGGGTAAAATTTATCTAACATCATTAATGTTTCCCTTTGACCTTTAAATATGCCTTCCCCCTGCCTCAAAAAAGGACACTTTAAAACATGTTTGTGCTCCTCTGCCTATATTATATTGCCTATGCATGTGTGCTTGTGCATGTGCACACACGTCTGTTACATTTCTCTGCACTACAGTAAGAGATCAAGCAAGTAATTACAAACTGCTTTAACCCTGGCAGTCAAATTCAGGAGAACATATACTTTGATAAATCCTTCAAGTCATGCTTCTGTGTTAACAAGTCCAAAAATTAGAAGTACAAGATTGCAGAGTAGGAACTTGGTAATTTTTTGTCTCAGAGCTCTCACAAACACTCCAGCGGAGCGGTACAGCACGTGGCAGCACCACCTCAGAGAAGTTTAAGTCAGTAGTAAGAAATTTTTAGGAGGAAACGAAACAGAAATGGACTGGGCAGTAATACCGAAGATAATATTGATAATGTTTAAAAAACAGAAAACTGCAGTCAGCAACAGGACACTGAAAGGAGATGGCAGCATCAGAAAAACATAGCATTCAGTGACAAGTTAATAACGGCAACTGTCATTACAGAGAGAATTAAATATTTAATGGACAGAATCTAGGGGAAAGATACCAGAATGCAGATTTAATATTCTGGTTACAAAGCTGCTTTCAAAATGTCTTAGAGACAGAACTTTAGACCTAAGCTATTATGTTTTGGAGAGTGTATACTTTTTCATCACATGAGACTGGGAGTTATGCTCAGTCTGGAAATGCTTATAGTAGCCTCAGATGTGGGGAAAAAAACAAACAAACAAACAAACAAAAAGACTCACAAAAAACTCACCCTAGCTTTTTTTTTCATTGGTCTTTACTTCCATCAAGATGCAGTATTTGCCACAGACGTAAAACTCAAACCTAACAGAGCAGAAGTCAGAAGGACAAGGGTGTCCCTAAAGGCAATGTACATAATATCCAGCAAACAGAAGATATGAAAAAAAAATAAGCATTTTTTTAAATTAAAATTCCAACAAAGAAATATGCTTCCAACAGAAGAAATGTATATGTTCAGTCCCTAACTTCTTGCTATTTTGAAGAGGGCTTAGAAAGTATTCTTAAGATGCAGTCAAGGCAAGCCAGATGTCTCTCATCTAACTTTCCCTCTGTAAATGGTGCAAATTAGAAACCCAGCTCCCTATATATGCTCTGCAGGAGGGCAGGTATAGAACAATGTGAATCATCTTGTGGAGCTGACCTTTTGTCCTCACAGGCTATGCAAAAAGCCAAGAGGTTTGGTCTGGTGTATGGCATATACCCCAGAGCAAAAGAGGTGAATCCCAGTGTACAACTCACTCTGAAAGCTGGAGACCTGAGACTTCAGCCAGCTCTAGCTCATGAGGACACCTCTGTGAATTCTCTTCTGGAGTTAGAGTGAATTTCAGAATTTGGTAAAATACGTATAATCTGTTGAATAAGTGAAAAGACAAATGACTAATCTTAAATGTCGCATTTCCTGCTTCCATGCATGCTCGCCAATGGTTTCCTATATACAGAGTTGACTGAAGGGAGGGGTGGGATTGAATAACAAATTGATGCGATACAATCACATCATTCACAATCACATAATGGACTATATCCCAATTTTCAAAAGGCATAAAGTATCCTCATTAATACGATAAGTGCAGCAGTCAAATCAGTACTACGATTTTATCAGGGTTTTTGACTGTACATGAATTAGAATATAAAATGCATACAGAATATTTAATAGAAAGGCTTTAACATTCTGTGAATGTATTTCTTACTGTCATTTACATCGCATTAAAGTGAAATTCCACATAAAAGCATAAAGAGAGTACTCTATGTCCTAAATTATAGTTTTTCATTGTTGTCATGTCCACATACTGGAAATCTTATTCACAGGCTGTAATATCATCTTAAGTCTGAAAGGGGTAAGGTGTTTCTCTGTTTGTTTGGTATGGCTGTCAAGTGGAGCTGTTGCACAACAAGGTCAGATGGTCAGGATGAAGCCCATGGAGATTTGTTGGGGATGTGATTGCATTCAGTACCTGTTCTACAACAGGAGCTTCTAGCTCCCATTCTCAGCAGAGTGCTAACTTTTATCAGGTTTGGAGAGATGTTTCCTACTTTCATCTCCTTTCATTTTTCCACCTTGCTTTCAGAACATGGTTTTAAAATGAAGTTTGCCAACAAGTATTTGACTTCAATTCCAAGCGGATGCCTTTAGTCTTTAAGAAGTAAGTATACACAATTTCTGTATGCACGTGCCTCATATTAAATTTTACCATAAAAAACTAGTAACATCCATTTTTACAATCTAACCTATTTCCACAGATGCGGTAGATTCATGCTTCAGATTTGATGACTGGTCTAGAAGAACAAGAGCCTGTAAACTCACATTTGTTCTGTGCTCATCAACGCCCCTAGCACAGCCGGTGTGTTGTTTCTGAGTATTATAATTAGACAAATTCTTATTTTCCTTTTCACCAGCATGACTGGAACATAAGAGAAAGTAACAATACTGCATGCTGTCCATGGAACAACACACGTGCTTCTTCTGTCTGCGGCTTTTCAAACAGATGCAGGTCAGCTCCTTTGAGAGGAACAGCAAGCACAAATGCTTCCTTAGATGTCCAACATGCAAGAAACCTAGAAGCTCTTACTGGTACCCTGAGATACAGACTTGGGGTTCTTCCCCTGATAAAAACAGTTGGCTTCTGTAGTATCTACATATCCTTATTGCAAGGTACAATTTGCACTGCACAACCTTGCACCCACAGCAAAAATACATGATCACCACCAGCTCTATCTGCTCTGCTGCCTTGGAGTGCATAAAGCAGCTGTGTCAGTGATCCCCTACAAACTGGGCTCATCTGCAGTCATGGCTTTTCCATATCATCTACATTCTTTTCCTTTTATTATATTTTTTTTCTTTTGATTTTTTTTGGTTGGTTAGTTGGTTGGTTGGTTGGTTTGGGGGCCCAGTGTTTTTTCGTTGTTGTTTTGTGAGTTTAGTTGTATTTTTGTTTTGCTTTGTTCTTAACATCCTGCAATGTTAACATCCCTATGTGATGCTGACCAAGGCATGCTGGGAGGACTACAAAGAAGTTGTCCAAGCAGCCAGGGATCAGGTTAGGAAAGCTAAAACTCAGATAGAATTAAATCTAGCCAGGGACATAAAGGAGAACAAGAAGAAATTCTACAGGTATATCTGTGATAAAAAGAAGGTCAGAGATGTGGGCCCTCTCCAGAAGGAAACTGAGGGATACAGAGAAATCTGGGGTGCTCAATGACTTCCTTGCCTCAGTCTTCACTGGTAAGGGCTCTAGTCATGATGCCCAAGATGTAGAAAGCAATGGTAAGAACTTGGAGAAGATAGATCTGCCTGCTGTAAGTGAAGATCAGGTTTGAGACCATCTGAAGAACCTGAAGGTGCACACATCCATGGGATCCAACAAGATCCATCCATGGGTTCTGAGGGAACTGGCAAATGAAGCTGCCAAGTCACTATCCATCATATTTGAAAGGTCATGACAGTTTGGTGAAGTTCCCACTGACTGGAAAAGGGGAATCATAAGCCCCATTTTCAAGAAGGGAAAAAAAGAAGATCCAGGGAACTGCAGGCCAGTCAGTCTCACCTCTGTGCCTGGCAAGATCATGAAGCAAATCCTCCTGATTTAGACTGGATATCGGGAAGAAATTCTTTATTGTGAGGATGATGAGACACTGAACAGGTTGCCCAGTGAGGTTGTGAATGTCCCCTCCCTAGAGGCATATAAGACCAGGCTGGATGGGCTGTGAGCAACCTGGTCTAGATGGAGGTGTTCCTTGGTATAGCAGGGGGGTTGGAACTAGATAATCATAAAGGTCCCTTCCAACTCAAACTATTCTATGATTCTACGATTCTAAGGCATCATCTTTGTTGAAATCAAATGTAGGATTCTAGGGTGTACCAAATAACTGCTGGACTTTAAACTGTGAGCGATTATATGACCTTCTTTCTCATTCCTTTCTTTCTTTTTTTTCTTTTTTTTTAATATTGGATCCTAATCCTTTACCCACCTTTAACTCATTAAATTCCCATTAGACCTACTAGCTTCTGCAAGGAGCTTTTTTCAGCAGATGATTCCATGAGTCTGTGATTCATATGCAGCACCCATATGTAAGGGATAAGATATGTAGCATCCAAGCACCAGGAAAGAAAGAACAGGAAGTTATACTGCATTCATAGAAGCAGCTACAGCTTTAACTGCCTCCTTTGCCTGTGAATTTACCGATACTTTCAGATCAGACAGCAGTAAATATCAGCACTGCTATACTCAGATTCTAGTAACCACTTATCCACATGGGAGCAGGAACATCACTGTTTGAAAAGAACACACAGACTGTTGTGTATGATCAGTGCTGTTTTTAGTACTGCATATATCACAAAAAGACCAAGGACTTTTATATAGTCAATGCGAAATAAAGAACTTGTAGAAAGTGATACCTCCTGAAACAGTCTTTTTGCAGAGCAAACAATCTGCTGCTTGATTGTAGAAAATGAGATAGAGTTAGAGAAGTGAGAATGGTACTTCTGACAGAATCTGCCAGGAGCAGATTATGAAGAAAGAAAACTCTCCCCTTCATTTCGTCTTATTTTCAATATACTCAACATCATGTATCCAAGTCCCTGCAAGTCTGCAGGTGAATTATTTGTCATCTCAATTCCTTTACTTTTTGCCATAATAATGCAGTTTTCATTAGGAAGGAGTCAACGTCCACCTAGCACACGTGTCCTGATATTAGGGGTGAGGACTTTAAAGAACATACTGTTGGTAAGTAGCCGCAAAGGAAAGTAAATGTTGTCCCTCACAGGCTTCTTGTTCTGCTTGAACAGCCAAGCAGAATGGTAGGTCACAGTTCTGAAAGAAAGGGGCACTTTGTAGTATTGTGCTGGGAAGCATGCTTGCCAAAGAAGATGGCTGTGCACTAATGCTTGTGCAGTATCTGAATATCAAGCATGGGGTACCTCAAAGAGCACAGCAGAGTGATGGGGGACACAAGCACCCCATGCACAGTGAAAGGGATGGAGGCACATGCCCTGGTGTGTCCTACAGCAGCTTGAGGTGAGCCTCAGCAATCCCTGTGCAGGCTGTCCAGGTCATGCAGTTTTCTCTGACTCCTACCCTTGCAGTGTGTCCAATATTTAAGAAAAGGACAATTCTACCCTTACTCTGTTGAAACTCTCAGAGATGATGTTCCTGGTATTTACTGTCAAGCAACTCTGTACCTTACAAACAGAAGCCTGCTCACAGCCTGAGCAGCATGGTGTTTTCATGAAGATCCTTGCAACATTTCACTCTCCGCTCCTTTCTCCTCCATCCTAAAATCATGTGGAAAACACATTTCTTTTCTCCCCACTTGCTTTTTTCAGACCTCTACTTTCTGTTCCTGCAGATTCCAGACTCCACTGAACACGAAAATATTTAGAGCAATTTGGGGCAGACATTTTCAAAGAGATTTCTGTAAGGTTTTCTGTCAAGCCTCTAGTTAAAGTCAAGCAGTTCCAGGGCTGACTTGCACAATTAAAATAATAGTCCTGATTAAGGCCTGGAATTACTGAGCATTTTTCAGGGAGTATTTTACCCAGACAGCTTTAATCTTGTTACATGCAGAAATTAAGAATATTCAAATTCTTGGATTGCTGCAAATCCAAGCAAAACCCAGCGTACTTCAGTAGGTGATTCTGCCACCTAATTAATTAACTGAATGTTCATCCCACGGGGGCCACTTTTTTTCCAGACCAGAAAGGAATTGGTTCTTTATAGTGGTGTTAAGTGGTGTGGTATCAGTTTGCAGCATCATCTGTGACATGAGATATAAAACAGAGGTCTGATCTATAATGGCATTCATAGATCATGGGTGGTATTTTCAATAAGCATTAAGACTGGCTCAGCATGCTGGATTTCATGTTGACACCCTCAGTTTCAGCTACAAAGTCTCCTTTGGAGTTTCCCTTGAACTCAGAAGTCAAATTGGTGTCTTGTTCTAAGGCTGCTGTAGTATCACAGTTGATGAAGAATGCTGCCATGGCAAGAGCACTGTGCTTCTCTCCCAGCAAGCTTGGGAAAGAAGATGACCACAAGAGCAAAAGGGACAGGACCATTTCCAAACTCCATCTTCTAGGAGAAGCACTGACGCAAACACATCCAAACATAAGTTTGCAAATGGAGTTTGTGCCACTGAAAGGTTATTTTACAGTTCTTTAGTGTGAAAGATGATATGTAAATACAGAATATTTCATGCGAAGAAGCTAGAGAAACTGCATCTTGTAATTTTGAATGTGATCTTTTTTCTCTTTCAGCATCTCTTGGTTCTTCCTATGGATGTCTTTGGCTCTAACGAGATGTAACAAATTAAATAAGCACGAAGGAAAAAGAGAAATAATTACAAACAAATAGATAATAATCAATTTTACAACTACAAAACATACGCTCTGGTGATGAGTGTGCCTGTTTCTATCAGAAATTCGAACATGCCTGTGTGATAAATCTGATCAGCTGTTTGCATGTAAAAGATATATAAGTCTCTCTTTTCTTGAAGTTTTCTGATTAGGATTTTAGGTATTATTTCTGATGTTTTTCCAGATTGACATCCATGCTCCACTTTGATAATGAATACCCCAAGAGAGCGCAGAGACAAGACTGGGTCTCAGAAGCTAGGAGCATTTCAATCAAAGATGGTTTGTTAATAATAAAGTAAGAAAAAAAGCCATTTGCTTCTTTTGCAGTGACTGCAGCGCTGACCCCCTCTTGGTCCTGCTAGGCCTGTCTGAGCAACAGCAGAGTTCAGTGGTAATTAAAGCAACAGTGTTGTGAAAAAAGTGTGAATTACTTTTACAAGAAGACTTGGATGTTGCTACCAACTGACAAAGCACAGCAGGAGAACTCTGCTGGATATTAAAGAGCTCTATGGTAGTCACTGTATTGTAAGGTGGCTTTTCAGCACAATGCAAAATTGTGACTTTTCACAAGTTTATATCTCAGGAACCATTTGAGTTATCGGCTTAAAATTTAGTATGTTTTATAAGGCATATAGCAGACACCGTAAATGTGTCATACTTGGTAAAATCCGGTCCTGTTTAAATTATGTAGGCCCTAAATTCAATTTTTACCCTTCAATTATGACTTCACCGGGTAATTATTGCAGTATTACAGCCCAGACTGTTGTGCAAAATTACATAAAGGCATATGTATTCAGACATCTCTCAGCAAATTATTGCAGAGTCAAATTGCCTGAATTTCCATTTTTGACATTTTTAAAACTAAAAAGCATAGCACCTCACATTTTTGGCATTGCACAGAGAATATATACTAGACAGCAGCCCTGTACTGTACTGTATAAATATCCTTTTAAGACAATGGGATCCTGTGAGGCAACACAAAGGGCTGGTTGTGACAAATTCTTCACTATCTCAATGGTTTTTTCTATAGTCATCAGAACAAGCACATGTTACAGCAGACTGTATGGTTTTGTCAGAGTGCGCTGAGAAGAGGGGACAGACCCTTACGTTGGTTTTAAGCATGTGTGATGTGTAAATCCAATAAAGACAGAATAGGCAAAACCAGCTACTTCTGTAATTCTGAGAAAACAAGGATTAGAATCTGGCCCAGTATTACACAGAATAAGAGGAAGGGATCTTTGACACAATGCAACAGCATTGTTCTTCAGGGCGTGATAGGATTTGATTCACTAGTCGCTATAGTGGTTTCTGAACTCAGTTTCAGTACAGTGTGAGGAATTTATATAATCAGCAATATAGAATTTTCATTTAAGACTTACGAGCTTGAAAGGATTTTGTAAATGCACACACCGATCCTGTTTTGAACAAAACCTAGGACCTGCTCTGAGCAGCCCAGCAAGCTGGTGATTTACAAAAAATCACAAAGAAGGGCTATTTACTTCCACAAATTTCCAACGGGAAATGACACTTTTTGTTCCAGCAGATAAACACAGAAGAGAATAAAATTATGAAAATGTACTGTGAGCCCAGGATGGCAGCCACATAAAGAAACATAGTCCAGTACCTACTGCTATCCCTAGGGCTGCAAGCCTCATTACCCATGGAAAATTTTTCTTTTCCAAACTTTGGAAGACAGTTGGTATGTGCTGCTCACTGTTCTAGGGAATGAGGGAGAGACTGGGCAGCCCACAGGAGAAATGATGCACATATTCAGTTTTGCAGTCCTGGGGTTACCCTGAGACAAATCACTGTACATTGTTTGGCAGCGGTTTGACAGAAGCTGTACGAGCAGTTCTTCTCTTAGGTGCAGCAGTTCCACCAGCTGTGCTCACAGATTCTTGTAACACAGCAAATCACTTCATCTTATACATCTAATAGCAAAAAGATCATTTGCTTACAATTTTGTTAACATCAAAATAAAATCACAGATTTCAGAACCCCCACAGCTGGGGAGTTGGGAGAGAGAGGCACAAATCCACAAATGTGCTAAGCACAGCTGTCACAGAATTAGAGAATCGAGAAAACACACAAAATCAACTTGGAGGAGGGGGGAACCCGAGAAACGGTCTCGGCCTTGTGTAGCATGCGTTCAAATGGTGGGTGCTGTTTAGAGCACGTAGACAATGAACAGCATAAAAAATCTTTTAAAAAATCTTATTCTACCTGATGTTTTCTTTCCGGAATTCCAGATGGACAACATGAACCCTTTGTTCAACCCTTCCTATGTCTTTCAAAGCTTAGGTAGTTCTTAAGACGCGATGCAAGTCTTTTGTGCTAGGGAAAATAAGAAAAGCTTGCTAGAATTCAGAAATACAGTTCAAAACAATAGGCCCCCACCCAACAACTCAAGTGCCCTGTTATTTCTCTCAGTTACATCCACAGCTGTATAGAAAAATAATCAGATCTCCAGTATCAGTACTGTAAACATAATATCAAAACAAATTTCCATGAAACTAATCCCTTTAACCACCGCTCACTCCTAGGCTGCCTGGCTCTCACCAATAAATAATTCTGTCCTTGAAATACAAGGCTTTGAACAATGCTTTTGGATTTATTTGCAGTTAGCAACCAAGCCTTTGGTTTTTGTAAAAATGACACCCAACATGAAAAAAACTCACTCCCCTTAGCATATCATCTTTTATTTTACTTTTTATTCAAGGAAAGATTGATATTTTCAATTATCTAGAAAAAAAAATTGATTATATGCTTAACAATAAGCATATGTCGTTGCTCATTTGCTTAAGTGCTTTGCTGGATGAAGGTCAAAGTGCTTCCAGCCTTAAAGGATGAAACCTAAATGTTGCTTTCCGCCCTTTTCCCACCCTGAAAGTAACTAAGCTAATGGCAAAGTTGATTAAATCAGCGAAAAGCTTAGTGCTTCACGTTAGGACATTGGATCCTGACTGACTCAAACCTCTTTCTTTACCATAACATCACGAAAGCTACAGAACCTGCATACGGAATTAACATAAAAAGACGTGGCTGCTGCTTTCTCTCATGACAGACGGGTCGCCTCAGAATTACAGGTTGGAGCCATCAGTTCTTCCTCATACTCTTAAGAAGGGTGCATTGAACTGTGAACCAATGGGATGATGAGGCTGTTTATTCCCAGGCACAGACACATGGCAAGGGTTAACAAGAAGCAGCTAAAATCCTTGTCCCATCAAAGAAAACGCTATGTCTTTATGCCAACAGCTCGTTTGAGTCTTGAGAGAAGTCATCTGTGCTTGGTAGCAGACAGAAACTGCCCATACAGGAAAGGTTGCGTGAGACCATTAGTGAGTGAGTGCCTCTCACCAACATGAAAAGTCACAGCCACTTAACTTGAGAGCCCAATGCACACTCCAGGACAAAATCAACAAGCAGTGTGTTCAACCGGTAACAAAAAACTTGGTTAATTTTCGATCTCAGTTTATATTCTTCTCTTGATATGCAAAAAGAAATGCAACAGATATCGATGCATGTGACATGTCAGTCTCCAACTTCCTTTGTCAAACAGAAACAATTAGAATACAATTAAATGACAGTCCTGTGCTCTTACAGCATCATTCCAGGTACACTCTCTAGCAGTTGGTTTATCACAGCACTACTGCCAGTCTAAGCCATTATTCTTTACTTGCTTTTTCATCAATTTTATAGCTAATCTGATCTTCTCTGATCAATCAGATCTTTAGATATTCACATGTTCAAACTTAGGAAGAGCAGGAAGTCTTAACATCCAGTGGGCCCATATGAAAGCATAGGAATAAAATCCAGGATTTATACTAGTCAATTGTTTTCTTCAGTGGTGTGAACACTGTTCATACTGCCTGACCTTTACAGAACAGAAAAGTAGTAGAAATACTTTTGACTACTGCTTTATGTGCAGACGTATGGTTTTCTGAGACGTTACCAGGCACTTCATATGCTTAGTTAAAGAAATTTCTCTAAACATAACATTCCTGACATCTCACGTAGGAAACTTTGTTTTTTCTCCCAAAATGAGTTTATGTCAGTGTCCCCTCATGTTGAAGCAATACAGTACTCTGATGCTAAAAACATCAAGTCCGTATGTACAAAGACCTCCAGTAGAAGTTAACAGTGAACTTGAACAATGACACACTTAGATTCAAAACCCAAAATTGAAACCTATTTCTGTGCAAGCAAAAGAACAATCCAGGTTTTAGAAAAATGCTTTCTGAGAAATAGACAGAAATGAACGCATCTAACACTAAAATTATCTAGAAAAGTCAAGCAGAAAAAGTCTTCCAAGACAAATTAGTGTAACCATAATTCCTTTCTGGGGGCAGAGGTGTATAAAAACAATTCTGCCAAGTTCGGATTATTCTTGTGTGGTATGAAGCACCTCATGTTACTTTTAAGTTCAGTATTGCCTTGTCTGACCTGCATCAGCCCCAGAACCAGAAGAGGGAGGGGAAGCATCAAAGACTAAAGAAAGAGAGAATGAGAAAATAAAGTCAATGCCTTTAGAGTATTATCTTCATGGACTTCATGGACTTCATGGACTTCTGTGTGCTCCAGAAGTAAGAGAGCCTTCAGCTGATCACTGTTTCCTTTACCACAGTTAGTACTAAATAACATGGGGAGAAATGGCCACATGAGAGTGTAAGGCCTGCATTTTTGTTTTTTCTTCCCCTAATTGGCTAATTAATTTAAAGACCAATAGGACTAACTATGATCACATGACTGAGAAAGCAACTTGTTAAAATAATGCAAGACGATAGGAATGCATTACACCTCAAATCTTCCACCTGCTCAGCAACGTATACAAAAGTACATTTGTGAAGTACAGTTCACAAATAGACACATAACATGTAGGCTCTAGATGATATTCCATCACCATTTGTGCACTCTTTAATTAGTATGTAGTGAACACATACTCCCACATCTTTTGTCATGTTAACTGTCAAGTCTCCCTGTTCTACCAGACCCAAGCCAGCTGTGGGGAACTGATCACTCAGCAAGGTAAAGCAAGGAAGATGTGGAGCCATTTGCTCACCATGCTCTCTTGTAGTACAAATACCAAGCACTCCTCGCTCGTTCAGGGAACTGACACAAAACAAACAAATAAAACAAACAAAAAAAGGTGAACAAACAGCTGGAACAGTGAAAGTAAATGGATGTCTCTTGTTCAGTATCAGATAATTATCTTTTTTTTTTTTTAACATGTGCTTTGTTTCAACATTAACCTCATGAGCTAACATCAAATGCACTCCTACTAGACTTCATAGAAACCCTCCCATTTTCCCAAGAAATGAAGGATCTTGTCTTTCTATTACATTACAGATAAAATAACTCGTTCTCACCATATCAGCCTCAAAATATTACACTATAAAAAGTACATTTGATTTTAAAATGCCTATGGATTTCTAAAAATAAAATGAAGGTACCAGCATTTAAATAAGTTACAGTCTTCTGGTATTCACAAATTGCAAGATCTGCAGCAGATATGGGTGAGTTTAAAAGATTGTATGTAACTTATTTTTATCACATCGTGTATCATCCAAAGAAGACAATTTTTTACAATTAGGCAGTGTTGTAAATTAACACCTATGACAGTTTGGTTTCCAACCTGGATTTAAAGTGGGGTTAGAGGAGAATGGGCCTTCTGCATTCAGGACCTCACCTTTCCACCAGCAAATAAGACAGACTAAGTCCATTCACCAGCAGGTGAAAGGGGACAGTGGACATGCAGAAGCAGTGTAATGTGAGCTTATGTCAGAATTAGTGTCCCTGCAACTACCAGTGAATGACGAAACCCCCAGTGATGCACAATCGTATGAGTGGCATAATTTCCTGTAGAGACACTGCTGTTGGTCTTACCACTTGGTTGCCTCAGCTAATCACCTCATTTGCCTACGCTGGCCATTTGGTGAGATAAAGAATGAGGCGCAAAGGGGTGGCAATGTATGGTGGCACTGAGAGAATGAAAATTAAATGAAGATATGCGAGGTTAAACTAACAAAGGTCTGGTATTGTCCACACAGCTTTTTTTTTTTTGGCCTGGGTGGGCCCTGCATACAACAAGGTTCTCACAGAACTTCCTAATGCAATTAGATGCACAAATTTGTGCTTTCCTCCAGCAGTTACACAAAGCTTATAGCAGCAGCATTGCTCAGGACACAAGCCTCAGGAAACATGAGTGTGTAGAAACACCTGTATGTAGATATCCACATTCCACATGCTTGTAGAGTATGAAAATTTAGAAGCTGACACATGCACAAAGGAATATTAAACTTGTTCTACTAGGATAGTTATCAAATTACCATTCAAAATGAAGACTACCCAGCTATCTCTTGTACTACTTCAGATAGGCAGTAATTTACTCAGGGGATTCGTATCATTAAAAGACAAGCAGAGAAGAGTAGACACAAAATAGACAACGGAAGCAAGTGTGACATTATGGTAGGGACAGGGTTCCAAAATACTTTCTACAGGCTGCCCAGGCTGCCCACTGACAGGGTAACACATATTGCAGACTAGCACTGAGCAAGCAGCACAAGTGTTTAGCGTGAGCTGCTCCTTTAAAGTGGTTCTTTTGTCCTGTCTGCAAGATGAATGTAGTTTGCTGAAACTGAGTTTCTTTAGTGTAGTTTGTACAGGTACGGTGGCTGGCAATATCTGCAGCCGGGTTTTGTAAGGCACAGCTCTTGAAGGTACCCCATATACTAGTGTAAGTGGTAAGTAAAATAAGAAGAAAATGATGACATTCTTCAAGAAACAGCTTTAGGTCCTTGAAAATGATTATTTCAGTTTGCCTGCAACTGTAAAAATGAGTTTCAGGTAATAGCTTTTCTTTTATATAGTAAATGATAAATGAGTATTTAAACATTGACTCATCCACCAACTAAGATACAAAGAACATAAAAACTCACTGTGCTAACAGGGAGTTTGAGAACTAAAGTCACCTGATTTTTCAACCTGGTGATTACACCATAAGGGTGTTCATTTGTCTTTACTTCCACTCCAGTGTTCCAAAAAAGTATATATATTTCCACTAGAGACAATCAAGCCTTTTAGCTTCTGCCATTTATATCTCTGCACTAACCCCACAAGAGCTCTCTGTTCAAAGTTCATGGGTCTTTTATGACCACAACAACCATAACTGGAATATTCTGACCTCAGGATACGTAGAGAACAAAAATATTAAAAGAAATCCTCCTCCAGTGTTTCCCCTTTACTCAGGATAGCATTAAATACTCTAAGAACAAATCCTGGGGAAAAAGAAAAAAAAAAAAAAGAATGTTATCTATTTTGATTACCAATAGCAGTTCACACATTCAGCTCCTCCTTTTGTCTCAGTGTGACAGGAATGAGAAAAAAAAATCATTATGCTGGGCCTAGGATTTTTTAAATGAGGAATAAAAAAAAATCACCAAAATAACAGATTATGAGGAGGAAGCTCTATGATTATAAACATGAAGGCTTTCATTTTTTCCTAGAATATACCTTTCCAAAGCTTTGTAATGAATACCAGTGTGCGAAAACTCCAACAGCACAAACAAGTTCACTTCAAAATAACTATTATTTAATAGACCAATTCAATTTTAACATTTCAACGGACAATCTGCGTTCATGGGGAGTCAGAGGTATAATTTCTTGCCAGGATTTTATTTCAATTGTCTCCTGCATTATGAAAAGAAACTACAGGTACTAAGCCATTAAGATTTTACTGTGCGCCATGCAAGGAAATCCTCTATTAGGTTTTGGGGGCTTTGGGGCTGGGTTTGTTTGTTTTGAATCAAGAAGAAAATTATTCAGTGCAATAACATGGCCTTCACTTTGCAAGTTTTCCTAACATAAAATGTGTTTCTTGGCTTTGTCACTAAACTACCATAGATATGTTTACCTAGAGTATATACAGCTCTTTGAAAGCAAGTCAAGATCTGAGCTCATTTTAGCAAATATTTGTTTTCTAGTTAAAGCACGCTTTTTTTTTTTTTTAATCTTGTTCATCATGCTCTTTGTCTATTTTCTACGATGAAATGGAGTTTTTCTACTCAGATCCTGGGCAGACAGATAATATTGCTGTAGGTTCTAGAAGTGCCCTGCACATGGAAGCACTATCACAGTGGTCATGCAAAAAATAAATATTAAAAAAAGTACACATACTTAGAAAATAATCCATAAAAAATGCTTCTCAAGCAGCTTACTGGGAATGTGCAAAGGAGATGGTCCAAGAAGTTTGAAACAAACTCATTTGCTTCAGTGATGTGATTTTTCCCCCTTCTTTACTCACTGAAGGGTGAAGAACACTGAGTTCATGAATTTGGTGAGACTTGCTTTCTAGCCTTCAAAACCTTTGGAAAATAGTTGGCTGCAACTCTGTATGAAAGCTTCTATATCCTATAAATGGTTTCCCATGATCCAAATGCTGAAATAAAAATAGACAAAGGATTTCGGGGAAAGTGTATATTAACTAGGGTCTTCAATCACTAGCATTCCAGCAGTCAGAGAGTAATTCCTTAATCAGAGTACAAGTATAAATGAAGGATAGAGTCAGCGTGAAAAGAGGCAAAAACACAGTTCAAGGCAGAATGTGCTCTGTAACTTCTACATGCAAACTCTGTCATTAGAGCAGAACAAATGAGGCACATTTCACAATAACACAGTGCTTGTCCAACACTTTGTGTTGTAAGACCCTGCATTTAAGGTACTTAAAACGTTGCCAGACTTTAAAAATTTGGGCCAAAATTTCCTCAAAATGAATGGTTTAGGAATACTGATGCACAGCCAGCAGGGTTGCTTCTCAAAATGACCTTAAGGAACAAATACTGAGATAACAAACAAACAGAAAAACCTCCCCAAAGCCCACCTGCATTTCGTTGACAAATATGCCTTCATGCTTTAAACCACTTACTTAAATTCTGGCAGGGAAGCCACTGTGAGATCAGAAATTTGTCTTTTGTTGTCTCCAAGGGAAAAAAATACATAAATAAAGAAAGGAAGCTCCCCTATTCAATGAAGTCTCAGCATGCAGCATGAAAAAGAAAATCTATGGAGATTCATGGAGATTCAGCTTCCTTTGAGAACATGTAGGGCTGTCAGGGAAGTGCACTTGGCCATGACCTTCTGTGCCCTCCTCCCGCTGTGCCACCAATTTGAGGGCTGCAGAAGGGAGCCCCTCCTCCTGTGCTGCCCTTCTGGCCCTCTGCACCCCAGGCACGTTTTGCTGACCAGAAAAGCCTGTTTACACCATGGCACTGAGCACGGAGCTTGGGCTGAAGTGTGGGCCCGTACTCACACTTACCTGCACCCTCATTTGCTGTGAGAGAAGGGCTGAAACAAAGATAACCTGGCACATGTGGCCATGGGCACAGAGATCCCCACCTTTTTTTTTATAAAAAAGTTGGAAAATGCCCACTGAATAACACAGAGGTTTCAGAAAGCTTGAATGTGACATTTCTTGACTTGAGAGTACTTAACTTTGTAACCCTAGCATTCTTCCAACATGGGTTTTAAATGTAATATCCTACTTGCATTTGGAAATGATCAGCCACTATCCCACCAGGTTTCCAGCCTTAGTCACTCCCATTTTAAAAGATACACCCTAAGGACTGACATACATAATTCAGGTTTTGGATGACAGCAACCCCTCTGAAACCTCCTGTCTTGGCTGTCAAAGAAATTGACCTTTCTGAGTTTAAAGGTGCTTTCTCATAGGAATTCTCTCAAAACTTAAAGGTTTTTAACATCCACTCAAGAAAAACAATATCTGAAAGTCTTCTGGACTCCACTTTGGGGCTCCTTAATATATTTGTTATTAGCAGTGTTGAGGATGTGTGAGGTCTTCAATCACTTGTTCAAAGATAATTATATACATATCAATACACAACATACCTACATATAAATGCAATAAAACACTTGATTTTAACATGAATAATAAATAATTTTCTTTAAGAATTCTTTGAAATGTAACCCTGTATTTCAAGACTTTTATCTGAGACAGCATTTGCACACATACTCCACTTACAGCTAATACATACAATCTGAGTCATCAACCATTAAACTAAGGTTGAATGTTACATATAATCATACATAATACTCTGATTTCCAGGATGCTGAGCTTTGGAAACTTTTGCAGACTTTGAAAACTAGACCAAAACTATACAAATAAATGGCATGGAAGTCACTCCCTCTGTCCATTCCATCACATAACAGCTGCTCAGTTATGCTATACTTTTTTTTGCCTTGATTTGCACTCATTTTCACTGTTCCTCATTTTCCATTTTGTGAGGATAATCTCACTCAAACTCACATGAATTTCAGTCACCAGAGAGACTGGGAGGCCTGGATTATCCCATACAGTGCCTAAGCATGGAGTCAAGTGATGTTAAGCTGTACATAACAGTCAGGAACAGCACCCCTGGGAGAATGACCATTCCTACAGGCCATTGAGGAAGCCAATCCTAACTGTTTTTACTTCAAACATCACTGAGATACCTGAAATGTAGGAGTAAATCCCACCCTTTATCAGCAGGGACATGGTGTTTTTGCTGAGTGTGCCACTGAAGAAACTATAAACTTCAAAGGGAAACCCTGCAGATGTTGAGTAGTCCAGAGAGAGAAAGCCGTACATTCCCCTACACAACTGTCTCTGCTCCTGCATGGCACCAACAGCCCATCCTTCTTGTCACCTCTTCCTCTTTGCTAAGACTTTATGCCCACGCAGTGATGAAATTAGACAGCAGACAGCAGTTAATGCTGACTGCCCTAGACCCCCTGGCTGTCCTTCAGGTTGAAGCCACAATTCCTAGGCGGAACTACAGCCTTTAGCAGATGGCCACCATGTCGCTTAAGTCAACATTAAGCCTTGAAGTGTTGTCAGCTCCGACAGCCAGCAGCCTGGCAGGGTTTGCTAGCTTGGGATGAATGTGCCACCAAGGACATACATCTACCATGCATACAGTCACAGAGCAAGTTGAGAGAAGACATATCTGTTAAGGGCACAAGAAATACTATGGTTGTTTCTACTACTGTCTTTCAGCCTCCTCTGCTTAAAGCTAGCCCTTGATCTTGTAAGAAGACATTTCAAAATCACAGAGAAGTTCATAGCAATGAAATTCCTGCATGCACCTCTTCTAACCTAATGAGAAGTCTTCTAAACAAATCGTAACAATTATATCAGTAATAGTAAAACAATAATAATTGTCACCTAAAAAATGCAAATAAGACACTGCAGAATCCATCTGAAGAAGTTTTCTGGCACTCCCTTGAGTTCTAGAGAAAAACAAAGCTGATAAAACGCTGATGTTTATAGTTTCTGCTAAGCAGCACTGTACATAGCCAAGGCCATTTGCAGCAAAGGGCCCAAGGAGCTGGGAGGGAACAGAATTAGAACAGCTGACTTAACCTGGCCAAAGGGATATTCCATTTCATATAACATCAAGTGGAAGGAGCTTTGAAGGGGGTGGGAGTTCATCTTGCTCTTTTCTGGTGCTCAGTAGGCTAGCTGGGCATCGGTCAGGGGGCACTACTTGTGTGCTACTTGTTATATACCTTTGTATATAAAAGTATATACATATATATATGTGTCATAAATATTAAATTTTTCCTTTCCTCTATCACAGTAAATAGTTTTATCTCAACCCACAAGTACTACTTTGCTGTTTGTTTGGTTTTTTTTTATTCTATTCCCCATCCCACTGGGAAGGAGGAAGTGAGCAAACAACTGCGTAGTGCTCAGCCACCTGCTGGGTTAAACCACATCAGTCAATTTAACACCCAACGTGGGGCTCAAAGGGTTGAGATAACAGCAGACCTGTCCAGACCATGTTAACAGGTGCTGTGGTAGTTTGATAATTGCTGGTCACAATGTTAATTTTTTTTCCTATTTATGGAGCCCTTTGAGAGTCTTCTCATCGAACTATATTGTGCAGCACCTTGCTGCTATTTTCCCTGCTGTGTTGCTTGTCATCTCTGGGGGTTAGATGAAGTTTTTTATTTTGCTATGCTTTGTGGCCTCGGCTTATATTATGATAAAATTGGCAGATGAGAAACTGCTGTTCTGCGTGTATTTGGCACTGCAGTCATCTTTGGTCTTTGGAAATCATACTGTTGATACTATTAGTAATTACACTCTTTGCTTTATCTCCTTGGGAAGTCTGGCTATGGAGGAGATAGGGGAGACCACTTTCCAGCAGTTCTTCTGTTTCCCTTTCACTTTTCCTTTTTTTGTCATAGGGCTGAAGAGCCATTGAGAATTTTAAATATCTGTGTAAAGTTAAAGCCAGCATGCTCCTATTGCTATGTGTTGTGTATGGGTTAAGATTAAATGATTATTTAAGAGTATCACTCAGAGATCTGGCCCAAAGCTGAATGAGTGTCAGGGAGTGTGGGATGGTATGGGCAGGTGCCTAGAGAAGTGGGTACCTACTACTCTACCAAATCACGACTGCAGTGATTTAGAACTTCACCTCTGAATAACTGCAGAATCCTGAAAAACTAGTAGAATATTTGGAAAAGGTCTGCTGTCACCCTAGCAGTCCTAAAAAGGCACAAATCAAAGCAGTGTGTTAGGCCTTGGTCTATGCCAATGGTCTATTCAACACTGTTGAGCATCCTCAAGGGGAAGAGCATACTTCTGGATCTGAAGACAATGCAATGAACCCTGCAACTCCTGTGACAGACCCTGCAGCACCTCAAATTCCTGCAACAGCTCCTGCAGTTGCTCTGAGCATTGTGATGGACCCTGCTGTCACTACAACCCTTGTGATGAGCCTTGAGGTTGCTCCAGCTTCTGTGACAGGCCATGCAGTTGTTCCAGCTCCTGCAATGGGTCCTGCAGCTGCTCTGACTTTGCAAAGGTATAAGACTTGGATGTTGTTTCCTCAGGCTTGTTCTTAAGCTACCCTGCACTGAGACCCAGTCTGGTTAACTGGTTAAATGACTGCTGTGGTTGAATCCAGCAGATGGCTGAGCACCACACAGCCATTTGCTCACTCTCCTCCTCCCAGTGGGATGGGGGACAGAAGTGAAAAAAGAAAACAAAGTAGTACTTGTGGGTTGAGATAAAACTATGTACTAAGAGAAAGAGAAAAACATAATTATGACAAACATCTATAAATACATACATATATGAATGTATATAACAAGTAATGCATAAGGAATTGCTCACCACCCCCTGAGCAGTGCCCAGCTAGCTGCCTCCTGAGCACTGGAAGAAAGCAAGAAGAACACCCACCTCCTTCAGAGCTCCTTCCACTTGATGTCATATGAAATGGAATATCCCTTTGTCCAGGTTAAGTCAGCTGTCCTAATTCTGTTCCCTCCCAGCTCCTTGGGCCCTTCACTGCAAATGGCCTTGGCTCTGTACAGTGCTATAAACATCGGTGTGTAATCAACTTTGTTTTTCTCCTAGTACCAAAACATAGCATCCTACCAAACACTCTGAGAAAACAGTTCAGTCTCAGATAAAACTAAGACAATCCTTTATTTATTAGGGATCAGTTTCCTAGCACGTTTCTTTAAAAAAAAACTGCAGAGGAAGAATGAAGACCGTGTGATGAGTTTTTAGCTAAGGAACCGAAACATAGATTATGTTTTTAAGTTTTTTCTTGAATGAATTGATATAGTCAAGCCACTTAAACTGCTGGGTCATGTCCATCACTTGAACAAGCATGTTTCTATAAAAAAGAAGTAAGAGTTTTGTTACAGAACATCAATACTAAAAATCACTAGGCAGACTGCCTGGGTGAAGTGCTGGATTGCAAAGTCACCAGCACAAGCTCTATTGACTTCTGCAGAGAAGTTATCCCCAGTTCTCACAGATGACATTGAACTGTGGATGTGCTTCGAGCACTTCAGAGCTATAAGGAAAACGCAAGCGCTTTGCTCTTACCCTTTCAGGGGGACACAGATGCAGAGCACAGCCATGCCTGTAAAAGCCTAGTTATTTTGAAAAACCTAGGGTTTTTAAAAGATACATTGTTAGTGACTTATTAGCAGCAGGTCCGCTGTCACTGGAAAGATTTATTTATTTGTTTGGCCAGGGGGTTGTTGGTTTTGTTTCATTTTTAATGATTTTCCATTTCCTAGAAATGATGTGAGCCAAAATGCCCAGCTGCCCTGTGCCTGGGCACTAGCCACACCTAATTCAAACACAAGGGCCACCAATGCCACAAAGATCTGAAAAGGCCATTTTCGAGAGGAACTTGCAAAACATGAAATGAGCTGCTGCTGTCTCAGCGATGGAAAGCACAACCCATGGACCCATGGACACATGATGTTAACATGCACTGCGCCACAGTGTTGGACAACAAATGGAGGTTTAGCATCTTGGGTACACCATGGAGCTTCCCCTGGTGGGATGCCAGGTGAAAGTACTGCAGAGGGAAGAGATCCATAGGGGAAGTGTTCTCTTCCAAACCCAACTGACAAAAAAAAATTGCTGGAGAACGCCTGCAGTAAGGGCAGCTTCTAAGATATATAAGGTTTGAACACTCAGCATATCGTGCTTTAGCACATCTGACTGACATCATCTCTCAAATTAAAAACAAACAAACACAAAAAAAAACAGGCAGTGAACTCAGTTTCACTACGAAGAGGTTTTTCTTGCAGAGTCAAGTGACATACCAACTTTAACCATTGAACTGCAGGATCCTAAAAACAGATTAGATGTCTAAATCATCCAGGTGATTTTGTAGGAAATGATGTTGCAACACTGTAGCAACACAGCATCAAAGCTGACAGAAAGGCATTAATGAAGGAGAAAGTAATTTCTCCTTGAAGCATTCTCAATCTTATATGCTCTTAGCCACATTTTCCTACCCCTGCACCCTGCAAAGCACCAGGACATTTGCACCAACTGTCCTGCACTGCCAGCTTTCAGACACTGATACACGCATGCAGACAGAGGCTAATTTATATAGGCAATAGTTAAAAGAAATGTTAACCTGAAAGTTTATGTTTATCTCCAGGGAAGAAATAGGACAGAAGGTAAAGGCATAAGAAAGAGATCTGCAAAAGGTTCAGAGCGAAGATAAGACCATAAAGGTCTAAAATTTTGCCGTTGCTGCTTTTGTATTGCAAAAATAATGATGGAAAATAAAAAAGCATATGCTACATTCCCTAAATTTTCATTGGCATCACAATTTCAGCATAAGTTTTACGCCAAATTACATTTTACCTCTTTTGCTTCATTTCAGTACTCTCGGTCCTGCTTTACAAAACTTACACGTGTTTCTATGCAAGTAACTGAAAACTCAAGTCCTTCTATTCCAATTTTAAATGAAAAGATCATGCATTTCGATAGCTGATTCTCTTACGTGATTGCTGCCCATTTCTAAAACTGAAGCTATTAGTAGCTGTACATTTTCCTTTCCTATAGTTGCTTAACTTCCATGATAATTTTAGATTAAAATTAATTCACAAGATAAAATAAGTTGGGATATCAAAAATAGAACTGTAGAATGATAAAGCAATATAGATATTTTAGATATAACACAAAGACTTTTAATTAAAACACAGAATCTTCAATTTGCTCCCAAATAAAACAGTAACCTTCACTTGATTGATTCTAGGAGCGTTGCTGACATATCTTGTTATAGTTCTGTGAATCATATATTAATTAACAATTTGAGTAATTAAAATATTTTTATTCTTTAAAGACGTTAGAGATGGAGCCACATATCTAACATATATGGGCAAAATGGGATGCACAGTGGTGTAGAATGAAATGTAGGCCTGGCTGGCAGCTGTATACTTTGAGGTGAATATTATACCTTACTTGCTGTGTGATATGTACAGCCTCAGCTGATCTGAAAAAGTAACCTGTTTTTTTTATTTGGGTGTCATTGATGCAATCCTTACCACTAAAGGGTAAATCAAGTCTCTGTTTACCAGAAATCATCTAGCATTTTCAGCTTCTGTTGGAACTTCAGTGCTTTTGTGAGCTTTAAAAAGCAATTATCTGTGTACAGAAACATACCTGTAAAGCACCACTTTCTTGTCCTCTGAGAAATTAGTTGCTTACTGCACTTCAGCAATTCACACGTTTACTTCTTCACATACATCATGTCCAAAATCTCACC
Organism: Gallus gallus; assembly: GCF_016699485.2. Lineage (NCBI taxonomy): Eukaryota > Metazoa > Chordata > Aves > Galliformes > Phasianidae > Gallus > Gallus gallus. Next base: position 1,379,812 of record NC_052534.1, on the reverse strand, counting down.
TCACTCACGCCAGTGACACCAGCACACCTCTCATGGCACCGCAGTTACTGAAAGCATTATTTTGTGTTTATAATGGCACATACTGAGTGCTTCAGTTGGTGCCTTGCTGACCAACCACTGGTCCTTCAGAGCTACCTTCCCACTCCTCAGGACCCCCAGAGGCAGCTTGAAGCCTCCACTGCAAACATCTCCTTGCCTCCTCCTTTCTGCCCAGCTACCTCAAGCAAAGCCCTCCTGCCCACCTGTGTACTACATGGGATCCCAGCCCCCCCTGCACACACAACTCTGCGACTTCTGCTGCCTCCACAGTTGGGATGTTTTTAACTTACACACATGCTACTCACTTGTTTGCCTTGCATTTCTTTTTCATTCATCTTCTGGCCAGCTTTATTTTCATGCCCTTTCCGAGAGCAGCACTGCTGCAGGTGCAAATATTAAATCATTGCACAAGGTTGGTATCTACCCCTGGTTTCATCAAGGCTCTGGTCCAAAAACAAAACAAAACAAAAGCAAATACTCTTGAATGCCTCAACAAATTGTACATTATACTGTCAACTGTAAACTTCTGATGAAAAATACATATGTACATAAATGTATATGTTGCCCTAAGGAATATAAAAATGCACAGGTACCATAAACTAATTTTTTGTGCACAGGTGCTTGTGAGCACTCACCACAGCAGCGACTTCATGTATGTCTGCTTACACCAAACTGCAGGACGGCCACTTCCTGCTTGCTGCCAACTGTTCATCCTGCTCCAAAGAGTTTCCCCAGGACATTATATAGAGGTTAGCCCTATAGAGTATTTCATGTAGAGGTTAGCAGCCCTTTCCCTCTCTCTCTCTACTCTGCCCTCGTGAGGCCCCATCTGGAGTACTGCGTCCAGGTCTGGGGCCCCCAATACAAGAAAGACAGGGAGCTGTTGGAGAGAGTACAGAGGAGGGCCACTAAGATGATCAGGGGGCTGCAGCACCTCCCCTATGAAGACAGGCTGAGGGAGCTGGGCTTGTTTGGTCTGGAGAAGAGAAGGCTGCAGGGTGACCTCATTGCAGCCTTCCAGTACCTAAAGGGAGCCTATAAACAGGAGGGGAGTAACTCTTTGAAAGGCTAGATAGCAGCAGGACAAGGGGAAACGGTTTTAAGTTGAAGGAGGGAAGATTTAGGTTGGATATCAGGGGGAAGTTCTGTACTATGAGAGTGGTAAGGTGGTGGAACATGCTGCCCAGAGAGGCTGTGTATGCTCCATCCTGGAGGTGTTCAAGGCCAGGTTGGATGGGGCCCTGGGCAGCCTGGTCTAGTATTAAATGTGGAGGTTGGTGGTCCTTCCTGCAGCAGGGGGATTGGAGCTTCATGATCCTTGGGGTCCCTTCCAATGCAAGTCATTCTATGATTCTATGACTCCTGCAGTATTCAGGAGCTTTAATAGCAGAAACAATGTTGAGCCCAATTCAGGTATTTCCTACACACTACAACACATAATATAATTTCAGTGTTTAAACTTCCATCTCAACTTAGGTTTAAGATGGTTTTACTATTGGAATCCCTAGCTTTCCACAATGCAATAGAGTTTGTGGTGCATCTATGTAACACATGCAAGACAACTTTCATCGTTTCTCAACTGAATGAAAATGGTTCAACTGCAAAACAGAGATCTCCACCAGAATCAAGCTGTCTGCATGGGCTGTCTGCATGGTCAACAGTGTGAATTCCTTTCTCTGCACATCTTCACCTGCCATCAGATCAGCACAGATACTGAAGGGCTGCGCACAGCTGGGAACAAAGCAGGCCTGTGTTGGTGCAGGGGCACAAATTCTTCTGCTACAGAACATTGCTCGTAGGAGACAGTTTGTGAGACACAGCTAGAGCTAGTCTCAAGCAAGTAACTGCTGAAGTAACAATTGCATTTTTTTCTTCCACGGACTAATCATCAGCTAAGAGCATGTATACAAGCAGGAGTGTCATATATCACGTTCTACTTTAAGAAAAAATCTGGACTTCAGGCTCCTGGAGCATTCCTTAACTTCCACCAGATGTAGAACTCATATTTTCCTTTCAGGGCAGTTGCTGGAATAAATGTCTGACACAAACCAGTGAATGCTACTGCAGGCCTGATTTCATCCAGTCCCCAGCATCCTCTAAAAAAGGTAAATAAACATGAAGTATGTAGAGGATTAATGATCACTAAGTGATGTTTTCTTATGAGAACTGGGGCAATTCAGTGAAGACTGGAAAGATGAGGAAGGCAGAAATTAAACTAAACACTACTTTCACCAACCTTACACGCTTTGAGACTCACTTTCATATATGACCTAGGTGCCATGATTAAAGAACACAGGAGAGGCAGAGCCCCATTGCAGCTTTCAAAGCACAGTCATGACATTATAACATTAAGCCCTGAAGGAAAAAGGCTCCATCTGAATCAAATGGTTTCTTGCTGACCACAGCACAGAAAGTTAACATAGGAACAGGTCTGCCTGGAAAACGGGGAGAAATGAGACCTGTAAATACCTCAGATCAGGATGTTTTGTTGGTGAGGTTTTTTTTTTAGAGAAAGAGCAACAGCAAGAGCACTCTGTGTCCACATTTGCCTGCAGCACTTTGAAACCCATTCTCAACAGTGCAAATCTTGCAGTTTTACTGACATCAGCAAAGGAAACAGACACGAGATTTTGAAATGGTTAAAATAAAGTTAAACATAAGGAAGATCATTAATGGACAGGTATAAAATTCTGTGCTTTATTTCCCTTGCTTACATACTTAGGGGAAAAAAGAAGCATATACAGAAGTACACACACACAATGGTGCCAACTCTCTTCATCTGATAATTTCAGCCAATAAAGCTGTGAAAACCACTAAGTCCCAGCTTCAAAGCTATCTGTGTTATTACAGATGAGTCTCTCTTTTCGTCACTCTTTTTCTCACTCATAGACATACACACAGAGAGATGGGCTGCCAGTTCTATTTATTAGACTCCTCATACACAGAGAGCAGATAGCTCATCTGCATTTTATCAGGTGTCTGTATAATTAAAGCTTATTGCAAACAGAGATATTATTGGTATATTTTATTACTTGTCTATGAGCAACTGAACAAAGTAAGAGGCATAAATGAATTCAGTTTTACAGTACTTTGTTTTAAACAAATGTCACTACCTACACACACACACCTAATTATCAGTTCTTACACATTCTGCCAAATATCAAGCCTATAGTTCATAAGCCAGGCTCACGACAGGCAGTAAATATATTCTCTCTAATTTAAAATTTTATTGCAAAGTACCCTCTGCACTATGTTAACCTACACTAAATCACACCATGCAACGCCAGCCCTACCGATGTTTACTTACTCGTTCAAAGAAGGAAAACAGTACCAGTGCATATTCTCAGAGATCTGTACTGAAAGTGACATAGCTGTACATGCACACTCTGAAATAACAGTGCAGGATGAGAGACCAATGCTGTAAAAAATGCTAAAAGATTAGTCAAAAGTGACCTTGTTATTTTTAATCACCCTTTGTAAGCCACATTTGGAGCGCAGGATCTGTACAAGCCTTTCCGAAGTTCCACAGCAGTTCTACTCAGCTGTATTAACATGTAATTTTTTACCTAGATCAGACAGAACATTTCATAACAGTGATCCGCTGTACTGC